>NC_142709.1:64770191-65081024 GCF_055471065.1 Atractosteus spatula | reverse complement strand
TTGCTACCTACCCTCCAAGCATAACTATATTCTCATAAGAGACAAATATTTGTATGTGCAACTGAAGAACTAACAAACATAACTTACAGAACATTGAACACATACAGTAGAAAATCTCTATACCACTGTTCAGATAAGGGTATGAATATCTCAAAGTTGTCATTCTCATGAAGAACAAAGTATTCAGACTATGCAGCACTTTAACATAGTGGAAAATAAAATTAAAGAAAAAAGGAACAATGATTACATTAAATAGTACAGTATTTCTTAAACTTTCTTTGACCTGGCAACTGTCAATCACTTTCTTAATTGAATGAAACATCTAAATTACAGACATATCAACACACTTGGAGGATTTATTTCTCTCTTGTGGGCTTCTCTTCTTCTGTTTATCTTCTCTTTCTTTCTCTATAAACTAAGACAGAGTTACAAATATAGAGTTGATATTTTCCTAGCAAAAATTCTCAGAATCTAAGAAAACCCTTATTGTGAAGGTCTCATCAGTTTGTGGGTAATCAGAGACTTGCATAAAAGACAGAACACTTTCATGTGTAAAAAACACATCCTTCATTTTTTTTATTATTCTGTCCCAAACTCCTAGCAGTGAAAGTGTTGCCTAGACAGGCTTCAGTCATTTCATCAGAGTCAAAATCAAAAGGCATTCTATTTTAGGCTGTACTCATGTATAATTCAATTGACAGTGTTTTACAACTTTGTACTGGATTGACCTCTGCAATCCACCATTAACATACAGTACCCTTGCAAGTGAGCTGTGCACTTCCCTGGTGCTAATGGCTACTTCAAAACCTTTTAATCCATTAAAGCCTTCTTTACCATCCTGTTTAAGGAGTCTGAGAATCACTTCCTCAACAAAAACATCACCAGCCGGAATCCTGATCAAATTGTGTTGCTCATCTTTTATTTTTTTCCCTGCTACGTTTTATGTCCTCATTTTCTGGCCTTTGATCTGCATTGAATAGATTTACAAGACTGTGATGGGCAGTTACAAGACACATCTCAAAGTTTTTCTTTTTAAACTGGTTTGCTTATTCCAGCAGAATATTTGAAACAAAATAGAAACTTTTAAAAAATGTAGTTATGCAGTCATGCAAAAAAATAGAGAGAGGATGTGACTCTGTATAGCAAGCATCTCTTTCTCTAGTACTGGACAGCCCCAATCCAGCAGGTTTTGCAGATCACCATTAAATCACTAAGATATGGAATAATTCCATATCTGCTATAATTTGCATATTGCAATTGCATATCTTGCTATGAGGCAGCAGTGCTAACAACAGCACCACTGTGCCACCTCACTGGAAACATAAGGAACACTAATTATCTTGAAACTAAGAACTTTGGAACCTATCCTAATGAATGCTATTTTCTGACATCATCATGATATCAGCTTTAGATTTTTTTAATCTGCCTTTTCCTCTACACACTAGGTGAAACATTGATTTTGTCTGAATCTTTTTGTAGCAAAATGTCTTTTTATTTATATCATGCACTGCAATCCAGCCTCCTCTGAAGCCTTTCCTGTTTGTACAGAATCAGTTTTCTAGCTGCCTTTTCTCTATAAGGCACGTATCTTCTTACATCATCTATAATTTTACTGGCATGTAAATGTCAGTACAGTTACTTTTCCTTAAAAGAAGGCCAACCACTATTTGCTTGCCAAAAGCCCATCTGAAATCTAAAATAAGACAGGCGCATGCAAGTGATGTTTTGTTTTTTACGGTTGAGTGAGCATACTATTAAGTTCAATGCTCGGATGCCTAGAAGCTTTCCAACATGATAATTTTGTTCTAGAGATTCAATCAATCTACAATTATGACTTCAAAAGTCAACCAAAAATAGAATTTCTTGAAAACCCTTGATGGAAATATATCTACACCAGCTGTTATGTCTATTTATGCTACTTACAAAACATCTGCCCCTTTAGTTTACCACTATTGGTGCCAAACACCAATAAAAATAAATGAGCAGTTCAACTGATATATGATGAAAAAGAAATGCTAGCACCATATAGAACAGAGGGTTTACACAGACATCTAAATGTGTCATTCTGATCCAGTCCAGCTGTGTGGAACACAGAGTATTGCAAGACTCCGATTTTTTAAAGTACATTGTCCTCTAAAGGAAGCACAGCTTGCTGTCTATCTGATTCTTCAAAGGGAGTACAACACCCTTTTCTGCTGTTTAAACCAGAAAATGAAAGGCTGACAATATGGAAGTGTACTGGAATGGGAAACAAATAGGAATACTGGTGCTGAAGGCTCTGTGTTTAGTAAGAAGTGACTAACTGTGTGTGGCTGATAGCAGAATAAGAATATGTGAAACCTGCCAGTCACCCAGGTGAATCACTGAGGGTTGGTCACTTTCCATAGCTAGTTACATAATTTTTTTTTGCAAAACTGGTGTTGTGCATTGCACAACTGAAGATTGGTATACAAGCACTAACAGCAATCATTACTACATTTGAGATAAGTGAAATCCTAGGTAATCTAACTACATTGATTAAGTCGATGTTCCCAACTGCAGGACCTACTGTATATCACATCATTGATTGGCATCATTTTAACTCTTTATTTACCAGCACAAGAACATGAAATTTCACAAAGAACATGACTGGTTTTCTTACTCATATGGTTGCTAATAGCTGCCTCAAGGAAATGTTCAAACTTATTTTAAATAACACCTCACCCAATATGTCTACATGCTTCATTCTACAGGTTTTAAGAAAAAAAAAGGTTTCTTAGTCTGATTATGAGTTTCGATATTGTAGCTCTACACTTTTGTCTCCTCATTCTTGATTCTTTGTTTGGTCATTAAGATGATCTCTCCTACATATGGTTGTCTCCATTTCATAGTAAAAAGGCCTGGTTTTTCATTTGAAGTTTCTCTTCAGGGTTTTAAAATGATTAAAGACAACAAAACAGAACCCCTTACTACAGTATGTCTTAATTTTCTCTGGACATGTCTGGAAATACTTTATTAAAGTTACAGTGCCCTTGATTCTTAGTAGGGTCAGCTAATTTTAAATCTTTTCTTACTGCTGCCTTTGGACAGGACATGACATACACTAAAATATGATTAATTAATTAAAGCATTAGACATCAACTTCAATTACGTAACCTAGGACTTATAATAATTAACTGCTGGGAATCATGCCACCTCAGCAGTAGATTCTAAGGTTCAAGGATTTCCTTTGTTATATGAAAGGTCCAGCTTGGGAGAAGCCTGATTTGGATCAGGCCTATGCAGCCTAAAACCGGCTTGCTTCATTAAACAGTTGTTTCATCCTCATCTTTCCATCTGAAAAATATTGATTCATTTCCCAATGGCCTTAAAAGACAATGGCTTTTCAGCTGCTCTAATAAACTGTGGGGTTAAAAGCAGTTCTGGAATGCAACTGACTAAGAATAAATTTTAATTAAATGCAGAGGCCATTGCCTTTTATTTACTTGATAGTTTATTTAAGTAGGTGACTAAGCCAAACATCTCTCAGATATGTTAAAAGCTTGTCTTTCTAAATGTGGTTAAAGTTATAGTACGATTTTACCCTTTATATATTAATGTTATAATGTTGCTGTGGGCAAAATGTGTACAGTCCGTTTTCTCCAAAGTATGACCTGTTTTTAATTGTTTATTTAGAGGTACATCTCTACACTATGTGAAATATATCATATGTAATTGCTGTATGCAGATATGATTTGGTGACAGACACACCATGCTGTTCTTTAACACTTGGGTTCGGGTTAACTATTCTGCATATACTGTTTATATGCAGATATTTATATCAGTATACAATGTACTGTATGTACATTATGTGTGTCCATGTAAGCTTAACAACCATAAAAAAACATAATTCCATTATCATACCTGGTGACACAATTTTAGGGTCCTTCGCTGAAAATACAGAATTCTGAGGAATTGCTCTCTCAAAGCTTACTAAGCTATCTCAAACACTAAACCTACAGTACCACTTGCTTTATAGATCATACTCTTAATTCCATTCTGCAGCTGGGTTCATCATTTCTGTCTCCAGGTGTCACTCACAATCTAAAATAATTATTTTATTTCATTCTTGTAGGGTACCTTCTGCTTTTAAATTGTTTTAAAAAAAGCCCAAATTAGTTCCAAGCTTGTCCCTTCCTTGTATGCCTGTTTCTCATTCACTATTTCTCTCCCAAGTTTCACAGCGAGCTGTTGCTCATCAGCTACAAGCTCAATTAGTTCATAAGAACCATTCTGCACCTTTTCAGTCAGGTATGCACTGCATGGAGACAACACTAACTGCAGCTAATGATTTACTGATGAATTCTGACATGGTTTTTGTTTCCATCAATGTCTATTTGATGGAAACAGGCGGAGTGGTGGCTCTGTGGCTAAGGATCTGTGCCTGTGACTGGAAGGTTGCCGGTTCAAATCCTGTAGCCGGCAGAGGAATCCTACTTCGTTGGGCACCTGAGCAAGGCCCTTAACCCCAACTGCTCCAGGGGTGCTGTATAATGCTGACCCTGCACTCTGACCCCAAGCTTCTTTCCCTGTCTGTGTCTCATGAAGAAGAGCTGGGGTATGCGAAAAGATGAATTCCTAATGCAAGAAATTGTATAGGGCTAATAAAGAAACATTATTATTATTTGGTGCTGCCTTTGGTTGCAAAATGGTTGCAGTATTTTGCCAAGTACAGCGCAAAAGCTCTGCAGGCTCTGCTCTCTTGGTTTAAATATTGTTTTCGAAGGTAGCTGTGTCTAAAAGTGGGAATTCTCCAAAGTACTGTACTGTATGTAGTCATGTCGGGTGTTCCACAGGGATCTGTTGTGGTGTTTTTTTCCACTGTAGATTTGATTTGTGAAGACCACATTTACAATGCCGCTAAACTATTTTTTACTTGCAGTATATGTTCTTGGACTTTTTCTTGTCACAACTACCAAAAGCAAAGAAGCTTTTTTAAAAAAAAATTCATGGAGTGCTATAATGCCTTCCTCCCTGGTGTTTCAAAATCCAGTTTTAACAAGTTGCACTATGTTCAGAACTGAGTTCCCAATTCTAACTAAAAATAAATCACGTTATGCAATCACATTATTCCAATTTAAGTAACTTTGTGATAGCACTCAGTAGGGTTCAGAGTGAAATTTAACATTTTCCTCCTGAGCTTTAAGGTTCTGTATGGTTAATGCCCAACCACATCGGACAGCCACTTTCGCCATATTCTTCTAAGCACAGCCTTCAATCTCTTGACAGTGGAAATTTATCATTATCCACAACTGAACAACACTCCTTTAGCCACCAAGCCTTCTTTTGTTCAACACTTGGACATAAAAACTATGTCCCAAATGGTATACGTACTTTAGTATTACTGGTCTACTTGCTGTTTTAATCAATTAACTGCTTCTCATGGGATTAAGCCTTCATTTTCTGCTATACAATCTATTAAATGTGGCTCTGGCCATCAATACACTTAATGATTAAACAGCAGTTAACTTGTAATGAAATAGGGGACAGCTGTTCTGTATTGAATACCTGTTTGGTTCTTTTAAACACGTCAAGGAAAACAGCTGAGATTCATGACACTGTTCAGCCAGATGTGATGCAGAAAAACACACTGGGGATTTATACTCAAGTTTCAGGAGTATTTAACGGGGCTTAGCTTTATGTCTCTGAGAAGGGTATTATATGATATTGTTTTTTTATTGGGTTCATTTTTTTAGTGTTGCCCTTCTGGCTTTCTGATTCTATTTCTTACAAATTTGCTGAATTATACAGCTCTTTTTTTGTGGGAAAAAGCTGCTGAAATGTTTGCAATATTTGCAGTATGGTCATGTTCAGTTTTTTCAGATACTTTCTAGGATAAACTGTAGGAATGATGAAAACATGCAAATATATAGAGAGATAGAAATCAGAAACATATTAGAAATACTCTAGGTAGAACAAGATTTATCTATATTTAAACATGCAATGTACTGTGAAGATAACTATTTAAACTTTAAAGTAGAAAGGACAGTAATTTTATTTGCAGTGTTTTTGTTTTTTTCACAGAAAAGCCACTGGTAAATTGCTCTAACTATCTTAATAGAATCCATTATCTTCAGGTTACAAAATGCAGTTCTCATACAAATTCCTCTATAACTGCAGCTTGGGGGCTGGGGGTTGTTTTTCAGAACAGGGTTGTAACATCTCACAAAACAGGACTACCACAGATGTGTTGTTCGACACAGTTATTATTGCATGAGATTTGAAAACATGCCATCTGTGCTGAACATTAGGGATTTCAAACAAAAGCAAAAGGAAGGAAATTATGCTGAATTTCCCTCTAAAATATGCTTAGTTTCTCTATTACCAGCAGCTTAGGAAACTACTTGTTATGTATCCACTATACAGTATATTTTCTGTCTGACTTAATCATTTCATATACTGTAAAACAGAATCTGCTGTTTTAATGTTTTGGAAGCACCACAACAAAATCTAAAAGTTATAGGCCTCTGGTAGCTTTCATTTAGGACTTCAGGTACTTCAGGTCCATGGTGGAGAGACGAGTGGTTTGTAAGAGGAAAAGAAGGGTGTTGTACAGTAAGAATAAAAAAATGCAATGAGATAGTCAACACAGGGACCAAGAAGAAATAGTCAGGGAATGTAGGCAGTTTCTTTAAGTCTTCTCTCAGTGTTGCTGAAACAGAAAGGGTAATTATTCCCTGGATGTTGTTACCTTTAAGACCCTTCTTCTAGCTTATGTTTCAGCTGCCTCATGTTTTAAATACAAAGACATTCTACAAGAGGATTGAGAATTCAACCTGTAGCAATTCTGAAGTTCAATGGACTCCCATCATGTGCCGGTATGCTTCTTTTGTGCTTTACTCTCAATATGAACAGCTGCATTCTCACAATGCTATATCTCTAAACATCCACATGGGAGTAGAAATTCTCCGGGGAGTCATTGAAAACATATGATTCATTTTATCTTTCACTTAAGCTCTGGCCTGATAGGATTTAAAAGAGAATACATACTGTATCCTGATTTTCCACTGTGGAAAAGTGCCAATGCATTTAATTTACAATGGAATTAGCAGTTTGCCTACTCTGCTCTCAACAGAAGAAAAAAAGGAGTTTTGTGTAAAGTCTTCATTGTGAAACAGAAGGCATCAATATTATAAATCTCCTTTGGTTCAATCAGTAATTATTTGCATACTATACAACCTTCTGCTCATTGCTTTAAATAGAGCTAGAGAACCATTTTGCAATAGCACATAAAAAAAAAACATTAGTGTATATTTTACTCTGGCTTATTGTGCATCAAAAGTGTAACTTCACTTCTTAGGAGACATGAGTACACAGGAGGCAAACCTAAAGTAGCACAAACCTAATATATAGTAAGGTAGTAATCTGTAAGGTATATAGTAAAGTAACCAAGAAATCTGTTTTGGATTTATTACAAAATCTGTATGAATGTTAACTTTTTACATGAAAAGGACAGAGAGGCTATTCTGAGTCCATGATCCTTTCTAGAAGAAAATTATTTTAAATATGTGGGGAAGGGGATTCTTCTGGCCTGAATGCATTAAGAGGATAACACTTTCAGCTTCCAAAAATCCATAAGAACCTTCCATTAGACAGCTTGGAGCGATTAGCACTATTGTTCTACAGCTGTCTTAGCCTGTCATCCTGTTAGCTGTGCAGATGGGTGTTAATCATACTATAGCCTGTTTCTGCCCTTTTAAGTCAATTAACTCTAGTATCACATTTTTAGAAACTCAGACCCGTGGTTATGTTCCTATCATTGGCTATTTAAAGAGTCGGTGCAAAACATTATGAGGTTGATCAGCTACTGTATGCAATAAAATTTCATGGGTAAAACTGTACCTTAAGCACAACAATATGCAGTTTGCAGTACGTCACTTTGAGTGGGGCATTACGTGTTACATATTTATTTCAGTGGTACAATGATGGAAGGCACTTCACCTATGGTCACAGCACCTATGAGATTAGATAGTATTCGAGTTGTTTTGTCTTGGTATTTAAAAGAACTCGTTGGCCTTTCAATACTCTCTTATTTTATGCATTCATACAGCAGGTAACTCCTAACTTTTAACATCTTTTTTTGGATTCAGATCAACATAACAAATGTGTACTGAAAATGCACAGTAGTTTATTATAACTTTAAATTTTTATAATGTTATCTCCCTTAAACACCCACACTCCTTGGTTTTCTGTTAACACTGAAAAACTGAAGAAAATTGCAGTATTAAGTGTTTAAAAATGAGATTCCTGTTTAATAAACAGTTGTGTTTGAATTTCATTTTGACAATGGAGAGCATCAGATCTCACACCTCTTAATGCTAATTTTATTTTACTTCCACTTAGAATATGTGTCTTGGTGTTACTGAAGTGACTCGCTAATCAAGAACAATGATCTGTCTCCAGCTTAAAGTGCTCTTAAGCTCATATCTGATCCTCAATATGTAATTATTAATATTAGAAGGGAACACCTACTGGTATTTTCAGAGCAGCAGCTGAAGAATAATAATATTCTGTTTAGGCTTTCAGACATGCCAGAAATTCTCAGGAAACAGACAATTCCAGTTGAAGAAAGCGCTCCGTCTCACTCCGAGATTGAGGACTTAACTGCTTTTTCTAGCATAATGGAAATGTTAATACCCATCAAGTGAAGGTCACACAGTTCCCTCTGGTTTGCACTTGAGAGGTCCTTAGAGCCGGTGTCTGGCTGATTGAATAAATGTATAAACAAGCAACCATAACTTGAGAACATTGGAGTTGAAGTAGACTTTGTTTTCTATTTTTTGAAGCTGTTTGAATGAGTGACTTTCTTTTAATACATTTAAGATGAGTGTGTGCAGGAACTAAATAAAAATAGTTTTACTATTTCATCTTCATATTAGTCACTAAGTTCTCTTCTTGTCACTTATTGTATATAGTTGAGCATGGCATACATGAAATGGTCTTATTTACCATTTCATGTGTGCCTTTGTCCTTATTTAAGATAAAAATACACCTTTTAAATACCTTTTTTACCTTCCAAATGGTCTAAAGGTGGTTCCTTTGCCTGTTATTCTTTCAGGAAGTGAGCAATAGCTGTTACATACAGTATCACATCCATCCATCCATTTTGTATTGGAATATCCATTTCAGGGTCACAGGAGAGCCATTGCCTGTCCCAAGGCAGAATGCACTATAGACAGGACACCAGTCCATGACAGGAGACACACAGACACACTCACACCAGGGCCCCTTTTCCCAGAAGGCAGTTAACCTACCAGCATGGTTTTGGACTGTAGGAGTAAACCAGAGCATGTAGGGAACTAATCTGAACATGGGGAGAACATATTGAACCCAGGACCCCAGTGCTGTGAGGCAACAATACTAACCACTGCACCACTGTGCTGCTCTTACATACTGTATTACACGCTTTGCATAAAACTAAAATTCCCAGAAAACAACTTTCTGGTCACACATCTTACAACAATCTGCAAATCAGCCAGCATGAGCATGCCAAAGATTACTGGAATTGCATATCATACACAATTTTTATCAGGTGCTTAAATGCCAGCAATCAACAGTGTTATATTCTCTATTTGTGTTCTTGTCAGCGGTCATTACCACACAGCTTTGTAGTGATGAACGCGACTTTATTAACACAGAGCTCTTTAACTCTTACAACACTAACTCAGTAACTGCCTCACCAATCTGCACCAATCTACTACTCTCTACACAGTATATACACTATTTACATATTCATGTACTGCATCATCTGTGCAGTACGGCAACCCGTAGGGATCACACTCTACCAATACCCTTACAAACGGTGAAGATCCCAGCTTGATTCAATAAAAGCCAGCCAGCTACTGTGACTTGTAGATTACTCTGTTTGGCTTAAATGTAAAGTGCTGTGTTAAACTGTTGAAGAGGCTAACTCAAATTCTCGTTAGGATGAACACAGTATATTATGAATACCTTCCACAAAGAGAAAGATACAGGAATTTTGAAGAAAGAGGAAATTTAAAGGATGTCATATTCAGGAACTGGTTTTAATGCCTTAATATGTAAACCATCACTTTCTCTTGCATAAAATCTGCAACATGACAAGAGCCAATTTACTGCCATAAAAAGCTTTCATTTTGGTTTGCAAAAAACATAAATTGACTTTCATTCTCCTAATGGAGGCATCACAGTTCGTAAAAAGGTGCCAATGCAAGGATTGCTCTAGTTATTTAACATGTTTATAATGCATGCTAAATATTCAATAATAGTTCACCTACAGTATTCAACAGTTAACTTTATTCCTGGCATATACTACTGGCAGATATCAGCTATCTGTTTCATTGATCAAATCCCTGAATTTCCATTTAAATGTGGTTCTAGCCATTTCTTTATTACAAACAATATGTTTCCAATTTTCTAATGAAACATATGGTTTTGATTTTTTTACATTTTATTTTCTTATTAATATTACAATCATACTTCTTTTTCTATTATGTCAAAGTTGTCTGAATAACATTACACAATGTCTTATTTTCTACCATTAATCAGAGCAAATCTATCCTTACTGAATATCTGAATAAAAAACATTTTCACTTACATTTGGAAAAGACAGTAGAAAAGTGAGGAGTGGTTTGGAATACCTGAGTTTTGTACAATTTCAGTATTTATTGTGTTCTCAATAAAAAGACATTAAACACAATTTCTCAATTCCAATTACAATTAAGTAATACTTAATGTCTTTAACAGTGGGCATTTGTGTGTATGCAAATGTAGAAGAGATTATACTCCCATGATTATTTAATCACTAGTGGTCAGTGTTGCTGTTGGCCCGGTGCTGCAGGGTAAAATATTAGCTTGGACAAAACATTAGACTCCCTCCTTTTCTGAATATTTGGAACTTTATTTGACTGCGCTGGCACCCAGCACTCCCAATATTTTAATTCTCATCTTACTGCTTTGCCACAAGGGAACACCATGTTCGCATCACAAACCGAGGACTGCTCACAACAATGGATATGATATGATCTGCTGCCGTACCTAAAGAACAGTTTCAAGTTTTTCTTACGTATTTTGTATGTTATGCATTTCCCGGTAGGGATGATACCTTACAGGCTTATACAGGCTGGTTCATCTAGAGTATGACTCTCACTGTGTGTGTGAGAGGTCCTTTGTTCGAATCCCGGATGAGCCCAACCTTTTGATTAGATGAGATCTTTGGATCAATAAGCTACTAACTACAAAATGGACTAAATGAGCCAAATGACCCCTTCTCATTTGTAAATATTCTTATTTTATTACTTTCCCCCAGAACAATAAAATAATGATGTACAACACCCTAGAACGCTCTCTCTTCCCTACATATTAGATCTTGTTAATATTATGTAATTACAATTACATAATGCGTGCTGTTAATGTGGTCTGTGACGTATTACAGGGCAGGTTTATGATTCTGCTATTAAATTCAATTTTAGCAATTTGAAAACGACTGAAAGCCAAACAAGCCGGGGGGTTCTGGATTCTACCTCTTGCTTTCACATATGTTCTAAAAAAAGAATTAAAGCAGCTGTCCCCTCTCCCTCTTTCAAAAAGGAAACCCAGAAATAGGCCCCTCAACTGTATATCACTCTCTTGAGAAAATATTGCTCAAAACGTTGTGAAATTAGCCCTTCCGCTGAGTGTAACCTTTCGAATGAAATGGAGACTACTTACATCAAGGGGAACATCTAGATGGACACGATGTGCTTGACCTTTAAGGTGTAGGGTCCCAGCTGTACATAGTATTCTCATTAAGGCATTGGAAGCATACATTAGTGAAATTACTAATAGAATTTTTTTTTTCTGATAAGGTATAATTAAGGAATGCGTAATTTGTTAAATACAGTACCAATTACACCATCTTTAGTCATTTCAGTACAATGTTTTCTTGTGTTATACGTTAAATCTTTTGCAAGTTACAAATGTTTTTCCAAAATCTTGTATGTTTTGACTTTACACAACTTGATATAGCAGCACTGGTTTGTTTTGCCCACTAGCAAACGCAATAGTTTTTACAGAAAGGAATCACTCTCCTGATAAATAGCTGGACACTTAATTTTCACCAAAATACCATTGCTTGGAGTAGAAACTATTATATTAAGGTAATGTATAGGTATTGCATGAAGTCCTTGCATTGCCACATTAATAAAAATGGATTTATATTACACTTGCAAAAGAATAAGTGCACTATAGATCTGTAAATTGCTCCACTTTTATTTTTAATTTTTACTGAATATTTATTTTGATTTAGTTTAAATATCAACTATTTCTTTAGTAATGATGCCTTTAATCTACTTATCAAGGTCCAATGTGTAGAAATTCATCTTAAAGTAATCCTTGATTTACTTACAGCATGAATGAAGAAACGAAAATCAATCCTAGAGACATTGTACATTGAGACATATACAGTACTGTATGTTAAAGCTGCAGGACTAGACAGTTAACGTATAACTTTAGGCACACCTTAGTTCTAAAACCATGTCACAAACAAATACAACCACCTAATCACCAATGTATAACCATTCAAAGGATGTGAGGAGGTGTAATGCATTTAGCATCTGTTGTATCATAGTTACCCATGTGGTACTTTGTACAATGATTAACATCTCCAGATAGCAGCTTTCAAATAAAGCAAGATACTATAGACACAACAGTGAAGAGTTTAATCTGACACCAAGTCTGTATGAAACCAGTTCTAGTGAGAGAAAAATTATGACAGAACAGCAACACTGTCAAGACAAAACCAATGAAATCCATTGTTAGCAGGTCCAGATTAAGATTCATGATGTGCCCTAAAGCCTGTCCACATTGACAGTGTTTATCACAATCCAAACAGACTGGAATGTCACAAAGGAGGTCCTTGTTGCTGCCAGTATCTCTATTACCCAGTCTCGTGTGGTTGTGGTTTTTTTTAAACAAGCCTCTATAATACATTTATTTAATCAAAGTATTGATTCCCTCATCCTCTTGTTTTCTTGTCTCATTGACTCCATAGCAGTTTTGGGGGCTCTCAATATATTGCACATCCACATATACTTACTTCATATGAATCTAATGCTGTGCAAAGGCCTTTCCTGCTTTAATCAACAGGCAAAAGTGTGTTTTCTTTACACCTGTAAAAGAAGCCACATTCTCCCAGACTCTCTGCTTCACACCATGCATAATTTAAAAAGAGCAGCTCTGTTTTCTGGGCTAAAAATAAGGCCACTCCAAAAACACAAATAAAAATACCCAAAGATGTGACTTGTGTGTGTCAGAAATAACCCAGTTCATTCCTTTTAGAATCCATTTATCAGCTCTACAGCGGTGTGTGTTTCAGTCAAGATATACAGTATGTCTTTAATTCTTAATCTCATTTTTGTATGTTTAGGTTTGTTAATGTAACCTTAGTATGGGAAACAATAACCTGTCTTCATTTGTTCTCGCTGTGCTTTACTATGATCATATAATAATAGAAATATCCCTTATAGACATTAAATTATAATATTACATTTATTTAAGAAATTATTCTTGTTTTTTTTTACATTTTCAAGTTCACATAAAATGAGCTAGACATGATTAGTAATGTTAATGAAAAGCTGAGTGTTTGGCATAATAGTGAGCCTGTATTAACATTGTTTTACTTCTTTCGTATTTTTCTTTTAACACCT
The DNA here is from genome assembly GCF_055471065.1 of Atractosteus spatula. Taxonomy (NCBI): domain Eukaryota; kingdom Metazoa; phylum Chordata; class Actinopteri; order Semionotiformes; family Lepisosteidae; genus Atractosteus; species Atractosteus spatula. The sequence continues at coordinate 65,067,342 of NC_142709.1, read as the reverse complement.
GCACAACATAAGTGATATTTCCTACCATTCCTCAGTAACTGTAATACATTATTGCTTTAGATATGTCTGATTGAGAAACACTAGCTCAATGACATGTTTTCTGTGCAGACATATTTATACTGTATATCAACAGGAACAGTGCAATGCTACAGACTAATAACTGGAAATTTTTAACACTTGAACATTACATACAGGATAAAATCTTATAGATCATTCTGAGACAGGGTGAATGCACTGAGGAAGTTGTGAATTTGTGAAATTGCTATTGTGAAAGGCTTACACTCGCTTTACGTGTTAGAACACAGGAAAATTAAGTAAGGTTATAATCAAGGGCAATTTAGCTCATCATGCTTTTTTAGGTGCTAGTAGATAATTCACGAACTCCATCAAGCTGTTTCTTAAAATATCATAGAGTCACATTCTACAATTTGGCTACGAAGTTGTTTACAGACTCAGAAAACTCTATTTTCTGCTCCAAGATGTAATTTCTATTTGTGTCTCTGGCTTGTTGTGTTGTTTAGACATCTTTAGAAATGTCCACTGATTTACATTACAGGGTTCTGAATACCTGAATCAGCATGAATAATTACAAGAATAATTACAATTCCACTTATTCTTTATTAAGTGGGAAAAGAAAGAACCGGAAAGGTCTCAAGGAAAGCGTGACAGTAAGATGTGCTGGCTAACTTCGCTGGAATCTGCATGACAGATCAGCAAACCACACCTCCTCCTTTACAGCTCCATCCATTCTTCTTACCAGAGGCTCTGTCCTTTCTATCTAAAGCAGGATCACGGCATCTTAGCATTCTTGCATGAACATTTCTCTTTTATCACAAGAAAATGAACAAATCCTCTTTACCATCCTCTGAGGTCTGGCAATGTGCAGCACTCCTCCGGCTTTGGAGGAATGAAGAGGAAAGCGCTGTTTGAATGATAAAACCTTGCCTGGCACATGATATTAAGCTGTTAGGTTGAAAAACACACTTAAACAGTGAAAACAATTCAAAAAGGAATTTACAGAAAGACAGATTTAAATCAGTAAAGTACGTACAGTGAATGTAATGGCTTGGGTATTTTTTGGCCAAATATAGATTTTACCTTAGACTGATAACATTAATTCTGCCGGAAAAAGGCATGACAAACTCTCTTTGACCACAACAAGTTAATTCTGGATGTAGGTCATTGGCATGACAGAAAATGTAGGTCATGTTTCACAAGAAAGCCCAGTACACGATAACCTGATGCGAGACACCAGATATTCTTCAAACTGATTTGCTGTCTTTACTGTGTTTGAACCATAAGCCCAGTTTTCCACTGTTCTCTAGCTTTCTGGTCTGGTAGGTAAATCATTTTCCTCTGTACAGTGTGATCAACTTTTTAGCTTAATAAAAAGAGTGCATAAATGAATCAAGGGAAACCCCAAAACACATCAACTACGGTATCAAAACGTGATTTCATTTCAAAATGTCAGCCACTTACTTATAGTAAATCTACAATTTTCTTTGAGATAAGCAAGTCAAATAATCATTAGTCTTAATGGTGTTTTAAGCAGAAATCCGGAAAGAGGCCAAATTTTTCATCTCGCCCTCTTCCGCTCTCCTACGCATAAATCTCTCTCCTGCTGAGCACCCTCCCTTCACCCCAGCTTCACCCTTGTAGCAGCTCCCTTGCTTATTCCTCATGCAGGGGCGGATCCTGTCAGTCTCGTCCTCACAGGCAAGCTGCCATTCCCCTCAGTCAGGCGAGTGAAGCCAAATAAACGGTCAATACATTTTGTTGCAACATCGAGTTAGGATTTGGCCAAACTATTGAAATGCTGTTTAAATGTTTTTGTGATGTGCCAAAGAGACCAACCTCTTAGCACTTTCATAAAAACATGTCACACACCACTTGGTATCTATTACCATCGGATTTTAACCTTATAAACCAAATATACTTTTTCGTGACAAAAATCTACACAGGTGACATTTGTATCAAACTGACATGAATTCTCTCTAGTACTTAGAAAATGAAGATGAGAAAAAATCATCCTAATGCCAGGTAGGATAAAAAACAGGACAGGAGCTTCTCTGTGACTATACTCACCTACAGTATGCTTAACACCAAAGTAAAAGAAATACATGTTTTTCTCTGGGAGTAGGAGTGTATGAGGTGAAGTAAATCTTCCTTCCTACCATTACAAAAAATATAATAATTTTCTACTGCAGCATCAATGTTTTTAATACACGTTTTCAGTGGCAGCATTAAACCCGATCTGCCTGTCAGAAACCAGGAGTGCACCAACAGTGATGAGGAGATCCTGAGCTCTGAATTAATAGAGCCAAATATTGCTCTATATTGCAGAGATCTGCATGGAGTACTAACACACAGAAGACATGATGGATGGATGGATTGATCGTTTCCTTTTTTAAATTATATAATCTTAGCATGCCCAAAGGGGTTGGGCAGCCAGTTGACCTTGGAGCCCTAGAGGTTTCTTCTCTCCTTACTAAGGAGTTTTTGGTTCCTCTCCTCCATTGTCTTCTGGTCTTCTGTTCTGTATTGACAAAATGTATAATCAATTGTATTGTTAAACGCTTTGGGGCAACCTTGCTGTGAAAGGCACTATATAAAAATAAATTGATTTGAATTTAATTGAATTGACCATATTTACCATACATGTGCAGTCTTCTGAAGCTAAACCTTCAGCATAGACTGTCATATCTCATATTCAACATCAAGCTTTTGTACAGCACTAGAAATGCTAAATGCCAGGAAGGATCAGATTTCTGTCTTATTTGGTATTGTCTTAAGATGTCTTTTTTTAATGCTTCTTGGAATCACACAGTGTCTGACTTTGAGGAAAAAAAGCTAGCAATTTGTGAATCACGGCATCCAAAGGATCCTGATCATTTTTGTCAGTTTTTTTAACTTTAACTTGCTTTTGAAGGATTGAATTATGTATAAGAAAATGTTGGCGTTCTGCATCTTATTTATTTTCAACTTCTTTCAAGTCAACACTCTGGTGATATGAAGGTAATTCTTTGCTTGCTGAAGTGGATTATATAAGAAATTGAATAGACCTACCTTTTCTGCATTACTTTGCAATCCCTTTGCAATCCCAGACTCTTTCAATTAGTTTCCACCTTAGAAATCTTCAGATCCTGCTTTGGAGTTCCGCTGTGCAACTAGACACGTCTCTGTCTAAAGAATCTAGCAGCACTGTTGCACTTGTGATGCATTATGTATGTTTCACTGTACATTTGATGATGAAAAGATATCAATATCAAACTAGAAAGAGACAAGCCAAGTGCATTTTTCATTTGCCCTGAAAATCTTTGTTTCTACGTTTTAGAAGGTATTACTAAAACATAAAACCAAACCTATTAATACTGTATGTTATGGGCTGCAAAAAACTACAGTAAAAAGGTGTCCTTGTCATGTGCCTCCTTACAATGATATTCATATCCCAAGTTCCTTCACCTCACTAATTAAATAACTGAATGACTCAGAGACTGATTGTATAATATCAGAAAGTAACGAAATCTTTCATACAATAACATGTGAGTATTTTGTTCTCATGCTTTTATGTGGTATTAAAATATACTTTTCTTGGGATACATTTGACCATTTCAGATGGGTATAAACTTTTCCTCAGTTAAATACATGACAGCCATTATGTATTATTCCATGTTCTGACTGTGTGCCATTTTCAGTGCATTAACAAAGTGTTAGTGCAAGAGATCTGAATTAATCTGCCCCAACATTCATATTTAATGTCCAAGAAAGGCTATGGACTCTTGCCACCAACCATTCTTGGTTTAGATGATACACATTAGAACTGAAATGTGTGGATAAAATCAAAGATTGTGTTTTGTAACCAAAGATAAGTTTCATGAACATAAAAAAGCCTGAAAGCCTCTAAAGGATCCCAAAAAACTTGATCTTGTCTATGTAAAAGAATAACTGATAGCTTCAGTTAAGGAATATGTAAAGTAATACAGTATACAGTATGGCACTGTAACACACGCTGCACCCAAAATTGATTTTTCTCTGCAGAAGCAAACTTACTAACGCTCCTGGACATTACTGGACTAGTATTGAGCCACCAGAACTTTTTCCATTCAGCATGTCCCTGTGCAGAATCCATTCGATTATACCGAACATCAAGTGCCCTCTCTGTAAAGGGATTCAATGGCACATATCTGCTGCCTCCAAAAACTGCGGCAGGCATCGGAAGGCTCATCATTGGGACAGTACAGTACATGTGCCCATGTGGAAAGGGCTTTGAGAGATTTCCTTCGCCTTTCACAGCAGCGACTCATTATTTACAATCTTGGATCTGGCTGCAAAAAGCACATTTTCTCCCTTACCTCTATAATTGGCCAAACAAGCAAAATGTCCAGTGTGTTTTATCTATTTCCCACATGGCAAAGCCATGGAAAATGTACTGCAAGAGCAAGCTATTTACACATAATGAAAACACTAAACAGCACTTAGAACCAATCACCATGGGGTTATTTAGTAGGCAGCAAACACACAAACCACAGTTCGATACAGGATAACCCCTCCTGATGGTCTTTGTCATTATACACCAAACATTCAGAAAATGTTGTCATTGGCGATGTTTGGCTTCGAAAAGATTAGGAGGAAGGAGCAGTCTTCCATCAGTTAAAATTTTTTAAAATCACTTATCAAAAAGGGTTTTGTAGAAAAACTGCAGAATATAAAAGGTCAGTACAGTATTGTACAATTTTTGTACAAGTCACGTTTGAAATGCCTGTGCATTCTGTAAACATGTTAGTGGGTCTCTGGCATTAGCTTGGAGGACAGTGCACATACAGTGGGTTTATATGGTGAAAGAAAAAGAGCTTGCTGTATAATACTAAGTCACCTTTAGACCCAAAGTACATATTTGTGCTTTTAAGGGACCAGACAGCTAGGATTTAAGAAGAAATCAAGCTAATCAAATCTATGTAAATATTGTATGGCAGCAGAACTTGCAAGCAATTCCTGACAATCATTCTAATTTCTGCTCATTGATGTGGCTGTATTACCCCTTCATGTGCTTTTAGCTGCAAGGGGGAGGATGGGGGGGGGTATTCTGGGTGCAAACACAACTCAATAATTCATTAGGACATGTACATGAAAGTGTAACTAGTGTATAATATGTTTTTTTTTTTACATTGACAGTATCATTTATTACTTTTGTTTAAAAAACAGCTTAATATATGAACATTGTTGGAATGCATTCCTTCTCTCAAATGCATATCTGTTTGATTGCACTTTTTCTGAAATAGTATAAATTGTTTACATTTTTTCCCATGAATTTAATGTTTAAAACTACTTTTGGTGTACAAGCTGTGAAAAGTAACACACTCCAGGAAGACAAGGCAACTACTTCAAATAACATTTTGTGCATTTTCACAAGGCGTGTGCCACATCTGTAAGCTTTATTTTTATTTTGGTGAGGTTAACAGAAAACATAACACGTTTTCCTCTTTAAAAAATAACAAATATTTTATACGCTATGAATTTACTATGTACAACTTAATACTTTAGGGTATTTTTCCTTTTGCACAGCAAAGATATAACATATGTTTATAAGAACATTTATGAGGAGGACAACACAATGTACATATACTAACACTCAAGAATTCCACCAACAGTGCAACAAAAAAATAATAATACAAACGGAATGTCCTGAATGGTGAACGTAGTAGTTAACTTCCCCATTAAAGGATCAGTTGAGAATTATATTTAGTAACTGCGAGTTTTTTTTCCCCAAGACAGTTATTTAAGGAATTTGGCATTTGTTCAAGGGAAACAGGTCTAGGTAAACAGATGCAGATTAAATACAATTCATCTTGCAGCGAACAGAGACCGGAGTAATGTTTACAAAATTACCCAGAACAACATGGGTCCGCACTTCGTGTCATCTGTACGGTTTAAGCTTCTAAAGTCTCTTACGAGCCCATACTATATTTCTTTTAATCAGTCTCACGAATTGCTGTAGTGTTTCGTGCAAATCATCACACATACCTTTCCTTTTTTTCTTTCAACTATCCTTTCAAGTCGACTGGATGAAGAGGCACAATGCTACAGGTATACCCCCGTTTGAAGGACAGCACAGAAGCAAAATAAAATATAATGGTCTGTAGTGGAGACACTTCTGTTAGTTAGGAAAAGGAATAAGAGTCAGTCACCCAATCTCCTGCGCTTTGACTTCCTCGAAGCCGTTGGAAATAGAGTTGGGTTCTTGGTTACTTTCTATCGAAGACTCGCTCCCCGTGCTTTCGCCGGAGAGCAACCTAGTCACCCGCAGGTCGGCTTTCAGGGTCTGAACATCGTTTCCGATGCACATTTCCCCAAGGTCGTTGATAATTTGGGAAAGTTCTTGTTTGCCGCTGCCCAAGCAATCGTCGTCCGTGTCGAGAATGTCCTCGCACTCGAAGTGCATGGCTTTCTCCTCCTCTTCCTCCCCCAACAGGTCCTCCGTGATGGACCCCAGTTTCGGTGCGCTCCGACTGCGCTCCACCGGGGGCTTGTAATAACACTGTCCGTTCAAGAGCTTTCTCAGAGGCACCAAAGGAATCGTTTGCTCGCCTATGAGCTGCTGCTGCTGGTGTCGCGCATCGTCCCGTCGCTTCAGCCTTTTGAACTCGGCCAGCGCTGTCGCCGAGGTCTGGTACAGCAAAAGCGCCATCGCTTTCGCCTTTTCGGGCTTGGAGACCAGCACTGCGTGGCACCTGAGCATCACCGCTTTGTGTTTCATTTCGTGCCTATAGATCCAAGCGAAAATCTTGGGTAGCCTAGGGTCGGCCACACAGTAGGTTATCCGGTGCAGCAAATACAAGTGTCCCGGTCTCCTTGCCTTGTCGTCCACATGCACCATTCGGATGCCTTGCGAGCTGATGGTGAGCTTCATCTTGGTACCGTTTTTGCCCATCTCGCTTTTGGTCCAGATCTTGCCGACTGCCACATCTGTGCACCCATCTCCTTTCGACTGTATGGTGGTGGCGTTCCCCAAATAAAGCACAGTGTAAGTGGGGTCCTCGCTAGTAATTTTAACTTTTTTCCTCTTTGATTTGAACATGCTCCCAACTCTGTTCAGTGCACTCTCCGGGCAGGATTTGGCGAAGGACGTAAGAGCAGAATAGTTCAGACTCACGGCATAGCCTTTTTGCTTCGACTGCTTATCTTCCTCAATCAAGTCGAATTTGTTCTTCTTCCAAGGCAGCATTATATGGCTGAATGTCGTAAACCGCTACAAAGACAACTGTAAACTCGTTTATTGCACCTACGATTTATCGTTATCCTGTCTTGTGTCATTTACTTATGAGTTAGTGCCGTGGCAAAAGCTATTTTTTCATCCGTGTTGTTCAGAAAGATCGCAAATAATTGCTCCTCTCTCTCACTCTTCTGCCACTCTCCGAGTTTATCTGTGTACGTTCATGGTAATCAGAATGAGATCAGCTGTAAATATACACTGGGTTGAACCATTTTTCTGAAAAGTGCAGGGGAGACGAAGGACGGATAAACTCCTACCCAGAGAACTGAAGCACTTTCTCTTAAAGGGGTAGCTGTATTTCACTAACAACGGTGTTCTGGTTAACATGGTTAACATACGGCAGTGTTTCTCAGCAAACAAGGCATTACATTTATGTTCTATAGCATTTCGATTGGTTTTCATGTAAGGAAAAACGTAGAGAAATTAGACAAAGGAAGATGTGCAATAACCTAATTTCTTAAAAGAAAACGTCAGATAAAAATAGGCGTAACAAATCAATTAACGGATTGCGAAATATTGTATATTCCCACACAGACGGAATTAAAAGTAATAAAACTATAGCACATAACATAGGACAACACATGCCAGTCTGCAATATAACATGTTAAAATGTGTGAGATTAAGTGTTTGTATTAAATATAGTTTGGGGGTAATGAGTTGATTTTAAAAATCAAAAAGGTCTAAAAAACATCACATAGTCGTAAACTGTTTCTTTTTACCAACGATTGTATTACTTTAAATCTTTTTATGATGTTTAATCATACTTGATTTGGGTTTAAACACATGATATCGACAATTTTTTGCAAAATTGTTAAATACCGCCACCTGTTGGAAAGACTATTACAAGAAAAGCTGAATGCAAGTCAGGGTTGGCTTAATGGCTTTAAACCGGTGTCACACAAAAACCCATTGATTTAGGAAAAAATGAATTATATCATAACATTTATTTAAAACAACAACGCACACTTCGAAAGCTTTTAAAATGCAAACTGTAAACGTCTCGGATTCCTTTAATGTGTTATTTGGCACACATTTAGTCCTGATCTGAGGATGGACATTTCTAATGGATCTGTCTCCATTTCTGATTTTACAAAAAGATTCTCTCACACATAACTTAAAAAAAAATTGCGGAGATCAAGAACGGGAAACATGTTTTACACCAGAAATCACTGCAACTTCCTGTGTAAATGCTGACAAAGAAAGCTTTTAAGTTCTGATGACCACATCAGGGCAGTTAACACACGAGTAAACATGTATAAGCATGCATATTTCTTGCATGTTTATAATAGTCTAATAATTTAATAAATCTCTGAAAGTATTTCCTTTCCACTTGAAATAGCGTTTTGACTTATGTTTTAGATGGCCCCAGGTACAAACAAACTACACTGTACCTCTGCATGTTTGGAAGATACCTGCCACTATTGTTCTCTGCTTTAATCTTCAGCAAGCACTAGGGAAAGAGATCAAATTTCTTAACAACTGGCATCGCAAGAACTGCAGTCTGAAAGTAACAGCCCAGACAGGCAGCCGTATCATTTTCATAGGAAACACATGTGTGACATAACAAGGGACCTTGCGATTTCTGCTCAGGGCAACTCAGGGAACTCACCCGTGGCATAAGAAGATTTAATCTAATTGTAGAAGACTTAAACTAGAGCATGACCTGGGCTGCAGGCTGTTGTCTTTAACCTTCAAGACACATCGTTTAGTTTTTTAAACGATTCACTCTAAATATTGACAGTAAGTCTTATTAGAGATAGGTGCATTCAAAATACATAAACTGTACCTATTGCAAACATGACATATGCATTGTACGCTAAATAGGATATTTTTAAATGTTTCACTTGTCGAATCCGAAATTCTGGTATTGCAGTGGCACAGAGAAGTACAGTTCACAGAGAAGCCCCATACACCATGACGAATGTGTTTGACAAGTGCTTGTCATGGATTCATTGGCAGACACATTGATTTCTGGAAGAGCATTTATGGATTTGAAAAGGATATGCAGATGACGAACAGCGTACTAGCACTGATGCATATCAGTGGATGGGGAATCAAAAAAACAGAAGCGGAAATTAGACAAACTGCTACTTGTGATACTCATTTCCTTATAAAAATACATTGTAATAATACCCAGCAGAGATGTTAGTGATTGTCTTGCCCTCAAGGTCTGATTCCATCCTTACAGCCTAAGCAAATAAAATATTAATCAGGTCCAACCTTATTTGTGACTTAATATTTGTATAATATTTGAACCACCCAACCCTTGCTTATTCAGTGTTAAAATCACACAAATGGTGTGACCTGGCTAAGACCAAAAAATATGAACCCTTTTATTCTGGTGCTGTTATGGGATTCCTCACCATTTCTCATTAAGTAGGCCACAAACACAGGAAAATGTTTTTTCTTTTCTTTTTTCCACTAAGGTGCATCCTTCCTCTACCACGCAGACTTGTTTACTAAAAATTGTTTCCGAGCCGGCCTCTAGAAGTGACTGATATGGAAAGTGGGGGAGGGAGTGTGATATATTTTAAACTGACACACTGACAAATATCGGATGTAGGCATTATCTTTTTGTCTAGATTTTACACAGGACTGGCTGCAAAATAAACTATCTGCATGATCTGTGAAATGTGTGACATTCATCTGACAATGTCAGTTTCAGAAATGAGTCGTTTTGTTTTGCAGTGCCTTTTCCGGGACTAGGTTTGTCCTTTCAATAAAAGGTTTATCTTTAGCAGGTGTGTAGGATCACAAGTTTCAAATAAAGTGTCAGGCTCTTACAAATGCACAATGAAATTACCGGGAATCTCACATATTTCTTTGCTGCAGTTATTCCGTAAACTCAAACGATACTAAATAAAATGTCATTTGCAATACGTCCTGTATTGTAAGGGATTACAAGAGAGAGCTACTTGTAAAACATACACACAAAGTATGTGTGCATCCTAGCTTTTTTCGGTCTTAAAGAAAATGCCACACCAAAAAATGGAGCAAAGAGTAGGTTTTACTACTTTGGATGGTAGAGGATAGTACCATATCTTTGTATTTTTCTTTTAGAACTTGAACTTGGATCTAACATTTTTATAGACAGAGAGTCCACACAACAATTTTGTTTTTTAAAAGCATGATAAGGTTTTGGCTAGCAAATGTACTTCATTAAACAGCTGCTGTCCTGTAGGTGGCCAGGGTATCAGAATTAATAGGATAACACAAATCCTTACTGCTTTGAACAACCATTGTCTCTCTAAATCAAGAGCCTTTATTTTCGAACAAGGCAATCCCAGGCATAAAACTCTTTATCTACTTTTTGAAGCATCTTGAGTATGGTGGCAGTAGCAAAAATGTTCATATAGAGCAGAGTGAAACTAAAGAGATCAGGGAAAGTATCTGAAATTATTTAGCCTTGTGTTTGCTATTACCTGTGCTTTACCTTTCACAACTTTGTGACCTAATTTTTAATTCACTTGAGTTATCTTTGCAATCTTGTACAACTGGTCTTGTCTTCGGTATTTACACAGAGCTCCCTCAAGAAATGGTGTAGACTGTTATCCTGGATTGCACAGTAACGTAAGGCCAACTACCTTTTAATTGTTTGATCCAAGAGGTTGAAAATAGTAACTGTCTATTTATACATCCTTGGATACATTTTCAGTAATCAGTAAATCCTATACAGGATTGTGGTGCGCCAGGAGCCTAATTCAGCAGGCAATGGGCACAGTATGTTAGTCCATCACAGGGTGCACAACAAACAAACGCACATGGAAAAATGTAGTCATGCCGGTTAACCTAGACATCATGTTTTTGAACTGTGGGATGAAACTAGTGAGAGCAATTTGCCAAAATCTACAAAATTACAGGGAGAACTTCAGAACCCAAGAGCCCATGGTGCCAGCCATCATAAATAATGCCACAAAATTGTTTTGCTTTTAAAATAATTAATCACTTCAAAACAATGGGTTGAAATTGAGGTCTACCTTTTCTCATCTATAAAGGCTAGGCACAGCAAATTTTAACACTATTGTTGAAATTGGGAACCAACTTTTATATATCGTGTTTTATTATTCTGTTGCATTCTTTATTGTACCGTAAATATCTGCTTATGTGAGTCCATATCCACGAAATTACAGCTGAATAAGGTTTCTATGTTATCCTCATAGCCCATTTTTAGAGTTTTTCTATGAAGATATAATTTCTGTAAAGTCTGTGAAGATAACATCTCTTGGGGAATTAACACTGAGAAGCCTGGTTTGGGAAGAATATAATTACAATTGTCTGTTTCTTTAAGAAATCTAAATTGAAATTTAAAAAACAAAATTTATAATGAAAAAAAAACAATCAAATAAATTGCTAAAATACATTTTATTCATGGCTTAACTGACCCACGACGTATCACAAATTTGAGTTTTCCCCGTTCTGTTTTAAATGTTTATTATTAAAATAGAGAATTTTTCCTTTGAAAACAAGTGCTATTCTTGAAATAACAGAATCGTTGCTTCGTAGCGTGATGAGCAAAAGATTTTCGCTTTAACGAGAAAGATAACTTACAGCCTGCACAATTGTACGACTAAAATTCCAGTATGTCACAACTACTGTATGAGCATTATAATGTGATTTGGGAACTATCACTCGCTGTCGCTGTTTTACACGAGCGTTTATTTGTAGGAAATCTGGAATGTACCAATACACTCAGAAGGCTACATTTGTTTAAATTTTTAAATATATTTTGCATTTATTATACGTTCTGATAATCCAAATGGTCTTTAAACATGCGATTTTTAGGTGATCATTTTTAATGTTTTATTTCATTTGTTTTTTCCCCCCATAAAGTTATAAGTTTACATTATTGTTCGAGAAAGTAGATTGTTCCAAGCCGTTTCCTTCCTGATGACAACAGTGCTCACATGGTCATTTTGGAAGGCGCTGTTGCTGCTGTGCTTGAAGAACTCCGGACTGGATCGTGTTCAGAAAATTGTTGTTTTTTTAAAAAAAGTTAATGTGAACTTGCGAAAATGGGAAAGAAGAAAACTGGCGGCGGAGGCGCTGGATTAGGCAGGGCTTTAATAAAGGAGAGGCAACTGGCAGGTCGGGGCAACAGAGCTGATTCCTGGGTACTCCACATTCATTATTAATAAATAACTCGAAGTGATTAAAAGTCCTTGACGAGCATAACAATCAGGAAAAAATACAAGTACTGCTTCTAATGGTTCATATAATTTTAGTTTTGTATGTGTACAATAGCATTTTAGAATGGTTTTTGTTAATTGTTTTCTGGAAATGGTGTTTGGTTCTGCATTTAAAGTGACTAGCAGGGTGACACTTGAAAAACGAAAAGACGGAGATGGCGATGGTGGAGATTTTCTTCCCTAAAACAGCTGTGTGAGGTGGTTTAGGATTCTGCAGTTGTAACTGGGAGACTGTGGGTTAAAATCAAAGGGGAGACACTGCAGGTGTGTTCCTGAGCAAAGGTACTTCACACACATCGTAAAATATCGAGCTGTATGAATGGGATGCTTCGGGTAAAAATGTCCAGAGAAAACAAATCATTTCAATTAGAAGAAACTGAAAGGTATCTTAGGGATTCTTGGAGTCTGGGAATTGCATTCGGTAATGTACGTACACTAGGAATTTTTAAAATAATTCGATGTTCTTGATGTCAAAAAATGTCAACAAAAGGCCCCACTCTGTGACTCAGCTTTGATTTCAACTTCAAGAAAGGAGGACGTACAGTACAGCCTCTGTTGGACATTTTTCCTCCTTTTAATGTGCTTCTTGGTTTAATAAAACAGTCAGATTTGTCTGAGCGGTGCGAGTAGCGAGGATCTGCGGTAACTATGCAGTGCATGATGGAAGAAGTGCTGTTTGTGTTAACGTAACAAGATCATATTGTTTCCTTTACAGCTCCACACCAGTGAACTGAACGATGGGTACGACTGGGGCCGTCTGAACCTGCAGTCAGTCACAGAGCAGAGCTCTCTGGATGAATTCTTAGCTACAGCTGAGCTAGCCGGAACAGAGTTTGTTGCAGGTAAAGAACGGACAATATTTTCTAGGGGGACACAAAACATGGTTTGATTATTTCAAATCCTAAAATCATAGTGAACTAAGTTGGTTTAAGTAGTTCAGGTGGGTAGCTGCGTCAGCATGCGTAGGCTGCAAAGGAACAAGTAATAGGTTTATTCCATGCTGAAAAGAGAAGAAGGAAAACACAACGTTTTGGCTGTGGAGCCTTCTTCAGGTGTGAGCCAAAGAAGGCTCCACAGCCGAAATGTTGTGTTTTCTTTCTTCTTTTTTCACCATGGAATAAACCTATTACTTGTTCCCTAGTTGGTTTAAGCTGCTTTTTAACAACTCTTATTAACGTGTCACGTCACTTTTGAAAGTGTGAGAAAGCTGGAGTGTTCATACTCCCCAAATTGTAGCCTATTATAGTCTGGTGAGCTCAGAGTAATGGACAATGATTTTATTGGCAGACTATAAGAGTGTGTTGTTTGCCTTCTGACATAATTGCTGTATCTTGGCTTTTCAGAAAAGCTCAACATCAAGTTTGTTCCTGCTGAAGCCAGAACAGGCTTACTGACACCAGAAGAGAGCAAGAGGATTAAAAAGCTTCATGAAGAGAACAAGCAGTTTCTCAGAATACCTCGCAGGTAAGTCAGCCACACTAGTTGACTGACACGAATGACTCTAAAGCATTCATTGTCTTTACAAATATATAGTTTTTATGGACTTCGGGAAGTCCTTTTTTGCACCTCATCTAGTGAATTAATTCATTGTCCTGCATTTAGACCAAAAGTGATACAGGTGTCTGTTGTTTTGCCCACTGTCAGGTCTCCGACTCATACATGTGAGCGTGGCCAAAGAAAACCTTCATAATGAACTATGTTATTCTCCACTGGTAAACTGGTTATAAGCATGCGTTTCTTGTCATAATGATAGAAATACTAAAAATAACCCTATTTTTAGTTAGCTTGACACTGAGATCTTCTAGTACTAACCGGTTGTTTCCTTCCTGTTTCAGACCACACTGGGATGAGAATACGACTGCAGAGGCTCTGCAGCAGGCAGAGAGAAACAACTTTCTAGAGTGGAGGCGGCAGCTGGCCCAGTGAGCACCTCCACACATCCGTGAATCTCGTCTAATACTGTTTAATGTTCAGTGGTTCCAGCATTCTTGCTTAGTGCTGTTAACTTTGTCTTTCATAAGGCAATTGCTTCACGTCTACTGAGTCCATTTTTGGAACATTGTATTTGATGATGATTCATGTCACTGTAACACACATATATCATTTTACCTTTTGTTAAAGGATTCTTCTTTTGTTTCTTTCAAAGGTTTTTTTTTTCAGGTTTCACAATTCAAAAAAAGAGTGCATAAGAAATTACGAGTAGAGAATGTGTCCTGCTAGTTTTATTTTTAGGCTTCAGAATGACCACTTTTTGTTGATTTAGAGGGAGGAATGGATCACTTCATTGTATTTGCCTGTTGGGCTTTGATGATTAGTTTGAACATGTTGTTTCGTTTCTGTCAATACCATGAAATATCTTTAACCCAGTATTACAGAATGCTGACATTTTCTTTTATTGGCTACTTATTTTAAGGCTAGAAGAGGAGCAGAAATTGATTCTTACTCCTTTTGAGCGGAATCTGGACTTCTGGCGCCAGCTATGGAGAGTGATTGAGAGAAGGTACAGTTAGTCTCACGTGGTGTATGTTTGCCCTTTCATCTGTATGGCTCTGGAGTATTAATGGACCACCTGAGTCTTACCTGCAAAATAAAAGAAAGTGTACTATGCTTTTCCTATGTAATAAAGCATTGCCAATTAATGTTTGAGGTATTTATTAATACCTAATTTTCAACAGAAAACTGTTTTTGTTTTCAGTAATGGAGAAACCCCAGAATTGTTCTTGTCTGGAAATAAATAAAAACATGTCTCAAAAATGCTCTACATTATGTGTACTGTATGTATTTTGGATATTAATTTATTTTGCATATCGATCAACCCTTTTATGTACATTTTTCTTTTTTGAAGATGTGTTTCACAAAGCAAATGTGTTTTTTGTATTTTTTGGTGGTTTTCCGAGCTCTGTGTTTTGATGTTTTTACCGATCGGCACGTGGCTTTGTTTTCCAGTGATGTTGTGGTTCAGATTGTTGATGCCCGAAACCCTTTGCTATTCCGATGCCTTGATCTGGTGAGTTCACAGAAATGTTGAATGATTTCATGTTCTCTACAGATCAAAATCATGAATAGAAATCGTGATAAATTGTAGTATTGTATCTTATGTTTTCATAATGTACAACAATTCGATGATTAGACTCACATAACCAACTCTTCTCTGAAAAGCTGTGACATTAGAATACAGTGAACTAAATGTACTAGATACAGCTGTTCTTTTTAATATTTATCGTTTGTAATCTTTTCATAATATGTTTTGCAAGCATCCAACTTTTTTTGAAAGATTGCTGCCAGTCTAACCTTCTTTTTCTTTTGTTGATTGATTGTTGATGTTGCTTAGAGCTGACCTCTTTATGCGCTGTCAAGCACAAAGACCGACATGGTTATTAGAACCATTCCGATTGCTTTGTAAACACTGTTTGTGTGTAGTCGTTATCTCCTCTTAAAGGCTCCAGCCATTGTGTCCCTGACACGGTGAGCAGGCAGGCGCTTCAATGTCACTCGGCTCTTGCAGGAAAGCTATGTGAAGGAGGTGTCGGGGGAGAAGGAGAACATGCTGCTGATTAACAAGGCGGACCTGCTGACTCGAGAGCAGCGCAGCGCCTGGGCCAGATACTTCGAGAGACAGGGAATCAGGGCCGTGTTCTGGTCCGCCCTGGCTGAGGGGGCCCGGCTAGACGCCGAAGAGAAGGTACCAGGCTCACAGCGGCTTGGCGTGTTTCTTTGGCCTTTTACACACAGAGGAGGAATTTGCAGAACGGTTGAGAGAGAGGGAACTTTCAATACAAGGAGTCTTCCTCTTTTAGCAAAGATCTTGCTACAATTATAATGAAACGAGTAACTTGCTAAAATATACCCTTTCTTTAATTTCTGAGACTGCCCGCAACGCCGACTGTTTAGTATTTGTTTTTAAGTCCTGTTGAGATTTATGGCAGGTGATAAAAAAATTGTTTTGGTTACACCATGCCCAAATCCCATTTACAGGGGGAACCGAACCAGGAAATCATTAAAGTACGCTAAGCCACAGTGCTTAATATTGCTCTAATTAAAATAAGGTTAGAAATTCTATGCTGTTAGTTTTACTCTGAAACGCCAAAGCACATCTGAGAGGTTTTTATTTTATATGTTAGAATATTATGCACACCCAGTGCGCTATAAATCTAGATTCATGTGCATTCCAAATCAACTGACAACGGACAGCTCAGGTACGAAGGACTTGGGTACAGCGCGTTTGATATTTCCTGTAGGGTGAGGAGCTTGATGGGCTCGAGGAAGAGCCAAGTGACGGCGAGGGAGGAGAGGTGGGTGAGGATGAAGCGGAGGAAGAGGAGGACGGGGAGACATTTGAGGACTGTGTGGAGGAAGGAGACTGGCAGACCTGCTCCGAAGACTCCGACTCCCCTGAGCAGGACAGCGAGACTGTGTCCTCCCACACTGAAACCTCTCAAAGGAAAGCAATCCAGAACTCCAGCCGTCTGCTGCGCAGAGACCAGCTGCTGGACATCTGTAAATCAACACACACTGGGACCAGCATCAAGGAGGGACAGATTACTGTGGGTTTGGTAAGTGTTTCTTGGAAAACTGCAGTTACATTTGTACGAAAAAAAATATAATGGTTACAAAAAGCCTTCCTAAATATTCTGTTTCCTTCAATAAAACATTTGCCAGACTGTTGCCTGTACTTGCAGTGACAGTCAGTAATAAATAGTCTGAGATGACGCATTGAGCATGCTTATCTATGAAAACAGCCCATAGTCAGTCCTCCTCTGGTTTTGGCAAAAGATTTCTAGGCCTGTTCTCTGTTCTTTTCTGTGAAAAAGGTGGGGTATCCTAATGTTGGGAAGAGTTCAACTATCAACACCATTCTCCGAAATAAGAAAGTTTCTGTTTCGGCCACTCCTGGACATACAAAGCACTTTCAGGTAATTACTGTGTTTCAGTTGTTTAAGGGTTTTATCTGGAAGATTAAACACTTTCATTATGCGTTCAATACGAATATCAGCCCTCTTTTGTGCCATTTTCTTGCGTTATTGATTTCTATTTAGCTTTATTATTACAAATGTTTATTAATGAAGATTAACTTAGGTTTAATAATACATATGGAAACATATAATGAGGTAAAGGCTACCGCTGATGAGGCAGTGATTGCTCTTCTGTTCCAGACTCTCTTTGTGGAGCCTGGCCTGTGTCTATGTGACTGCCCTGGGCTGGTCATGCCTTCTTTTGTGTCCACCAAAGCTGAGATGATATGTGCTGGGATCCTGCCCATTGACCAGATGAGAGACCATGTGCCACCCATCTCTTTGATATCCTTTCTGAGTGAAACACTGCAGTACAGTGCAGTAATACTGCCGTGGCGGAGATAATGTTAACTGTGTGACAGAACTCTCGGAACGGAATTTCTTGCAGCGATAGCTTTTCCGGGTACCCATTTTACTGTGGCATTTGGGCACACGTAGGACATGCTTTAGAAATAAAACATTGCTGGTTCGAGCCTAGGTCACGTCTCTCGCCGACTGTGTCTGGGATTCCCCAGGTAAGCGGCATGTGGGCTGCGACGGCTGTCATGGCTGCAGGTGAAAGGGAAACCCCTGCTACTTCCTGGGTGCCTGCGGGCTTGTGGTGATGACATGAAAGAGCAAACATCCCACATGTTGCCTGAAGCATGTCAAAAGTCAGTTAGCTTTCTATGCGTGCTTGGGTTGGAGGAGTCTGCCGGCACTTCTTTATTCCTGTATGTAAACACAACACGCAAAAAAAAAAGAACTTGCAGCACTAAATTTAATATAGCGCTGCTAGTGTTGTTTTAAAAGATGTTACCAAGTCGGCTTCAGTTTGCCCTCGCACTCCTTGCTACGTGTGCTCTTCCAGGAGGTGTTGTTTCTGTGTTCTCAAAGTCAGGAATCAGTTTGACAGGGGCAGTGTGTGTGTGCTGGAGGACCTTAACTGTTACAAGTGTGTCAGCATGTACCACGCCACGTCCTGGAGGCCACCTATGGGATCAACATCACCCTCCCTCAAGAGGGGGAAGACCCAGACCGCCCACCCACGGCTGAGGAGCTGCTGGTGGCTTATGGCTGTAAGATCCCGATTCTGTTGTATTTTGTAGGCTGGAAATGCTGTAAACCGATTGCTTTATCAAGGTTTTTCACTCCAAAATGGCTTTTCTCAAGTTGACCTTGTCTTTTATGATTGCTTTGTCTTGATTGACAAGAAATATTGGTCGATATTTTTCGGTGCATAATGTTTCTATGTAATAAAATGGACACTGTGCCTTAAAATTTGTTCCTTTGGAAGACTTAAAGATTACTTTGTGTTTCTTTAGTTTAAATGAGCACAAAGACTCTAGTATTTAAAATATTTTAAGGAGAAAAGTTACAAATACTAATAGTGTCTCTTACAATTAATATTTATTTTCCCTTTTGTGCCTTGTCAGATATGAGGGGGTTTATGACTGCTCATGGACAGCCAGACCAGCCCCGGTCAGCTCGATACATCCTAAAGGATTACGTCAATGTAAGTTACCCTTGTCTTGTAGGACACAAGTTTTACTCTTTATGCATGTATTTGTGTAGGTTGTATGCATTCTGAGCAGCAGAAATCCTGTTGAAGTGTAATGCCATAAAAGAAGCTTTAGCACCAGAAGGCAATATTTTCTCTTCAGCTGCCACATGAACATGTTTTCTTTGTAATTATCAGGGGAAGCTTTTGTATTGTCATCCTCCACCCCACATTGATGCCAGGGACTTTCAGCCTCAACACAACAAGTTTCAAAAGCAGGAAGCAGACAACAGTCAGAGCTCATCAAGGACAGGAAACAGACGGCAAAAAATCAAGCGAATTGAAAACGTGGTGGATAAAAACTTCTTCCATCAGGTGAGGTCTTGTTGTTTGTTCATCATGTTCCTGTCTTTACGAACATTGGAAACGTTTGCCGGAGGCTCTCAGTGGGTGGTGCTCTCGGCCCAGGTGTCACCTGTTCAAGTCTGGGTCATGCCACTGCCCGACTGTGACCGGTATTGTACAGTTGGCAGTGGGCGATTGGCACAGCACTGCTGGAATAGGGTGGGTAATGTTGGCAGGGTGACATAGCAACTCCAGTAACTTTCAGTCTTACAGTAACATCAGCGTTCCTTTGGCAGTCCTAGCTGCCCTTTGAGTCACTGTGCCAAAAGAAGACTGAGTTAAAGGCTCTGACTTTTCAAAGGTCCACTCCTGCAGGTCCTGTTTCTCCCTCTGCAGTGAGCTGAAACTTGAAAACAACAATTGTGGTGATTTCAAATTTGGAGGTATATAATAAAGTGAAAACCACAAATATATCTGTTATAAATGAGAGGAGCCTGTTCTGCAGTTCCTTCTTATTTGATTGGTAGCAGCTCATGGGTCCAAGAATTTCATCTTCCAGTCTGCATTGGCAGCGATTGGACTGAAGAAGCATCTTTTATTTTCAATTGCACACTTGCAAACTTTTTGCTTTTCTCTTTGGGTCTTTATTTCACTGAAGAACCACTTGGGGAAAAAAAAAGCTTTGTACTTCTGAAAACATCTTCTGGATGTTGCAATGCATCGACTTGAAATTGAGAAAGGTTTGTGACGTCTTGCAGGAGAACGTGCGTGCACTAACGAAAGGTGTCCGGACGGTGATGGGCTACAAACCTGGGAACATCTCGGCTGTGCCGGGATCTGCTGACAGCGCAGTGGGGAAACCCTGGAAGAAACACGGCAATAGAAACAAGAAAGAAAAGATTCGCAGACTCAACAAACACCTGGATGCCTGACCTTTCACTTCACCAGCTGTAGGACTGCTGAGCTCTGGGAATAGCAACAGGATTGTTATCCAGGGCTCTTAAGTCTGAAGTAATTTGTACAAAATGTTTATAAACTAACATGAATTATCCACCAAATAAAAGCAATAATATTCATCTTAGACCAAGTGCCATTAAATTGTTCTGGGGTGTTGTCAAGGGAAAGACGACCCACGAGCCATTAATGGTTTTAATCATTAATAATATTTTAAAGGCTATTGTATCAGTATGTGACAGAGCATAATCAAAGAACTGACTTTATACTAAGATATTTTTTAAATTTTCATTATAAAATATAATTATACATTTAATTTTGGAAAGAATCGACCCACCCTTGTTTCAATGCATTTTTGGGGGGTTTTTAAAGATAATGGACATTTGGTTCTGTCTTTAATCTCTTGGTTTGCTATAATTCTTGACTCGTATCAAGACAGTCACCATTACCCTACAGTATCGGAGCCCTGGATCACTTGTGAGTTCTGTTCTCATATCATCTCTGCTGAAAAATGTATTTTTGTAGCTATTTGAAGTACAATTGTATTTTGACTGACACCTAATCATAAAAAAATGTTAGTAATTAGGTCTTGCAGCAGTTAGATAGTTTGGATACACTTGGAATAACATTTATATTGGATAGCCTTATCATTATTGTAAGGGTAGATTTCAATGTTGCCTTTTTTTCAAAACGAGCTACTAGTGACCTCTAGTGGAGATTTTATGGACAACTTTGAATATAAACATGACCAGTTTACCATGAATTTTTAAACAATGTTAAAGGAATCCAGTACAATATGATCTTGTGTTTAATTATCTCCATGTAGGTTAAAATTCCTGCATGTCACTTTATTATTTATGTGCCTAAAGGCAACATTTTTAAAACATTATCTTCAATGCTTTGCTCATTGCACAGAATAAAGTTTACAAATACAACTTATAGCTACACAAGGTACAAACTGAACTACTGATAAAAAAGAGACATTCTGTTTTGTTCGATCTAATGTAAAATTCGGTTACATCAATTTTGTTTCAAAAGGTCATTTTTAGATCACTTTATAACACCTTGTGTGACATACCATCTCAAGGCACTGCATTAAAAACGAGGCAAAAACAACAGAGGCACATACAGTATGCACAAATGATAAGATACGATTTTATTGTCCCCTGAGGGAAATTTTTATGGACACCCAGCACTCCTGTACATTTAAATAGAATGCAAACAAAAAAAAGAAAAAAACATTATATTACAAAAAATAAGAAAAACATTGCACATCACTCAATTTCACATGTACAGTATAACACATAACAACATGTAACATTTATAACACATCACAAAACATATAGCACTCAAGTAGGTTGTAAGAGTCAAAATTGTGTTTATCCTTGACGTTTGCGTTGACAGCTTTAATGGATAGTGGAACAAAGGAATGTTTGTATCTGGAGTTCTGAATATAAATTAATAGAGTATACTTTAACAATTAAACTATGGTGAGTTTTAACACAGGACCTGAAAGTGTAGATTGACTGGCAAGTTCTAGTCTGGGCTGAGAAAGCATTCTACAGCCTCACAGCAAGAGAACAGACAAAACAGCTCACAGATGTAGTCAGGAACCAAATCCTTAAAGGTGAGCAGCAGTATTTTTTTATATATAAAATCCACAGAGAGCCAGTCAAGGAAGCTGAAAAAGGAGATATGTGATCCTGCACTTGAGTTTTTTAGTTAAATTTGAGCACCCGAGTGCTGAAGATATAGCAGCTTGTTAAGAATATATTTGAGTACACCCGCTAACACTTCATTATCAAGATCCAACATGGGAAAGGCAAAAGCATACATTAGCTTTTTCAGGATCAGGCTGGGAGAGACCCATGTTTGTTTTGCTTTGAAAGGGGAACTTAATTTAAAAAAATGAAATGTTTTACTATTCCATGTGAACCAGTTGAGAAATTCCCTTGACATACATTCTGCTGTTTCACTTCTAATTTAAAGTTTCTTTGTGTTGCTCTTAAAGCTGAAAATCAAAATAGAGCAAGGACACACGAGCGTGGAAAAACTCAAGAACAAACAAGCAGTTCTGTCATGATTCATTTAACACATTTATTTTATATATATCAGGAGATTTTTTAGGGTTTTGTAATATAGTTTCCCAGAGTTTTAAAAGATTTTGTGGGTAAGTGCAGTTACAGTAGGCACAAAATATCTAGGACTGCAAACTACCATGATAAGCTACAGGACATTGTAAAGGTGAAGTAAGAGATACTTGAGGCAGGTAAATAACTTTAGCAAAAATGTCTCAAATTTGGCTACTGTATAGAGGATTTGTAGGTTTTCTTAGTTTGGCTCAGAAAAATACATTTAATTAAAATAAATGAGGTTAATGTTGAATCAAGCAGGGGTTGCTTCTAAATGACCTTCTTGACAAGAGTGGGACTATTAGCAACTGTAAATGCATTGTTGGTGAAAATATGTTAGATGCTTAGCCACCTGTGGAATTAATGAGCTTTTATTTTGGCAGTACACCAAAAGGTCATATGGAGGAGATGGCTTAGTATAAAGAGTGAATCATGAGGTATTTTATATGCCTTATTGCTTCTTGCATATGTAACAGTATATGTAAGAAATAGCACTCGTGGAATAAATCCATGGACATAAACCAGTAACTACAGAGCTATATAGGAGTTTGTCTGTGAAGAGAAACTTAAGAAGCTTAATATTGGATTTCGTAGAAAAGTGCAGGTTTCTGAAAGTGCATGGAATGCACAGGTGATCAGATTTAACCCCTGTTGGTGTAATTCTCCTTTAACCATAGGACCTTGATATGTTGGAATATGTTACAATGAGTCTGTATTTTTGATGCAGGTAATGAATAGTTCTGTAGTTGGTCACTGTGGACCATTTAACAATGATGACATTGTTACACTAGAAGGACCCTTGTTTAATTAGCCAGGATTTTGGAGGCTGTGAATAACCTGTTCTTCTTGACTACAGTGTAATGTTGA
The DNA here is from genome assembly GCF_055471065.1 of Atractosteus spatula. NCBI lineage: Eukaryota > Metazoa > Chordata > Actinopteri > Semionotiformes > Lepisosteidae > Atractosteus > Atractosteus spatula. The sequence goes on along the minus strand of NC_142709.1, from coordinate 65,044,096 downwards.
GAGTATTACATTAAAAAACTTTTTTATGCAATACTGCATTCCTTTTTGTCTTTAATTTGAAAGAAGTATTAAAAGTAAGAGAGCTCTTTCTTCCCAATGGATATGTACTGTACACATAGGTTAGTTGCTAGCAACATTTATGCCATCCTTTCAAATGAAAAATGGAACAAAAGTTTTCATTCCATTTAAAATAAAATATTTCTTGGTGTTAAAGAATGTGCTTTTACAGGCGACCAAGATTCATGTTATAATGATATAAAAATAATTATATGAACCCACAATAAAAATTCTGAATTGTCAGTACTGTAGATGTGGAATCCAAAAAGATTGTACTGTAGGTAATGTCCAGCTATAATTAGGGATTAGTCTATAAAAAAGACACTTTTCCACTTGTTTCACATAATCTGAGGACTGAAAACAATCTCCTTCCAGGATTAAGTGTGTCTAAATAAAAAAAGTGATATTTCTGTTATGTAAAAATACAGGTATTACGCAGAATAATTGTCGGTGTGCGAATGGTCTTTAATCGCAGACTAGAACAAAAACACAATGAATAATTATGCTGTAGACTGTATGTAAAGCACTGGTTAAAAAAAGCAGTCACGAAGATTGTCAGATCCCGGTACTTCATCCTGCATTCTTTATCCCGAACCCTCCACCTGTTTCACCGTCAGACCAGAGGAATGTGAGCTGGTTGGTGATAGTGCTTAGCCAAGGGCGGCGCTGTGTCTTGCAGGAACATTCCCAAAAAATCGCCACCGTGATTGGATAACCTCTGTGAACTCGAAGTTGAAGGGAGCAGTGCACGCCAAGGGGAGCGTACAACTTCACTCTAACTACCGTGAAGACACGTATTTTTTTATTATTATTATTGAGCATTTCACTTCTTTTTAATGCGGTATATATGTTTTCGTTCAGGAAGTAGTTATTAGAGATAACTTTGAAACTGCACCCGGACGTTTCTTGTTTCTCGCTATCAAGGTGTTTCAAACTCAAGGAAAGTGAAACGTGCTTTTTAACGGTACATCAAAGAACGGAGCATTCATTAAGGTATTTAACAACAAAGTAAATCACTATTTTGTCTCATGGACATGGAATGCTTCCAGGTTTTACAGAAACGTTTTATATCAAAATTCGGCACTTTACTCTAAACCCGTCTTATAGTCAGCTGCTGAGTTCAAACCATGAAGGATGAGGAGCCTGCGAACTATCCCTGATGCACAGCTCAATGAAACTCAAGGATACTTCTCAGATTGGATGGGTTCCTGGTGGCGGTCCCATTATTTAACCACATGCTTTGCAAACAAGAATGTTTGTATTTCATTTTGGCTTTGTTTTTCCTCGGCGTTACTTTGGGTAATCGCGCATTGTTTGTAAGTATCAAACTTTCCGTGTTATTTCCTTATTTACTGTTCTTATAGTACTGTTTTTAAAATATTTTTTAAAAGAGAAAAAAAGGTTGGCACGATTTACGTGTGCTCAGAAAATACAACCACTGACTATGGTTTGCTTGCCAACGTAAAAATTAAGTTTGGTGACTAAACAAATGTTATGAAGTTATAGTTTGCCAAATATTTCTGCCTTTGTTTTTTCTACCGTTATTCAAATATCACAGTAGATAACAACATTGTCTTTGATCGCTGCGTAAATTAGTTACTATTCTGTTTCTACTTGCACATTTAAGAAGCATCAATTTGTATGTTTAATTATTTAATGAATATGATAACACGCCTAGTTGTTGGGTGTTAGTTTACATTTTGGATTTACACAGAATAAAGAACTTTAATTTTAAACATTTTAATCAAATAAAGCTTTCTTAACTCCTAAACTCTTTTATTTCGTTTTTACCTTTATGAATGGCATGTTTACCGATAGGCTCGGGCTCCACAGTAATCATGCTGGGTGCACTGAGAAACAGTGACAACCTGAAAGTCTGAGCGACAGAATCAGTTCCATTGGCTAATGAAGTGTTTCAAGTTACAAACCCCTTTGCTCCTACAGTATTCTTTTTGTTGTTGTCGTTCTGTAAAGTGCTTCGAGACGCCAGCTTTAAAGGTGCCGTTAAAATAAAGTGTATTATTAGAAATTTTCTTAGATACAGATCTGTATTTCTGGTGGATAGAAGAGCTCCTAAAGTTTTGTTGGTAACATTTTTCTTTTACTAATACACTGTTTCTCCACCCTATACACGTAATTTATTTTTTTTCCAAAGTGCTATGTGAAGAAAACACTGACAGGATCAATAGAACAGATGCATAGTCTGAACTGAGTAAAATACAGAGCCATGCTGGTGTTCCCTACTGGAAAAGTTTTTTTAATAGGCTGATGTGATACGGTGTCAGTCTCTCTTTACATGCTGTATGCCAAGTTTTGTTTATACAAAATAGATTAAGAAGACAAAATATTGAGCACAATCATTGTCAGGTACAAACTGCCATGGCATGCATAGCCTGTGTAGAAGTCTATGTGGTCATCTGTGTTTTCTCGTCACAGGCTGCTGTGTTTTCAGTGCAGAAGGAAAGACCGGAAGCCTGGCGACACCGCCTTCTGTGCATTCTACTGTTTCCTTGGTAACATGAGCGCCGCGCTTGGAGCTTTCCTGTCCCACCAGCTGACCCTACAGGTACTGAAGGCAGAAGCCAGTCCGTTCGAGCGCTTTATTGTCCTGTATAGAGAGATTGAAGTGGAAAAATCATCGGTATATCTTGTAAAGAAATCTTGTATGAAGCTCAGCAAGTGTGAGCCTGGTCAGTACCTGGATGAGATACCTCCTTGGGAAAAACTAAGGTTGCTGCTGGAAGTGGTGTTAGTGGGGCCAGCAGGGGGCGCTCACCCTGCGGTCTGTGTGGGTCCTAATGCCCCAGTATAGTGATGGGGACATTATACTGTAAAAAGGCGCCGTCCTTTGGGTGGGGTGTAAAACCGAGGTCCTGACTCTCTGTGGTCATTAAAAATCCCAGGGAGTTACCCCAATGTCCTGGCCAAATTTCACATTGGCCTTTACCAGTCATGGGCTCCTAATAATCTCCAATCTCTTAATTGGCTTCATCACTCTTGTCCTCCTCCCCACTGATAGCTGGTGAGCGTTCTGGCGCACTGTGGCTGCCATCGCATCATCCACGTGGGGACTACACATTGGTGGTGGTGGAGGGGAGTCCCCATTACCTGTAAAACGCTTTGAGTGGAGTGTCCAGAAAAGCACTATATAAGTGTAAGGAAAAAAAAAGGAAATATCACATGGTCAATATACTTCTAAAAATTCCTCTGTAGCTTGCAGGAAAGCCTGTAATGCATTTTTCCAAAGAACGAAAAGCATGGGCGATTGTCCCGGCAGATAGGCTCTATGACAGTGGATTCTATTAGATATAAGTAGCAGTGTCTAGATCTCTGGGCTTATAACCAAATGGCTAAGGATTCAAATCCTTCCTAGGGTTCAGTGTACTTCATAAGATCACTTCAGCATAAAGTCCTGCTGTATAAATGGGTCCACATGTAATTTGTTTTGGATAAAAGCATCAGCTAAATAGATTGAAAACAATAAATCTTTCTGCCCTGGGTTACCTGCCTCTCATTTTTTTAATTGTATGCCTCTTTGTCTCACTTCCAGATCTTCATGGGAGTCTACATGGCTGTTCTGGATGTTTTTCATTTCATTCTTGTCATCTTCCCTGTGTGTCCATGGAGCTGGCAGTCAAAATCTAGTATGTGTACATTGGCAAAACGTTGTGTAAGCACTGGTATCTTTTGTACTGTTCTCGATTAGATGACTTGTATGCAGACACAGTTAATATCTGGCTCAGGTCTACACTGAGAAATTTTGTCAGAGAACAAAGTTTATTACAGAAAGAATTGACTATACTGTGTTTTGCAATGTTTTGCAATGGGTGTCCTAAACTATTCCATCTGCATAAATGGAATCCTGTTTTTGAAATGAAATATTGCCTATCTCAGAAATACTTTCTGGTAGAGCAAGATTATACAATGTAATGATTATAACATGTTACTTTACAGATTACAGGTAGAAAGGTTGAAAATTGTGCAGGCAGAGTCTTCAAGCTGCCTTGATTTTAACCGTACAGGTTTCACATCAGTCTTACCTTCAATAGTAGGACTGTGTGTTTTTCAGAATATCTAGCCTTAGGTGTATGTGGTGAGAGAGCTGTATCACCTCATTGTACAGTGACCAGTTTTTTAATTAGTGATGTATGTCTCGGTTTGGGCCAGAGAGAAGCAGATTCCATTTTGCAATACTGCATATCATCACCCACCCAGGTGCCCCACTGTTTGAGCGTGGACAAAAAAAGCCTAAAGAGGAGAGGGCAGAATCGGTCTGGTATCGCATCTTTAAAAACGATTTAGGAAAAAATGCAATTAAAAGGGTTTTAATTTTTTTCAACCTAATTACCCAAACGCCCCCGACTTGCCACTTCCTACACCTTGATTCAGACTCCCAGAATTCCCCCTGTCCTCTCTAAAATGGCTGCTGCTCTGGGCTCAGTGATGTTGATACTGGGGAGTGGCACCATCTGTAGCACACAAAAGATCCTCTGTTAACGCTGTTTGTTCTGCTCATTGACCGAAGCGCCTTGTTTCATTCTTCCTCTGAGCCTCTGCTGGCAATTATGTTTTCCTATCCCCTTTATAAAAAGGCATGGCACGTGTTGTTGTCATTTCTAGAGAACAATATTCAACTGTCAGCAAAAAATTCAAAGAAATTTGCAAGGGAAAATTCCACTGGGATGAAGAATTTAATTGTTTCGTTTTTTCTGAGTTGTTATATTTGACGTTAAGCATGTCGGGTCTTTTTTAACACAGGCAAAAAGATAAGGCCCATGAGGAGGAGGAGGAGGCAGAAATTTTTTGCTGTGTCAGTACCCCTGGCACTGGGGGCAGGGTATGTCACCTGGTGTTCTCAGCACCCTCAATATACTGATGAAGTTCACACAGGACGTCACCTCCTCAACGCCCTTCTCCAGGTCAGTCATAACATCTTCATTTCCCAAACAATAATGAAGTATTCAGCTAAGGCCATGTTAAAATCAGCAGGTTAACAATTTTCACAGTTCTGAATGAGAGAGTTTGAATGCTTTGTCATATGAAAGCATTGATCACTGCGTGTGTTTAATACAGCTATTTTGGTGAGTATCACCTCAAAAACCTTTTTCAAATGTATTAAAGTGGAGTTCAGTAGATTACCGTAGCAGCCTTACAAAGGAAGTAAACTCAAATATTACCATTTTTTATGTAGGGCACGTACAGGCCTCAGCTGAAAGTGTTTTCAAGTGCTCCAATTGACACGCGTGTCATACAAACGTTTCTAAGACAGCTGATAAAAAAAGGTTAGCTTACAAATGGTTCTGATCATCAGAAAAGGGGCAGTTCTAAGAATAAAGCACAGTTTGAAAGAAAGCAGTTGAGAAGTAAAGCAGAAAGAAAAACTAATATTTAGATTAGAAAAAAGACTCGGGACTTCTCTCCAGCTGTAACTGACAGAGAGTTAATGACGGATGGTGTGATGGAGAAAACATTTACTGTGTTGGAGCACTGCGCTCTGTAATATAGTCTGGCACTACTTGTAGAGCTGTCAGCTCCAGAAGAGCAAATTTCTGTACTCTGCTTTATTATACAAAGAGTTAATGTTAATGTACCAGAATGTACAAAATGCAATATGTGCCATATTCATACCTTTTTGTTTAGTATTTTCTGAACTTTTTAACATTAACTGGTTTGACAAAGATTTACTTTCTTCCCCTTCACAGGATAACACTGAAATCCTAGGGTATGCTCTAGGACTCATGTCTTTCATCATCTGCTTGTCATCCAAGTTACCTCATATTTCCAGAGCAGTGAGTGCCCTTGTATTTTTTAATGTGATTGTTTGCAGTAATTTGTGATATTATACTGATGAAACATTGTATGTAGTCTGTGTAAAAATCCAGAGAGGAAGTAGTACAGTACTTCTTAAAACACCTTTACTTTCCACACATATAAGGCAGAACTGTGACACCCTTTCTACAATCCAAAACAGACTAAGATGCTTTTTGCTTTCCAAATTGATTTTTTTTGTTTCGTTTTAAAATATAATTGTTTATTTACAGTGTTGTCAGATCTTACAGGCTGAAGAAAATAGGCTGCGTTGTTAATTGTTAAGGTAACTTTATTCACTTAAGTGCTTCTAAGCTACATAAATATCTGTATCCACTTTCAAATTCAACAGTTTATTGTTGAATACATAATTGTGGTTCTGTGATCAGAAATAAAATGTATTGCACCATTTTACATTTGTAGCACAGGTAAATGATATGCTGATGCAAATTGCCAGTTACTACAGTATGTTTTCATTTTTTTCAATTTAGTGTATAACCACCGGAATTATTATTTTTTTATTTCAATACAAGCATTTCCAGTTTTCTCCTTTCTGGTAGAAATCTCCTTCATGTCTTGAGAGCAAAGTTTGTTTCTGTTGTTTTTGAATATATTTACCTGCTGTACTCTCTTCCAGTACCGAGGGAAGATGACTTCTACAGTCCTGATATCTACTAGAGCCGTGTGCATCTTGGCCAGTGTCTCCTATGCTCTAGCCATTGTGTTTCATGATATGCAGCTGAAGTCTGCCCTTAAAGCATTGCCGTGGTTACTGACTTCTGTGGGCTCTGCGGTCTTTGACAGCGTTGTATCCTCCATGGTTATTTTTACTAAAGTTTCCTTGTGGATATTTCTTTTCTAAAAAAGGACAAACTACATGAAAATCCGCCTTTTGATTACAAAAGCAAATGAAATGAAAGTGAAAGTGTCTGAAACACTTGTTCATCTCCCAGGCATTAACATATTTCATTTTGGGTTTATACCTGTACATGTTTGTGATGTTGCCAGACTGAAAGTCATAGGGCAGTTCTTAGTACTTCTAATTTCAGCATGGGTATTTTATAAGCACTCCTTTCCTCTTAACCCTGTACTAGTGACCTCTTGGACTTCTGTTTACATGATGTAGTAAAACTCCCAAACCCTGGTCCAACATTATACTTTTGAGGATTTGTCAGCATTTATCAAGGCCCTTAACTCTTGCCAGATTATCCTGATATCCTGCCATAAAAAGCACAAAGAGGCCAAGCTGACCCTGCAACCCCAGCACTTGGACTCACCTGAAACAGAAACACTTCTGGGGTACCCTGCTTCACACCTGACCTACAGCACTAAAGAGAGACCACGCAGGAACAAAACTGTATGTTAGCCTCAATAACCATTCTCACAATTTCCTTCAATTAGCTGGATTAAGTTTTACCTGATTTCTTTATTTTAACTTGTGCCTCTATGATTTATGTAGCTTTCTTTCTCCAAAGCTGATTGTATCTAACACATTAAGAGTTGATAATGGCCAATAAAAAATGAAGAAATAAAATTTTGACATACTTCTCTGTAAAACTGTGATGCAGTAGCAACAAAGACACAACTCCACACATCCTTGTTGGTAAAAGGAAAGGGTTACTGAATTGTTCTCCCAGTAATCGTAAAGTTTGTGCTTCCCAGGGCACAGTATCGTGTTTGCATGCTGTAGGTACTTCTTCAGAATCTAAAGTCTCTCCATTTGTTGTTTTTATTTTATATTTAATAGTAATGGAATCAGTAAGGTAAGTGTAGAAATAAAACATTACAGTGAATATTCACATACATTGAACATTATGGTAAACCTAGACAGAGTTCTGGAGGAATTATCTCAGGTTCATCTGTTTCTTCATATGTTTCTTTGTAGCATTCTGACTGGGTTCCTCTCAAAATTCGTCCTACTAACCGAACCCACCATAAGATGGCTGAAATAGGACGGTATATGGATGTGAACATTAAACCTGTGCAAGAGGTATCCCTTGGTTACCACTGTATTGTTTTGTATCCACGGTAATGTTTTCCTCAAGTCTAAAGTTCCTAGTGGTTTTGTGAAAGGCTCCACTGTTACAGATGGTCTTGAGCTATTACCACACTGACCAGTATTCACTGATGGTCTGAAGAGATGCTGAGGTGGTTTTAAGGTCAGACAGGTTTTCTTTGATTTGCCACACAACAGCAGCCATTGTCTTTGAATTGGGTGACTGCTTACATTGTTCTCTGAGAGAGCTGTGTCAGTCTTTCATTTGACAGCTGATCTCCACTCTGTGCCTTGTGGTTTTGCAGTATGGAATGACATCAGTGGTCTTATAGTGCATGTTTCAGAGGATGTTTCTATTTTGTCTTCCTCTCCCCTGTGCTGGTATGAACTGTCCTTTCCAAAAATAAAATTGGTATAAAGAAATTCTTAAAGTCACTGTTGTCACAGTGTACAGTAAAGCCTTGTCTGTGTTTGCTTTTAGGTGAATTTCAAAGGCCTACCCCTCTCCATAGAGAACCCGACGGAAACTCTCTCGGCAGAGAGCTCCTGTGACACCAACCCCCCAGCTCCCCCTCCTCTGAAAGTCATCCGCGCTGATGTCACATGCTCCTCGGACAGCTCCACGGACACATCCATGAGCTCAAGCCTTGAGGTCAGAACCCCGCGATGTGTCTTTGTGTCCTCAGTCTGCCTGGCAGGGCAGCACCACTGTGCCACCTGTGTTAATTTAACTCCCATGTTCCACTCGCCAAATCATCCGCAAACCTTATTAAGATGCAGTGATGACAAACGTTTTATCCTGATGTAAAAAACACTAGCTTGTTTGTATACATGTTGTACAAGAACATTATTCACTCTGTTTATGACAATATCGGAGCAGAGTTTAGTTCTGAGGGATCAGATGAGCTAACTCAACAGAATGAGTAATGATTTTAACTAGCTTTTCCCTGTAATGAGTTGCACTAGACAGGAATCTCGGACACTGTTGTAATCTCTTTTATGTGTAATTCTTAAAATTACATCCATCCACCAGCAGGAACAGCAGGACCCATGAATGCCCAGTCTGTTTGCTGCTGGGACCAACATTTATTTTCTCTCCAGCTATCACAATACATGCAGATTTATTTGAAATATGTTCTCTCTAGTGCTGTCCTAAAAGTCCTCAGGTCCTGAAATTGATAAAACAACTGAATTAAGAATATTAAATGGAGCTTGACACAGAGTTTTTCGCCTCTGCATGTCTTCAGGGAAACAAGAAGAAACAACTGTGGAAATAGCAGTGAGAGTCAAACCTGATCTGCTCTATTCCAGTAGGTGGGGCTGTAGCATAATACAACAACTGATGCTCTATTAAGCACTTCAGTGTCAGGGGTTTGCTATCAGTATATACTGTACATGCTGCATATGTTTGACATAAAAATTGAGGATATGAAAAAATCCTATGTGGAATAAGTGCATTTTAAAATACTTGTAATTTTAATTAACCTTAAACACAAAAACACATTTATCATTATACAGGTCACTGTATTGCCATCATTTTAACTTCAGTTGTGGGACTGAGCATTTCAACCTGCTCGTCTGAACTTGGTTGGCTTCACACTGAAATAATAGAATTGACCAGCCCTCAGAAACCCGCTGCTGGTTTTGAAGTATGTAGTGCAATAAGAGGGGATAAACAGATGAAAGCTGCTCTCGAACAGGGATTGAAAAGAGCAGTCTCAGGAATGTCCTGTCTAGGCTGGTGCAATGACATTTTTGTTTGTTCAGGGGTGCAAATTGTTTCTCTATTGACCTCAGAAATGCAAATGTTCAAGCACCCTAATTCCATTTTACTTTTTTACTTGGGTGGCACAAAATTGTAAGATTATTACTACGTCTTCAATGATTTGGTAACATATTCAGTTTTAGGAACATTTACACTTTAAAAGGAGATAACACTTGCAAATCAGCGACAGCTCTTTTAATACTGAGCAAGTTCTTTTTTTGCATAAAAATGTTCATGGTGCATTCTCAAAAACCTTCTCAGTGCTTACACAAGATATACCTGACATTATTTTCCCTTGTTTATGCTGCTTGAAAAAAAAATACAGTAGGCTTTTTTTAGACAACTTTGCTGAGCATTAAAAATAATCCTAACTGCAAGAGTGCTATCAGGGAAGTGACACATCTTTTAGCAGATGAGCTGAAAGAGCATTGAACTGAGATGACATGGTAATTTCATTATGCTGATAAACATTTGTCATCAATGGGCAGGTTGTATGGTCACCGTTGGAAACAATGCAAACTGCAAATCTATGACTCATGTTTTGCACCAGGTTACAGAAGCTGTTTTGTGTCCTATTCTTCTTCTGGGCCTGAAGAACATGTGTCTGTATACTGATATCTGAATCCCAAATGCCACACACATCCCCACATATCAACAGGGCTCAAATCTTGCAATTTGAACATCCATGGCATAACTGTCACATTCACATCTGAGAAAAATGCATTCAGTAATCAATCTACTTTTCCTAAAACAAACACGAATAGATGCTCAGTTTACATAAGAACATGGTAGTGAATGTTTGCATTTTCATTTACAGAATTCATGTTTTATTTTCCACAGTGGGACTTTGAAGATACGAAGAGGCAGTGGAGCAAAGCCAATAAGCAACAGAAAAACACAGAAGCCTTCCCACTCCAGGACTGGACAGCTCTCCCCGTTTCAATGCCTGCCAGCCAATCTGAATCGGACTTCTGGTTCTACGACAGTGACATCACAATGGCCGATGAGGGAGCCCCTACCCTTTTGGCTGACTATGGGAAAGAGAGGCAAGCAATGACCAACTAACACATGACTGTTAATGACACATTCAAATAAAGAACACTACTATCTTCACTGGCATGAAAGAAGAGGAAAGTGTACTTCCTGTTTTTACATGTGGTGGTAGGGGCAGCATCTAGCCGGCATTCTAGAATCCAGTTGCAGTCCAGTGATTTTTTTTCATTTTATTTTATAAGAACATCATGACCACTATTCTCTTATTATTTGAGAAGTTTTGTTTAAATCCATTATATGAGTATTCACTCAATGTTTGTCCTCTGTAATCTTTCAATTTCAGTACAAGTATTGTGGGATGTACTCAGATGTGTGTAAATTATTTGTATGGCTGATAATATGAATCTTTATATGTATTTTTTTTTCTAAATTTCCCTGGACTGAAAACCTTAACAAGGGAAAAAATAGATGGTGAATCCAGTTGGAGACATTTTACAATCTCTTACGCTCATGTGGTAAATACAGAAACTGTTCATTTTCTATCTAGTTATGCTAGTGGCGACAGACACTTGCTACCCAAAGTTCATTGTTTTTCCTCGCCAGTAATAGTTTGATTTAATAAAGCTTTATTTGGTTGCTAAAATATCTGCTCTTCTTTTAAGAAGAAGCTTTGATAAGGGTAAATTAATAAACAGCCAAATATTAAATTTCTTTAAGGTAGAGGGTAGTACTGTAGATTGCTCCTACAACAATGCAGGAAATTGAGCCCGAACAGAATAGGTGAAGTAGATTGCCCCTGAATATCACTGTATTGATTTTTATTGTTCATTATGTTGCTGGTATCTGTGAAAGAGATTTAGAACATAAACCCCCCAAAGCAGAACAAACCACCTCGCCTGTTTTCCAGTGTTTTCAGTTGTAGTTTACTTAAAATGCAATATTTAAGTAATGATATCTGAAATCGAAGTAACCGCTTTCCTACCATTGAGTACACCCTGATGTGTCAAAAACCCTGTTATGAACTACGGAAAGTTATTCCTTGCTGCCCATAAAGATGTTTATGTAATTGTCCTGACTGTCAGCTGATAAATGATTCAGGGAATCCCAGCATATTTGTTGGAAAAATATATCATTGCTGTGGGATAAGCACCATTTGTGAAATGGCGATCACAAGATCAGTACAAGATTTGAATATGACATTTTAGTATTAACTTGTGGATTGGACGTTTTGGTACAAAAAAATAGATTGCAGCATTTTTTGTAAAGTGCTGTTTTTCTGTTGTCTAAATTCACAATAAAGATAAACTTAACCTTGAAAAAAAGTCTTTGTCCTTCTATTGGATGTAGATCAGATTGGTGTTTGAGAGCACTTTAAAAGTGAGCCTCACTCTGCAACTCTGCAAAGAACATCAGTTGTTTTTCTCCTTGATTTATAGTGTTAAAAACAAGTGGACCGTACTTGTATGGGAGATTGGCCTTTAGACTGTGATCTATGATAGAAACAATAAAATGTTTTCCCTGGCAAGGTCCTGTCCATCTCCCTTTAACTTTCAGTTGTTCATTTACCAGTTAACTATTTGAATTCAACAGCAGCCTACTGGTCAGATATATATTTCCAGGTGAATTTTGTTTTTTGAACCAAATCTCAAATGATGCTAAATATTTAAATGTGAGAATTAACCCTTTCTAAAGTGACTCTTACATTATCCACTTAAAATAATGGGTGTTCGGCATTATATATTGTATAAGGAATCCATGGGATTAATTAAAATGTTGTTTGCTGTGTCACTATTAACACATTTGAGCTGCATTGGTCCGGTATTTGTCACATTTTAGAGTTAACTACGACAATTTTCCTTTTTTTTTTGTCAAGATGATGAATTGCCTTGTGAATTCACAAAACTGTTTTTATAACTATTCTTTTGTTTTGCACCGCATAAAAAAAAAAAATTCTAGACAATGGATATGGCATATAACCATCACTATCGCAGCAAGCTCCTAACCTATTGTAAAAGAGGGTCACAGGTTTATTTCCTCTATGAAACCAGTAAAGGTGGTTATCAAGCCTACCATATAAGTCTCCGAGTCAGAGAAGTACTGATGTAGATTTGGCAGCACAGAACCCTTTCCATCAATAAATCTCTTTTAAAACAGTATTACTGTTCATGACTGACCTTTGAGCTCAGCTGCTTGTCAGTCATATTCTTGTTTTAACTGATGTACAGTTAATGAACTTCCTTTACTCTGTACTTGCACAATGTGAAGATTAGAAGGACAATGTGAAGGAAACTCTCTTGCCCAACTGTATTTCCGTGGTTGGTTGTGACCCATTTCTAAAAATGTTCATTTTTCATGGTGCCCAGCGCAAGTCCGCATACACTACAATCCTGCTGACTGTGTAAAACATAGAGAGATGTCTTTTCTTCTTGTAACTAATTCAAAAGGGAGAGCCCTTTCTCAGGAGGGCCCCGACAGCAGTCCACTCTTACATTCAAATATGAATTGAGAGACAAGCCAGTCAAGATATGTGTTAAGAACTGATGAATCTCAAATCATACTTGGTCAATGACTGTAGTCTGATTCCATTTGAGAAATGTTGTAGTGCCCTGGTTTCCAAGATATTAGATACTGCTGCTCCTTACAGAAAACAAGGAAAGATAGCTTCAGTATATTCTACACCTTGTATAAACATTATAGTCTCTTGCCATGAATCCCTGTGTGTGCCCTACGATGCCCAGGGTGTATCCTACCTTGCCCACGTTGCTTGCTGGGATATGCTCCAGCTGCCCTGCAACCCTGTATTAGATAAAGTGGTTAGAAAATGGGTGGATTAACTCTTAATCACTTAACTGAATGCAGATCAATTGTCCCAGGCCTTTTAAAAACTGATGATTTTAAGGCTACATATTAAACTTGCTGAACTGGGGCTCTTCAGTTATTTATGGTCTCTGCCAAGAAGAATTAGCCAATGGGTACTGCATGGTCTTGCTGTGCAGTGACAGCGGACATGACGTTCTCCTTACCCTGCTTCGTTTTCAGTGGACGGCATTTAATGTCCACACCGGACAAAACTGCATTGAGAAGAGCAATTCAAAAGGTAACGTGTCCAATGAAGAAAAAGTAGCATATGTCCTTGCAAGTTAGTTTTTCAGTCCTGCAATTACATTAACACCGACAACCTGCATAGTGCTGCTTTCACCTAATGTTCTGTATTTAATATACATTACATGTTCTATTTTTTGATGAGACGATTAATATTTGAATTAATTCGTTATTATTTGAACGGTCTCTTTTACTCAAAACCTCGCCAAGTCAGTCAGGACTTTTCCACTACCAATTATACTGTACGTTGCTTGCTGCATACACTGTTTCTTCCATAAAAGGACGGGAATAATCGGATACCTCCCAACCGTGTATGTCTGACGGGTAAAGAAACTCCGTTTTCAAGTGTATTCGTACAACTTATTTCTTTAATACAAAGGCAGTTTTTAATTAAAGAAGCACGTTATCGAACCCAAGTTTCGACATTTCTCTTCAACAGACAATACAAGCAACCTCTCAGCAATAACGACTACGTAGAGTTCCACGTTGGCAAAATCAACCTGCTAACGTGTGTGTAGGATGAGCTTCATCGAACAGAAATGTATATTAATTTAAATATACAAACAGGATTTTTACAATAAAAAAATTCAAATTCCAGTATAACAGGACAGAACGCATAAACATGCCACAGCTCGCGCGGAATACGAGCGCGGTACTACTCCTCTCCTTCAGTTTGCCAGTGATGTCATATCCTGCCGCTCACTTCCTCTTGTGTAGGCAAGCAGGCGAACCAGAGCTCCGCCAGCGGACTGTCAACACTACACACACGCATCTCTTACAAAGCCTGGCGTGGAGCGGCCGCATTTCTCTTAAACTGAAAGAGCCGAGCGCAGGAAAACTTCTTTTCTTCGAAGACGATCTCGGTCGCAGCATGACTTTCAGGTGATACACAGAAAAATAAATCCAGGTGGTGCTTTGGTAAGTTTATGATTTTTTCCCCCTTTTGGTCTGCTTAACACTGCATGTGTGTAAGTGTGTGTTGGTAGTGTTACTGTCATCATCAGCCGGCCATGAGGGGAGAGTGTGATGACTGAATATTCTGAACTGTACGTGTGTGTCACGAATAATAAAAAAAAGAGTTAGCAACCCTCTTGGCCACTGCTAAGACGACAAGACGTTTTTATAGGAACTAGCACGGTTACACATTTAATCAGTGTATTATCTACATTTTAAAACAAAAACCTTATGGTGTCGATCTAGGGGTGATATGACTTGTTCATGGAGACTGAAATCGCAACGGTTCGAAAGGGGTTTCGGTCAAGGTTGAATGTCACAACAGCCGATGGCTACAACGCTGATAGACCGCAAAGCTGTGAGTGGGGATGAGTGTCGGGTATTTCGAGGGTTTAGATCATGTCTGGTGAGCCCATGTGCGGCATTTGTAGTCTGGTAGTCATATTCCGTCCCTCTGAAGCGAACGAAACGTGGTACTACAAGAATGGTAGTAATGGATACTCGGCTTTAAATGCTTGGCAAATTCAGGTATTTGCGATCATTATCCAGGTTGTTTTTAAGGTTTGGGTTTGTTTAAATAGATATTTCCTTAATGTGCCGTAATATTGCTGGACGCTGACAGTAATACTGTACGTTTAGGGTACCGTATGACTGTCGACCTACCTGTTCGTACAGCATAAATCGTTCGGCCTAAATGTATGTGCAGTCAGTCTTTGTAATGTTTTTTTAGACACGACATACGGTAATTATATTTTCTGAGCTTTGAAACCCTTATACCCGTTTTATATTTGAAAGTACAGATACTTAAGAAATGAACAAGAACCGCACATGGCAGCCTAGATTAGATTTCAGGTGACATGCTGCTGTGTGCTTGCGGTACCGGTTTTTCTTTCCTGTTCAGATGCCATTACTAAAGTAGTAACACGCATTGCCCTGTTGTACAGCAGGCTTGCTGTGGTGCAGTTGGCTTCTGAGTATTAAGAAGCACTCGATGGCTTTATTTCTGTTCCAGTGAGCTTGCCTTCAAGCTTCTCGCTGGCGGAAAAAAAGCAATTATGAGAATAGGAATTCGAACACATGATTGAGGCATCAATTCATGCGAATCCGTAACCTCGCTCCCCAACCAACCAACATTGCGTTCTGTGAAACTCATGCTTGGTTCTTAGCATACCTGCAGGGCCTCCATTGACGAGGCAGAATAATGTTCTGGTGTGTCCAGCTGCTTCTCTCACAGGATCAGAGCTCTGGGGGTCACCATTTATAGTAGCTAATCAAGCCTATTTTGTGTAACTCTTGGAGTTAGGAATGTCTAACTGCTGATTTGGACAGATGTTTTATTTCTCCCCCCCACAGTTTAAATGGAAGCAGAAAAGGAGATATCACTTATGTTTCATTGACCTGAAACCATTGTAAAGTGAGGCAAGGGCACTCAGATTAGTTCAGCAGAAGAAAGGGAATTGTGGGAGGGCTGTGGCAGTATGGAAGAAGCTATCCAGATGTGTAATTGAAGCTGTTACCCTGCTTTCCTCGAAGAAACGGCTGAAAAAGCTCCCTGGATCAATTAGCTACAAACTAGCAGATGGACCAGATAGAGGACCTGTTGTCTCCTCTTATTTGTAGCCATTCTTATGTTCTTAATGGTGTGGTCTGTGCCCCTAGCTCTGCATACGTCTTTAATAAAAAGAGGTCTTTTGCCACAGGAGGTACAAACTATATACAACTTTTATTGTATTTTATGTCATTGTATACCCACCCAATTTAGAACTCCCAGTTGCTGCTTTGTGCCTCTTATATGTGATGACTCCTGTACTCCGTGGTTTAAAGGCAGATTGGAAGGCATTCTCATCTGGCACACTTGTCCAGTAGAGCCATACATATTTGAAATGCTGTAGGCTCCATAATGCCTTGAGTGAGAGCACAACTCGGGGAGTGGGTTATTACTCACTTGGAGCAACGTGACCTATGTTTTAGGGGCGGTGCGGTGGCTCTGTGGCTCAGGATCTGCACCTGTGGCTGGAAGGTTGCCGGTTCGTATCCCGCGGCCGGCAGAGGAATCCTACTCCGTTGGGCTCCTGAGCAAGACCCTTAACCCCAACTGCTCCGGGGGCACCGTATAAATGGCTGACCCTGTGCTCTGACCCCAAGCTTCTCTCCCTGTCTGTGTGTCTCATGGAGAGCATGCTGGGGAGAGCGAAAAGACAAATTCATAATACAAGAAATTGTATATGGCCAATAAAGTGATCTTATCTTATGTTATTTCTCATAAGATCACTTACAAATGAGAGAAGGCCCATCTAGCCTGTTGGGTAGTTAGTAGCAAACTGATCCAATGATCCAGATGAAAGAACCGAGTGTATTGTCTGGGTAGTCTGTTCCATACTCCCACCACCCTTTTGGGCAAGCAGTGCCTCCCGTTCTGAGTTTTAAATGCTCTTCCCATCGTTACTGCTGTCCTATGGGCTGTGTCCTCTGGTTTGTGGTTCACTGTTCCTTCCGAAGAGCTCGCTGGGGTGATTCACACAGGACAGAGTTACGAAATGACGGCTCTTGGAATGTAGAAGAAGTGACTTATGAAATTGTATACTGGCCCAAAGGAGAGAGGAATGATAAAGCAGCTTTTATTCATTGTTAGAGACTCTGCAGCTACTGGTTTGAATTGATTTCTGTTATGTCATTGTGATGCAGAGGTTAGTGATGCTGCCTCCTAGCTTTCTGAATCCTGGTTTTCTGTGTCCTGCGATATGATCTGTGGGGAGTCTGCAGGTTCTCCCCTCTGCATTTTTGTCTGGTGCTCCGGTTTTCTTCCACAGTCCAAAAACATGCTGTCTAGGTAATTGGCGTCTCCAAATTGTACCCTGTTTGCGTGTGAGTGCCTGTCCTGCAGTGGACTTGCTTGCCATCTGGGACATTTCATACTGTGTTTGGCTCTGGCTCACAGTGCCCCTGTATTAGAATACCTGGTTATTGAAAATGCAGGAATAAATAATATTATTTTACTGATATCACTGCAAGGGCGGCACCGCATAATTGTGCACTGTAGAAGGGGGGTAGTGCAGAACAACACACACAGCATTGTTATCTGACATCGCTGTCGACTCTTGAACTTGATTGCGCAACATGCATTTCTTATTGCCCCATATTTCCTTGTGATTCTCTACCCAGTACTTGTGTAGTCCTTCAAGTTTTCAGCTTAAAGGGTTTTTTACATGTGATTTCCACAGTCTGAGATCTGATAAAAAAAGTAACAAAAGCCACATCAGAGGATTAAGTAGGTGTCATTGGGCATTGTCCTATTCTCGCTATCTTGGAATCGTTAAAAATGCCTGCAGTTGTTAAGCATTGTTAAGGAGCCTGAATTACTGGAACCTATGGAAGTGTGTTGGTAGAATGTCCCAGTCTGACTAAATAGAAGAGAGGTAGGGTTTCCTGAAGAGAACAGTGGCTTTATGATGTCGCGGTGTAGACTGTTTCATTCTGGCAACCCTTGGTGGATATAAAGTTCACTTTATTGTATCCCTCATCATAAAACCTCAGGAGATAAGTGTTCTCCCTTGGTACAGGAAGGAGTTTGTGTGAACTAGATCTAAAAAGCCTCTATTAAAAAAATGCTGCATATGTATGGCATTCGGTAATTCCATGTTTTTATTAAAAACATTTGTCTATTTTATTATTTATTTACAGACAACTTATTTTAGTACATTGCTTCCCAAACCTGTCTCCCCTGGTTTTCTCTCCAAAGGAGCCTATTGGATACATGGACAAAAACATGTTTTTTTTCTTATTTCTGTAACTAATAATGTGCTTAACACACCCTTTTTATTTTCATTTTTATTTGGTACCAATGAGTTTGAGATTTCAAGCTTTGAGTAACGCATGTATAAGTCACTTAATATTTCTTGCAAATTTCAGATCAGGGAAAAACATAAAGGTTCTAATCAAGCAAATTCATTAATTTATTAAAAAATAAAAGTAAGACTATTGCTGATATGAAAACCCAAGCCCAGGTTTTGGAAGGCCTTGTGTAATGAATGTGCTTGTCGGAGTGCACAAGAAAAGCACATGTTCATTCATGTGGAGGTGTGATCTCATTCTGCCACTAATGATGTCTGCGATGACTAATTCAGTATATGACCCAATCAGGGGAATGGAATTTCCCATTTTCCAATTGTTGCCAAGTCCAGCAATTTGTTTAGGCTCCTCGGCGATGGCAATTCAGAAAATCCTGGGAGCTCATTCCAACTTCAGAAAATATCCTCCTTTTTTGCAGTTCACATGGTGATTTGAATGCAACAAGCAGAACGCGCTCTCTCAGTTTCTGACAGCGGTAATAATAATCATCTATATATTTATACAGAACTTTTCATCCTAAAGGATCTCAGTGTTCTGTTCAGTTTCTGTCACTAAAGTTAACAGCACCTGTCTGGTTGAGGGGCTGCAGGCGGTCTGTGCCAGAAGTCACACTACTCAGCAGATCGCTCGAGAAGTGAGAAAGTATTTCCCGAATTGCATTAAAAGGAAATTTAGCTAGGTCAGATTGTGCAAGCCCAAAGTGGAATTCAGCCAGGATATTTGGGTTAATGCTACTAATCTGAGAAATGGCTCGAGGAGATCTTAAATTACTAAGTAGTTAGGAGTTTGGTGTAACATTTCATCTGAACAGTGCTCCTAAAGCACCATTTCCCATTACCATACTGAGTCATTGGTTTGGTTAACAAACTCCATGCAGATGGCACTAATGGTAACCACTACACAGCCATGCTGCCCCCCGATATTATGTATCCATCCATTTTCTAACAGCATTGTCCAATACAGGGTGCCGGTAAAACCCGAGCCTGTCCCGCAAGCAACTGGCGCAAGGCAGGATACACTCTGGGACAGGACGCCAGTTCATCACAGAGCACACACAGACACAAACACTCACAGCAGGGCTAGTTTTCCTTGAACCCAGTTAACCTACAAGTGTGTTTTTGGACTGTGGGAGGAAACTGGAGCACCTGGAGCTATGCACACAGGGAGAACACACAAACTCCATGCAGATAGCACCCCAGGAGCTGAAGCCAAGGCCCCAGCGTTATGAGAGAGCAACACTTAACCACTGGGCCACAATGCTGCTCCTTTGAGATGACAAATAATCTTAATTCAAACTTTCCGTCTAGGCCCATTCTTTCCAGTTTTTAAACTGGAACTTAACTTTCTGCAGTGAACTGTAATCACGTTGCGAAGTATTTCAAATAATTCTAGACTGTTGGAGTTTTCTAGATCTTTGACGTCTATTAGTCATCGTTTGCCTCATTTTTAAAATATGTAGTGTACCACTGTGGTGAGCAGACCAATTAAACCTACTTACTGTAGATGATTATCATCATAATTGATTTTTTTTTCCTTTGGCAAGGCTACATCTACTTTTCAGGATGGTGGAAGAAAGTCCAGAAGATTCCACCAGAGACTGTGGTATTAACTTGAGCCAGTGAAGGGCTGGGGAAAAAAAGCCTTTTGCAACGCAATGTGGAAAAGCACAAACTGAGATAACAGAGCAGTGCCCTGAGCCGTAGTGCCCTGTGTCTTGTGCCAGTTCTCATGCTGGAGCATGAAAAGCAGCCAGATTCACTGAATGTACTGTACCTGGGGGGCAGCACGTGTGCAGTAACATGCAGTATATGAACAGAATTACAGAACGACACAGAATTTCTTTTTCAGCCTTGAGGTAATTGGTTTTACTTCAAATGTGAATCAAAATATGTGGTGTAAAACATGAAAACATGAATATTATAGTAAGAAACACCTAATGGAGTAGTCCAAGAAATTACACCTGACATTTTCTTTCACTTTCAGATGATTAAGTCTGATATTGATCTATAATACTCTGTATACACTTTTTTTAAAAAGTCTCAACTTGCAATACATTTGAAAATTTGTCATAAGTCATGTATAAGAGTATTAATTGCTTTAATATCTACTAAGAATCTGTTAACATTTAAAAAAGACAAAAGGCACCGTACATTTAGTATTTTATACTTTGTTTTTTGTAAAGATAATGCAGCTCTGAGATCAACTACTTTTTTAAAATAGACCCTGACATAATTTTAGATTTATCCATTTAATTCATTCGTGCCTGTATATGTATTTAGTTTGATGGGAAACAAACTGTGTACTTGGTGATTTGATTGGATAAAAGGATGCATCTCCATTATCGCATACCATAGACGGGTGTGGCTTGGTATTTCACCTCCTGTTCTTTTTCATTGCCTTAAGTTACCATTACAGGGTATGACTGCTTTCTGCTAACCCAGTGGCACACAGGTACAGCAAAATAACACCTAAAAGACCTTTCGTGCTGCACCCCAAGAGATTTGGTTTGCAGTTTTGTCAATTAAGTACTGCTATTTAAATGTGTTGGAAATAGTACAGTTAACCTTTGGTTTAACAGACTAATAGGGAAGAAGTTTGTCAATGTTTGACAGATGTCTTTTATATCACAAATGATGTTTTTTCATCCCAGAAACACATTATTATATGGGAAATATGTATATATACGCACTATATATTTGCTCCCTTTTGCTTTATTTTGTAACACTTGTAATCAACACAGTCAATGAAAAAAAATATTCTGCCTTTTTAATCATTAACATACGTGCTGTTTATTTCATGTCATAAGTAAGTCGCAAAAGCATACAAAACACAAATAACACCCATCAAAGAATCAAATAATTCCTGAATTTTAAACCTGTGTAGCACTAATTTGTACCTTATTAGTGCATTTCCCTGTTATTGTGGGGAAAGTCTGGTATTTCTGGTTTTACAGACAAGATTCCACTGTAGCTGATTCAGTAAAGTCTGTTAAGCTGAGGGTTTACTGTATAGTGTTATTGCACTGTTTTCATAGTTTTAAATGGAATAATTTAACTGTACTGCCATGTGTTTCCGGTCTATGACATGTGGGTAAACAGTGGAGAGATGTTATAGCAAAGCTGGGGCAATGTAGATGTCGGGTATCTTGGAAAGCTAGAATTCCATCAAGGATTCTCCAAGGGTTTTGTGCCATCTCAGTTATATTTCACACTGCGGGAAAAATCAGTTCTGCCACGTAGTAACAGTTGCAGTATAATGTCTTGAGTATAATGACAGATATCGGGGAGTGAATCTAGGCTGAATAGGAGTGGTAACTCCGTATGTTTCGTCTCGGTTCTCTAGGAAATAAGGCTGTGACTACATCTTTTCAGAAACAATCAGGCATATTACGAGAATTACCTAATCAGTAACCGGACTCTCCCAAGTTCTTCAACAGATTACTGGCTGGAAAACAGCCAAACCAGCCTGCTTAAAAGAGCAGTACTGTATATATGCATGCTTTCCTGTTCTTTTGCACTTCCATTAGTCTATATAATTTTTGTTCCTGTTAAAGTCAACTTTACCATTCCACCTGTTCCATCAAAACATTCCGTCTTCAAAAACCCACGAGTGAGAGGAAGTTGGAGAGTACGCTTATTGTGAAAGTGTGAAATTGAATTGTTTGCCTTGCAAAAGTACCTGACATGCACTTTTGGGAAGTCTTTGATCGATATTAGAACAAGTAGTTATATTGTTTCAGTCGTTAGCACAGTTGATTTTGTTAGAATAGCTAGTAAACCATTAGCCCTAGGTGTTAAAGAGAAATAGTGCTGCCTTGGTCTTCTCATTATAACGAAGACTGCAATATTAAAAGTATTTCTATGCGCTGGTCTCAGAGTGTGGTCAGTCTGTGCCATCTGGTGAGAATTACAGTATACACAGAGCCATGCTAATAGCAGATTAGCCTCCTTGTGCCACTTTCTGTGTATTCACTCCTGGTTCTGTGGCCCATATAAATTCTTGAAGCTGAGGGTAAATTGATCTGTAAAAGTTTCCTGGCAATGTTCATCATAATAATAATAATAATAATAATAAACTGTGTAGGTAAATCACCTGCATAATGAAGACGTTTGTAAATAATAGCTTGACCTCTTTTCCAAAGACATTTTCTGGCTCACTAAATGGGTTTTAAGAACACAATGATTTCAGCTTTTTCATGAAAGGTTAGGTTAATTCATAATAACTGATAATAATATTTTTTTTTGGTGTTTCGGTATAAGCCCTTAAGATATCAAATAAATTTCACATTTGGCCTGTCAAATCAGCACCTGAGAGCTACCTGAATGTGAAGCAATGAAGGAGATACTTGAGGGACTGGTCCTTTAATTGCTTATTTGAATTGACAGGTAGCCCGAGTGTTAAAATTAGCAAACTGGCAGTTCTTCAGCAGAGAGTTACATCTGTGTCCTCATTCTGGTAAGCCCAAGCTGACTTATCTTAGCAGTTATAATGCAATCAAGACCTCGTGTGTGGGTCTTCTAGGCTCGGCTGAAAGTGCTGTGTTTTGGTTTGGAGACGCTTGCGATATCGTCCCGTTTTGAGGGCGAGATGGGCAGGAGGCAGTGAAGAGGTGGTGTGTTGCTGTCGAGTTCACTTAAAAAGGTAAACTCCTTTGTAAATGCTCTTACTCCTTTCTTACAGGGGTACGTGTGTGCTTGAGAGGCTGAGACATTTCTGAGATGTTTCTTGTTACTTTCGATAACAGTTTGGATGTAAATGTTCAAATGTTTTTTTCGGTCTTTATAGTATGAAACAGCTTCCTCCTGGGCAAACACTGACATATCGGTGGTTATGCAGATGAGATTTTTGTCTTCAGCTCATATTTCATGCGAGTCCAGGCTCTGGCAAAAACCAATTCGTGTGCCTGCAGAATAATTCTCGGCTGTCATGTGCCATGAAAACATGACTCTCTAATTGTACACCACCGCTAAACAAAATAGCGCAAATGGGCTGCCAGGGAGTGTACAACAGAGCCCTTTTCTTCCTGTGTGACCTAAGTAGTATTGTAGTTCTGTGAGTGCTGGTGTTTGCTGCTGTGAGTGTGGGTTTCAGCTGTAGACGGAAGCTCATGTGGTGCCCTGTGCAGCTAATGATGCCTCTTGCTGATACAGGAGCCACTGCCCAGCTAGACGTGAAGCCATTTGTTTCCTATAGAAAGTGTAAGAAGGGATGGAATATTTGTATCTTCATCCTGGTGAAAGTAAATCATTGCTATTTGTACATACTGCCTGGAAAAATAAAAAAAAACAGATTAAAATTAGAAGAAATGGGGAAATAATTAAAAGATATTTAATAGAAAAGCTGAAAAATATTAATTCTCCAAGGGAAGAATGGATTTATTGTACTTCTTTATTGAAATATTTTTTTTTCCTTTTCTTTTTCTCTTCTCCTTATCTGCATATTCAGTTTTGTTTCACTGTGCAAATTCCCACTGCAGTTGTAGATAGTGTCAGAAATGTAGAGCCTCGTGTCTCTGGACCGTGAGGAGGTTTGGCAAGGCTAGACCTCACTGATTTGTTCAAAGATGGCATGTTGCAACAGAAAGTCCACCAGTGCTGACGCTGGAGTTGCGGTGAGAAATATCCTGACATGGTGCAAGTCTCTTTGAAGACCAGATACTGTTTGTCCTTGAAGCCCTGGGGCTGCTCTGGCCAAAGAGAAACTATTCTGGTCATTTCTTTGTGGTTTACCTCCTACAAGGCCAGAATAAACCATCTTTGTCCTGGGCTGGAGACATGATAAAGTGCTGTCGACATAAGACGAGCAACTGTGAAATGCTGGATGACAGTGCAAATCAGAAAATACAGCTTATGCCAAAAGGGCAGTTTAAATAGCTGTTGGAAAAAGATCAGCAGTGCATACCATTTCTTTGAGCAGTGGTTTCATTTGTAGTGTCACTTCCTTTTTTAACTTAAGTGACCTTAATCATATTGAAAAAAAAAAGTAGTTTTCACAGCAAGTAGGCTCTGTTTTAACAATGTCATGAGAGCGTGTAGCTACAGTGCTTTTTAGAGTGATTTTTATTTTAAAAAATGTTTCTATTGCTTCCTATCAACTAGGCACTTAAAATATTGGATGCTAAAGATTTTCCTGTAAGACGCAATGGGCAGTTAAAAATCCAATTTAACTAAGACTTCAGCTTTTATTTGCTTGTTGTTTGTGCTCATTAATTTTAATTACATAATTGACCTTTTTTTTTTTAGTAAAGCCATTTTTGATTTGCATTTCCAGCTTTTCGTTGCAAAGAAGGTCCAAACTCACAGTTATTATTTAGGCCCACTTAAGAAGCCCATTTTAGAAGCTGAAAAAGTTGAGGAACATCTAATTAAACTACTGGTTTATTGAATGTTTCTGTTGAGTACCCAAAAGCTCAGCTGGAATGCAAAGAGCTGGTTTTGGGATAGCTGGGACCAAGATTGGGAAGCTCTGATTTAAGACTTTTAAAACAATGTTCCCTTGAATGGACTCTTCTATTTGAAATCTAGAATATTTTTATACTGTTGCTGAGGGTGGGTGTTAAGGAATTTGAACATCCTCCTATTAGTTACACAGAAAAGTATTTTACTCATGCTTGCTTGCTGTTCGTAAAGGATCTGGAAATCTTCCTGCAGCGTGCCTTATATGTGTCATACTGTATCTAAACCTTGTAAGTGGGAAACACTGAAATGATTTTGAGTTCGCCAGAGTTGTCTCTGCTTCTTTTCTTTCTGAGTTCCATTCACCTTTCTGTATTACAGCTCTAAAAGTCACATTGACGGTATTTAATGCAATATGATCATTTAGAATAGGAGACACCTGTTAGGCATTGGCCGAGAGATGAATGACACACTTGCAGTTAACACAGCAGAGATGCCCTGCAAAATGATTGGTTATTTCGTCAATAATTTTGTTGATAATATCAAACTAATTCGCACCCTTCATGTATCAAGAATAAGGAGTGTTTTTTTTTTGAGCATTTGCTGCTACTTAACAAGCGTTTAGTGATAAAGGTGGACTACATATTATATAGGTATCATCTGTCCTTTAGTGATCCATGGTGTTCTACAGCTGCTTTAATTTCACTTCCAGTGCTGACCTTCCAGAGTTTAGCTGAAGGTTTCCCAGGCCTGAGTGCTGTACTGTTGCTAATCCAAAAGCATGTGGGCCGACTTAGACCTCTGCACTGTTCTATCCAGATTAATTTACTGGTTTCCAGGCAGTGAATATTTGGGATTTTTTTCTACCCATTTTTGAAACGGCTGGAGCTTGGGGACCAGGTGGCTTGGGAACTTCATTCCAGAGAGGTGGCCTGGGATAGACAAGCCATTAAGCTGTAAAAAGAATGTGGCTCTTGTGTCAACTGAGATGGCACATTGTCATACCTTTTTGAAACTCCTGTCCAAAAATTCTTTTGAAAACCGATTGAGTCGAAACACTGTAGACTGTGAAAAGCAATGAGATGAGGACAAACATAATCTACACACAATTAAAGCCTAGAGTGGCTTTAATTCAGACATGTACATTCAACTAAACAGCAATCTTATATCACCTAGCATTCATTAATGGAAAGCAAAACGCATGAAAGGAAGCAATGAAGCCTGATTTGATATTATAGCTGGGCTCCAGACAAAAAAATTACTCGTTGCCCCAAGGCGCTTATGATTTGTCTCTTTCAAAAACTCAGGTTTCCCTGCAACTTCCTAACTGGGTTTTAGAGCAAAAGTTGCAACACATCATTTGTTTAACTTTGTCATACCTAAGCCAAGCAAAGTCCTGAAGTCACGAAATGCCGTTCAGACCTGTTGACGGATGAATCAAACTCTTTTAAAAAAAGTGTAATTTTACGCTTCCCCATTGTTAGCAGGTCAGCTAGCGTGTGGAATGTTTGCATTGGCCTGTGTTCTAGCGCGTAGCTTCTTAGCTTGCCACCTTTTAACCAGAAGTCACTGCTGTGCGCTGTGATGAGGACGTAAGGGCTTGCACTCTTAAGATGGAATTGAGTCACACCTCTTCACCTGATGAAATTTGACCACATATTAACACAAAATAATGTTTTGGTGTCGATCGCTAATGGCGACGAGTTTTTAAATTATTGTCGCAAATTCTTATTTTTTGTGATGAAGGGACGCAAGTCTGGGACTTAGTAAGTAAGTAAGGGACATTTCAGTCGAGGCTGGAGCCATGTATAGTCGGACATCTGTTTTGTAATGAAGACTATGTCACGCTCAGCTTGTTGTTTGGACTGATTCCTGTGGGGAAGCACCTCACCTTTTTTGGTGTGTTTTTTAATGTGTACATTAATTTTCGCATCCACAGTGTGTCACAGTCCGAGTTAAGATAGTCAGCCTTGTTACACTCCAGACCTTACAGCAGTCATACTAATAGCACCAGGATGTATATACATATGTACCCGAATAAACCAGGATTGCTGGCAGACCGCCATTTCTTTACTCTGTGGCTGATACTTGATCTGGACTTCTGACGCCCTACTGTTTAAAACACCTTGCCCGATTAACTCCAAATCTGGTTTGGATCTCTCTGGGGAGGATATCATGTTACTGTTCCTCCATATATGAAGATGACCCCCAATCTTTTCTCACACTTCAACCTGCCTTTGTCTTGGCAGACCAAATGAATGAACAAAACTGTGTCTAATTTGCACCCCGTTCAATTCTGTGATCATTTTCATGCCCACGGTGGCTCAACCGCTGCTTGGTGAGATGTGGCTGCTTCGCTGTTTAACTCCACACTTGAGGGAGAAGGTCAGCCTGATAATGGCAGGTTTTATACGTGGTGAAATGGTGCTTTTGCATGAACCATGACGATGGCCTAACTGACTGCTATTTTGTTTGCAGAATTTCAAAATGCCATTGTCTTGCACGCAGACCTATTTCAGAACTACACATCACAAGTGGCACCATTCCTCGATTAACCCATTAACTCAAAGCTTTGAAAAGTATAATGCTAGTAACAAAGAAGAATGTGTGTGAGAGTGGGGTACATGCAAAACCAAGATGGTTGCCAGGCCTCCATTTCTCTTTCTTCGTTCTTGATGCACACAACCTGCTAATTTCTGCTGTTAAAAAAACATTTGCTCAATTAATGCTGAATATCAGTAGCATCTTTCTAATGATCGGACCATTAACTTCTGACATGTTGTTGTTCATGTGGCCCCTAAAACTTAGGAAATATAATTCTCATGACGATTTAATTGACGGTGAAACAGTCGAGTGAAGTTTTCTAATATTGTTTAAGTAGGGACTTGTCTTCAAAACTGCTTGCATTTTTTTAGATAATTTTAATTTAACACAGTTAAGTGAAAGAATTTGACTCCTCTTGGCACAATTATTCTGTGCGACTCCGAACTCCTGAAGGAACAGTTTCCTCTATTTCCAGAGATAAAGTGTTCAGATTATATTGATTAGTTTCCATATTTTATGTCCTGACTTCAGACTTCAGGGTCACCTACCACCAAAATGACTTCCATTAAAATGAGTGCAACAGCAAGCAAGAGCTGGATTATAACCCTTTATCTGGCAAAATAAACTGACAATTACTGGAACAGAGCAACCATATGGCTTTTTTTGTAACCTGACTGGCACTTGTGCTCAAGCTTAATTATCGTCTGTGAGAGAGAAAATCATGTGGTAGGAGGTAAGTTCATATAAGAGGGTATGTGTGTTTAGAACTGACTGAGCTTTATAATAGAACCATTTAAATGCGTGGTAAAGTTTCACATCTAGCATTATAGTGTCAACTATAGTTAGAGGATCTTATGAGAGTTTAACAAACTCTCCTAGATTTTGTTAAAGTTGCCCTGATTCACATTGCCCAATTCAGATTGGTGTTACTTCTTTTGTTTTTGTTTGTAATTTTATTTATTTAAGGCATCCTGGTCATGTTGAGTTTAAGGTTGTGCTCTGGGATTATAGTAGAAAGGTTGGTTTGGGAACATGCTGATCATTACACCATTGCTAACTAGCAAACTGTAGTAAAAAGGAAGGTGAAGACACTCAGGGTGTCCCAGGGGTGAGCAGCTGTTGACTCACAGTAATTACTACCTAAAGAGAGCACTTACCCAAGCCTGTTTCACCCTTGAACTTTGACCTGGGTCACAGTACTACCCAGACGTGAAGTGGACTCAGCCTGCAGTTTCACCAGTTAGGGTTGACACAGGCTTGAAGGGGGAGGAACCCTGCAAAAACCCTGGACGAAGTTGTCACGTGACCTACCATTTTGAAAGCCGTTTATTATGAAGACTTCCGTTAAACTCTGCTTTCATGAATCGCCAGCCCAGGTGCTGAGAAATCCAAGTGATTCAGCGTTGCGCCATTTTGCTATGCTGAGCTAGAGTTTGGCACATTGTCTTCTCAGGCAATGCTTTAAAGAAAAATGGAGAACACGCTCTTTTTGGAAGCTAAACATTTGCAGGGTCCACCAGAATATATCCACTGTACATTCCCCTTACTCGACCCCAATCCCCCCATCTCGTCAGGTGGGTTCTTGCTGACCAGCTGGACCTGGGTGGACGAGATGGCGTGGGTGTGTGGAAGGGGCAGCAGTGCTTTCATCTGTTGGTTATTGTTAATGTAGTCTAGGATGAACACAGCGATATCCCGTATACAAAGCATGCTTACATTATGCTTTAATGAAGAAGGAGTGACTAAATTATAATAATAATAATAATACTACTACTAATAATAATTGCTTAGGAACAAATAATAGGTTTATTCCATGCTGAAAAAAAGAGGAAAGAAAACACAATGTTTCGGCTGTGGAGCCTTCTTCAGGTGTGAGCTCGCTGTAAATTCAAAACTGTAAATTTGAAGTAAAAAGGAAGCAGGCCATTTTAAACGTCCGTGCAAATGATGTGGCGTTCATATGTAATTCTGTAATGAATTCAGATGTTTGGGTTTCCTTTAGTATTTTGCCGAAAAGACACGCAGTTGTCATGTTAAACCCCACACAGTGAAAATGGTGGCTTACGGCTGCTGCCAAGCTATCCTCTTCTACATTGTGCGTGGCTCAAGCCCTTTGATAGCGTCTGAGAGATACCTCGTGTTGGTGGCTGGCATGGATGCGGCCTGTCGAGCTGTTTTAATCGGAATTCGATGTGGCCCGACTCGTGTGACCTGTAAGTGGTCTTTTCTGCTGCTGTTTTTTTTTTTTTCCCCCACTCCACACAAAACCATAGAGGAGAAAAAAAGGGCCTCTGCTGCAAGAGCAGCCTCCGGGGCCGCGAGGAAACATCCACACCGCTGGGCTAACGGGAAAAGTGAATAAACAGAGGCCCAGATCAACGGCCCAGCTGGGGAGGTGACAGTATTTGGTTAAGCTGTGACGAAATGAAATGCCCAGGGTCTCAAGCCAACACAAATAGTGGGGCTAAATGCCCTAAAGTCCTTTGTTGAGTTCATGGGTTCCACTTTTGTTGTGTTTATGTTTCCTCTGTCGTGTGATCGGGAAAGAGTTGCCTTCTAGACAGGAATTTTGACTAGCGGCTATATGATTGGTTTGTGGCACCAGTAAGAGCAATTTAGTTCCGTGTGCAAGGAATCAGAAAACAAATATGCCGCTGTGTCATGTTGGCACCAGTATTCTCTATGTCTTTTAGAGCCCTCTGTCTGAATAATTGATAAGTCAGCTTTGTTGGTGTGAAGCCAGGCTCTCTCTGGTCAGATGTGTTGTTCTGTATAGTGCTTTTAAGAGCAACATAATAATTAACCTAAATGTCCTGGGTTTGTGACTCTTAAGAAATTATTTCAGTGTAAGACTTTGTTCTGTCCTGGCACAGATAAGAATAATATGCATAATGAATATCTTCAGAGCAAAGTCCTGCACCAAGAAAGAGACTTGTCATGACAGGACATTTTGTTACAGGAGGCTTTTGGTTTTCTTACCATGACTGCCTCTCTACTTTAGCCTTAAAGCTATCGCGTAAGCCTTCTTTTTAGGCAATTTCTAGATTTTTTGTGTGATCTGGACTTCTCTGACTGTTGACTGTTTTAAAAATAAAAAGAATAAGAGATGAATGAGAGGAAATGTGTTAAGGAAAATTATTGACATGTAAATGTTTTGAACCCCACTGCCAAACCCAGTGCAAAACAATTATAATGCTACAACTCTGACAAAATCTTACCTTTTTTTTATCTGGGACAGCTAGGTACTGTAACTTACTTAGTCTTATCTCATAGCCTAACCTCTTCTGTGCTACAGGGTACAAACACAAATCGCAACAGCTACACTAAGGCTTCTTATATTGGGAAATTAAGGAGCAGTTCAAATGCATGTATACAGTATTTATTTTTATATATATGTGCACAAATAGCCCTTTATTGATTATGGTGCAATATTTGGAGGAGTAACAGAGTTGACATTTTCATTTGAAAGAAAATTTACAGTTTATTGCTGATGTACTGATTTTACAAACTGTAAATTTGACTCTTAAAAGCATACATAAGACAAGCTCATAGTAGACTTTGTAGCTTATATTGCTGCCATCAATGAAGCCATTCATCTGTTTCTCATGACTCAGGGAACGTTCTGATTGGTTGATCAAGGATGTGGCAACATTCTTCCTGCGGTGGTTGTCAGCTGATCAGAAATGTGGAGGAGGTGAGGGTTCCTGGTTTGATAGATACCTGTATTCATGGCTGGCCTCGCTGGTTTAGTGTTTTGAATCCAACATGTATGTGTAAAAGCCACAGAACAAAAGAACTGAGAGGCGGTTGAGATTCATGGCTGGGACTGATGAGAAAAATAAGAAAAGACACTTAACCTTAAAATCTCAACGTGGCACAATTTTGGGCCAAGGTCAGATGATCCGTGTTATACTGGGCATATTGTGTTCTGAGTGTGTCCGGGAACAAAAGCCCTCATTATAATAGATTGCGATTAGGAGAGGAAGTGATAAAGAAAGCGTATTGAGCTGAAAGCATGGATACGGCAAAGTACTTTTCCTCCGAAAGTTTCCATGAATTCTTGCTAATGGCATTATGTCATGCTTATTGTTAACTTTGCGGAACATGGCTTTGAAGGGGGTACGATTGTTCTTACACTGTCTTCGAGTAATGCAAGTAACGGAGGTTTGCTTTGGGCTCTTTGAAGGTTTTGGTAGTCTTCCATCTTTTTATAAGGCAAAACACTTTTTGGAGTGCGGCTTTTTGCATTTTCTGATGTAGGAAGGTTCCAGAAAGGTAATTTCAGTGAATGCCGTGCAGGATCTTGAGGTTGAGCCACTGGATCTGTGCGTCCTCTGCCGGTTGAGTCCTGGGACAATGGGGAGCCGCACATGACTGAATTCTAACTGCGCAGTGTGCACATCCATCCACCACTCTCTAACCGCTTCATCTAGTCAAGGGTGGGAACCTTAGCTGGCCAGCTTAACGGGCGCTTGGCGGGGTACACCCTGGGCGGGACACCAGTCCGTCGCTGGGCACAACCAAGTGCATGTGCAAAGTAAAATGTGAATGAAAGAAGTCTTGTTTTACAGAAATATGTTTGATTGAGGAGAAGAAATGACTCGAAATGCACTCAAACCACTTGTTTTTGTTGCTTCCCTTATGACAGCAGAGGCTGTTTAATTTACAAGTCTGGGTTTTGTAAAATATATCCAAATTCTGGATGACACCAGTATGCTAAAATGGTCATATAATTGTCTTCAAAACACTTGAGTCACTCTGTTTTTTATGTTGTAGGTCTTAAGCCCACTATGGGTTGGCACAGTCACCTAATCCTTTACCAAGTCAGACTCTCCATAATATATAGTATTTTCTTCATAAATCAAGATCATGAATTATAAGCGACCATAAAATGAAAATAGATTTGGGGATGCAAATACCTGCAACATCGGCCCACTGAAGTAATGTATGGCTTAACCATTTTGCAAAATCAGATCTGCTATATATTTTTTGCATTAATTCTCTGTGGAATAATGACTTCTTTTTCTCTGTAATAAATATGTTCAAGTACTGTTTAATTGTACAGTATTGACTATTGTGCTTCAACTGTAACATTTTTTTACCTTTGAGGTTTCAAGCTAGTATTGGGATTTATTGCCAAGTCAGGCGTTTTCCTGGAGGAAGTGAATAATATTTGTATTCACTTCAGTGATATGATAAGGAAGACAATACTAATCAAATGACATGCAACAATAGCAATAGAGAAGTGCAAGAGAGAAAGAACTATTTATAATTCAGACAAGATCATATCAGGGGCTTTGTCTGGGGCCTTTCATTTTCCTGAAGGAGAAAAACTTGCAACATTGAATTCTACTTAGGTCTTTGTCCATTTTCTGTGTAACTCCTGATTTGTATTTCATTCAAAGGCTTTGGCAAAAAAAGAGACCTATAGCTAATAAACTTACTGCTGAAAAGTCAAGCTTTTTATTTTTTTTTAGACTGGGGAGCAATCCATCCCACTGAAGCTCTTTGACCTGCAAAACTGATTGATCACTCTCCACAAACTATTGAACAAGTATCTTCTTTTATCTTATACAGGTCCAATATCAGTGTGACATATTGACCTGCGTCAGGATCAGGAATGAAATATCCAATATTACAAAGCACCCTTTGCTGCTCTTCGTCAGGAATGATTTTTTCAAATTGTTTCAGAAGTGCCTTTTTCTTGCGTATGTCATAGTAATTAAGTAAAAGAACTCATCGAGGTTGTGTGAAGCCTTGAGACAGGCAGACGCAAAATTTAAAAAAAATCTTTGCAGCCTTATATTCCACTGTGCTGTTTTGTAATAACTGATAGTTTAACTTTGATCGGAGGACTGGTTTGTGTGCTGTGTTCATGGAAGAGAACATTGAGGTAAAAAGCTGTATCTGAGAGCGTAGAGGCTGTGGAGTAACATTAGGGTTAGACTAACAATTGCTCAAACCCTTGTTGAATTAGTCAAGATGGGGTGTTGTAGTTATGCTTCCAATTAGCTCACATAATTAGAATGAATGGGCTATTTATATTTTTCGAAGTAGAGCATATCATGTGACAAAGATTCAGTGTATGTATGCAACGTGCCTTGTTTTCCCAGCTAAGAAAAAAAAATGGAAGAAATAGGATTTTGTTGCCAGATTTTTTTTCCTCAGTTTTTGTTTTCACATTCTAGTTCTCAAAAGGAAAGACAAAGGGACAGACAAAGCTTAGTGAACAAGTTGATAGCAGACATGATATGGTTTGCCAGTATGACCTAACCTCTGTGGTAATTGCATGTGTGACAGGAGTTAAAGAATACTTTTAGAAAACTGAAGCACCTAATTTGGGAATACTATAGAAAGGCAGTTTTGCTAGAATCGGGAAAATATCAGTGTTGAAGTCACTCAGACACATGGATCATGTGACAGAAGAATGTACTGAATACTGGTTGTTCTATTTGGCTAGCTACAAAGTAATGATTAATACTGAAAATGTTACTTTTTATTCATCAGCTTTGTGTGAAAGTGTCTGACTTGTATACATGGCATCAACAGAAACTATACATCTCCAACAAATTTTACAGCAACTTAGGACATAGGACTGCTTTTTGTAATAGTAGCACTGACATTTTGTTGAACAGGTTTGACACATTTACATACACATTCACTATCAATAAGGGGTCATCTGATAATGTCACAGGTTAGAATTGTCTGTGCCCACGGTTAAAAGCAGTACAAACTGTACACCTGGTGCACCAGGTTGTGTGTAATGGGATTCTTTCCCATTCACCTACAGTAGCTGTTACGTGAGCAGAAAAAGGGTGTGTGTTGTGTGCTGGATTCATGTTACATTGGGACGAAAATGCAGGTAAGGTTAGTCTTAGGTGTCAATTAGTTCCTTTGGACAGGCTTGACATTTGACAGGTTAAAACCCCTCATCACCTGTGCCCAAACAACACCCTCACTAATGAAGTGATGAGTTCTTATACTTGAACGATTGACTGCTGTATATCACAGTTCGTCATGAATGATCAATTGGTCAAAATGCCACAAAAAGCCTTTACTCACTATTTAAAATCCATGTTCTTTGTTGTTCTAAAAATAGACTTTATAGGGCCT
The DNA here is from genome assembly GCF_055471065.1 of Atractosteus spatula. Lineage (NCBI taxonomy): Eukaryota > Metazoa > Chordata > Actinopteri > Semionotiformes > Lepisosteidae > Atractosteus > Atractosteus spatula. The sequence goes on along the minus strand of NC_142709.1, from coordinate 65,009,520 downwards.
GGAAATCAGCGTGGATTTGTGAAAATCTTACATTTTCTGAATTGCTTCAACATTTCTGCAATATTCAGCATGGGAAAGTGCTGTAGATGTTTGAACACTGTAAGTGAACATATTCCTCACTCCCCTTGATAAAGTGATTAATCAACAGCCATTCTGGTGTTAAACTGCACTGAGTGCTGAAAATGTTGAGGTTTTTCATGCTGACACATGATTATGTGAGGTTTTTGTTCTGTTCAAGCGGACATTTTTTGGCTCAGGGATATTACATTTAATGTACTTGGAAGACCTGTTTGCTGTTGCATCAATCAAAACACTGTATTTATGTATAGGTATTATCTTGAAAATGCTCCTTTTCAGAAGAAAAGCTGCAAATTTTTTATTTGGAAAGGGAGGTCAAGACAATGGGTACCCTGGCCTCTGCAAGCAGAGGGTTTGACTGAGTGCCATGGGTTAAGATGACCGCGAAATCTGCCACTGCAGTTTCCATAAGTGAAGGCCTGCCCAGTCGAGCTCGATCTGTAGTGTACCTTACACAGTGAAGCACGGGTCATGTTTGTTGTTTCTTTTTCTTTAAGTTCGTGGGGAGCAGTTTTGCGTCAGTCAGACTTAAAGGTTTTGTCGTTTTGCCTCATTAATTTCTGAGAATGTGGGGAGTTGTGGCAGATGTACAGCCTCTCCTGTCAGATGTAATGTGTTTGCGAGTGTCAAGTAATCCCAAGTAACTAATTTTAGGTGTGCTTCCTTTCCTCTCCAGGTTGGCCCCAGTGAGACAGCACTATCTCAGCAGCAGGAGGGACTGTCCTCAGGGCTCTGTGCCCTGGGTCTCTAGGTAAGCTGAACTGAACCTTTCTCTTGTATTGGTACTAACCACTGTCCAGGCCATCTGTAATTAGATGTTTTTCCAGAACATGTTTTTCACTACTTACATTTTGTATTTCTTCTGTTTTCTGTAATTCCATGAAAGGAAAAAGCTCTTTAGTCCAAATGTAGCGTATTCTTTAACTCCATTGAAATCTATAAATAAAACCTATTAATTCAACACAATAGGCTTAAGTGTAGAACTTCTAAGTAGTAAAAAATACCGTGACTTGCACAATAACAGGGGTCAGTAATTAGTCTGACATAGTATAGTAATACGTTACATATCCATTTATAAAGAACAGTTAAAATGTCCTAAACCACCTTTAAATTGAAATAAAATAGAATATGAAATGTTAATGTGAAGAGAAGACTGGAGCAGAGAAGAAGCTTCATATGAGAAACTTTGAAAATATTAACTTACGGAACATCAGGAATCTACTGTATAAGAAGCTGGTAAAGCTGTCACTGGATTTCATCCTGCAACGGATTGATTATTCTGCTGCAAGGTCCTGTGCACCACACAATACTTTGCTCTCTGAGTCTTTGCTCTCCGTTAAGTCTCATAAATCTTTGTATGTCACAGGGCGAAAGGCAACAGACGTGAAATCATTTTCCTTTGCTTTTTTTATCTTTAGTTTACAGCAGTGGGAATCCCACCCCGGTTATAAAAAAAAAGGGACACCCTCGCTTTTTGTTTTGTTTTCTTTTGTTTTTTTTAAATATATATATACTTAAATTCCGCCAAAAAAAATGCCCGATGCTTTGCCTCCTGCTGTAAATAGAAGGAAGGGTTTGGTCCCAGGGAAAATATCCTATAGAGTTTTTGCCATGCTGATAAGATCAGGGCCAGCGGCGTTGCGCATGGAGCTCAGCGGCCACAGCACACCCCCTCTGCTCCGCTCACAGACGGACTGGGCCACATTCACCGCAAGGGAAGACTGCTGGGGGCACATCCTCTGCCTGAGCAGGAGCTCAGCTAACACCCCGCAATTGTTGAAAACCAGCACGGCCTGCCAAAAACTGCTTAACAGTGTGCTAATCCTTCTTTTTTTGGGGGGAAGAAAAGGCAGCGCTCGCAGACCTTTAGATTTTAAGAACGTAAGAGATCAGCGAGTTTGGATCTCCCACTGGGAACACATTCAGCAGGGCCAGGAGAAAGCTACTGTAGAACTTTGCTGAAATCCATTTCTCACGCACAGCTCACAGCTCACAGCATTTACACCCTTGTGGCTCAAGCAAGGTAGAGTATAGAAAACCTTTCAATTCATGTGTTTTCTGTTTTGGATGAGGTCATTGTAGGATACAGTCCTCTCAATATAATATCTTTATATTCAGGGGATTACAGTTTGTACAAGCCTATCATATATTTGTTTTATAGTATATGTAATGTATTTTCATTATCTTTAGTTTTTTATGTAAAAAATGTCAGCTTTTAGAATATGATGATAAAGTGGATTTGATATTTTTCCACTTTTTGTCAAACTTAATCTTTGCTGATATATTTCTGTTAATTTGAATTTAATTTGCAATAGTTTCAGACTAGATTTTGTCTGATACACTTGATGCCTGTTATTTAATTTAGACTAATTTTGGGGGTGCCTGAATTGATATTTAGAACTGTGATTGTTTCATTACTAATTATTTATCATAAAGCAAATGGGTGACTAGATTTCCCATTTAAACAACCAGAGGGGAATGGTGACAGACTTTCTGAAAAAAAGTGTGAGTTAATTGGGTGTTTTTTATTTACAGTTTATCAGATTTTTTACTGGTAGAAAATGAGATTTGCATGTTTTAAAGTAATCTTAGATTTACATTGCTAATTAGATAATGCAAATACATATGAGAATTATCAGTAGCACTGAATGTCCTTAAGTTATTAATTCATATGTTGTTGAATTCTCACTGGCTGTCAATGAAGCTTAGCTTACTGAAAGTTGATCTACACTAATAACTTCCCTAGCTCATCGTTTGCACTCTGAATGCTAAAATCATAGGTTTTCTTTGCAGATTTGGTTATAAGTAACAATGCTCAAGTGGTAGACACTAAGTTCTCATATAGGTCTGACCTTCTTATGCATATATATGCAGTGATTGCAGTGATTGATGCAGTGTTAGGCATTTCACACAAAAAAATGTTTGTTTGCTGGGTGTTATAAGAGGTATAAATGCAAATACAAAATTTCCGCTGAAGGATCCAGGTACCAGCTTCTCTCAGATTGATCCTCACCTGCTAAACATGCACATAATGATAATGTTAGTTCCTAGACAAGGTGTGCACATCAGCATTAAACCTTAATTGACTGCAAAACTAGGAAAACATATTGAGGATGATTATGACAGTTTCCACCTCCTGTGCATCCTTCTTGTTGATATTACCAAACTACTTAAATCTACATTAACTGAATAATTGTGCTTGCTGTATTCCACTGCACATATTACAGGTTTCTGAGGAGCACATTTCAGAAAACTGTGGGTTATATGGTATAATTTGTTTGTTAGTGTTGTTTATTTATATGGTCTGTGATTGAAATTAATGGTTAATATAGATTATATAAATATGACAATTACTTGGATATTTCACTTTGTTGACTGACTATAGTGTTATATGTTATATAAACTTAGGATGGAGATATATAGGTTTTTATCGTTTATAGTTGAAAAGGTAATCAAGTAATACTTTCCCAGAAATTGTGTCTCTGAAATAATGTTGAAAATTAGATGGATTGGTCTCTGTATCATGCATATGGAAGGTTAAAGCAGTACCTTCCTCCATAATTGAACTTCATCCTTAGGCCGAACACTACTCATTGAAGCATCACAGCATTGTAAAAGTCCTTTTTTTATTTTACCCACTGTGGTAAATGGAAGGAAGTCTAAACTTGCCTGTCATCAACGCTGCCAGAGTCCACGTCCTAAAACAAGTGTGGACATGTTCATGTTCTCTTTTGCCATGACTGAGCGTTCCTTATAATTAAATTCACTTAATCAGTTAATTAAATAAAGGTGGGGAGAGCATTTCCCTTGGTTACTGTAATTCGCCCTTTATTATTTTGGTATTTCACACATTATATAAATAGATATATGGCAGCAATGGCTTGCAGAGGAAGTCTTTAAGCTCTGCACACACAGTATTTGTTCTTGCTGTGCTCTGGTGCGGCTGTACTACGCAAGGCTTGCCAGCGAGCGCTTATTTGATTTGTCAGGGCGAGCTCTTATTTCTTAAGCCCAGCTGGCATCCGGTGTCCAACAGAGTCATTCGGAGGTCACCTGTTCAGGCCCGGACCACCGGACCTGTTTGAGAGTGATATTTCTGTTCACGTGTATGGCCATTGTTAGCAGTTTTTAATTAAATATGTGATGCTGGAGAAACTCTGTGGTAACCTGTGTCCTTAAATGTAGCTCCAGAACGCAGTTACTAAATAATAAGCTAGTGCACTGGAACTAACTACATTTTTGTTATAGGAAGGACATGTTGTGTTCCAGTTTGACGTGATTGTAAAGTCAGTGAACATATTCGAAGGTCAGGATTGTAGTGTTTAAGGCAGCAACAAGCATCTGCCTTCATCATGTCTGGAGAATCAATTTTTTGCTTTATTAGGTTTGGAGGAGAAAAGAAAATGCCCTTTCTCATTTAATTTCATTTCATTTCCTGTGATGTGTATTGATAGAACTCTTTTTATCCTAAATTTATATGTACATGTAAATAAAACACTTTCATTGAAACCCCCACTGTAGCCCACAATGTTTTATACAACAGTTTTTTGTAGCTCTTTGTAATACTTGAGACTTCCTGAGGTGTATTGTGGTGTTGTCATTTGCTCTCAAACCAAGTCTTTTCTGCCAAGACTTCCCTGCTGTTCAGATATCATGATTTGCTTTCCTTTGATTATTAAAGAAGGAGGTCTGCAAAGGCAGTACCCATACTGTTGCACACACATGCTGCTGCACCTTGTCCTTTTGTCTGTGATGGACATTGCCTCAGGTTTAAATAGTGAATCTGGTCTTGCAGTTGATGTGTAATAGTTCATGAGTGATAGCTGTCGCCTTTTCAAGAGGATGCTCTGTTGTATGATAATAATTCAGCTGTACACAGTCTTGTAAAGATAAACCTAAATGTCATATGATGAATAAAGACACATTCGAAAGAACAGCAGTAGCTGTGTCCTGTACATGGCTGGTAAGACTTAGTATATTTTCTGTCCTTATACTCTTGTACAGTTGTTTCTACGGAAGCTTATTAGCACCACGGAGAAAAAGAAATCTCATTTATTCGAGATAGTATCGCGTTGATACGAGAACATTATTCCATGTAAACGCGGCAGTTAATTTGTAAACAGTGTTGCCTACTATATTAATATATCGCATTATAAATGCAATAATATTGTCCTGTGCAAAGTAGCATTGACTTTAACAACAGTAGAATATCGTCACACTCCTCTTTTTGGGGAAAGAAAACAATCTAAAGAAGCACGTGTTCTGTCTTTTGTATAAATGAAGCACAGCACCATGTCAGAAAGCAATCCCAGGTTAAACACGTATTGGTTTTGCTGTATCTGTGACAAGTAGAAATGACACGACTTTCCAAACATATGTCATTCTTGATGTGAAACTGCAGAAACGTACTGTACATAAGTTTTTGCCTGCTCTTTAAAGATTGAACGGAATACAGTTACGATGACTGATTACTGGGGTCGCCGTCTCACCTGTTACCTTTCAGTGTTCAGTATCTTCCAGAAGGACACTTGGACTTGATTTATACCTGGTCGACATTCTTTCCTGGTATCTTTAATCAGAAATTTAAAGTTGAATACTTGAAACAAGCAAGGTGTGTGTAAAGAGCACATTTGTTTTACTTTGTGGCCTTATGTGCATGTTGAATTTGAAGTTTGCAATGTTGTCTTCTTGTAGTGGAGCCGTGGTGCATAGGTGGGTAACGTCAGGACTGAGCTGGACAATGGAGAAGGAAGACATGAAGATTGTGAACAAGGGCCAGGAGGATGAGATGGTGAGCTGAATATATATGAAGTCCCATGTACGGGGGGGTTGGGGGAGTGTGTTCAGAACTTTCTGATTGCTCCCTTGCAGTTCAAAAATCAGTGACACAAAAAGCCAATCAATAGCCTGTAACACAACCCCGCTGGTTCATTTGAATAATCATAAAAATGTTTTGTTGAGATGCGTAGCTCGTAGGGTTGGACATGGGTACTTAATCATGTAGTGGAGTTGGTAAGAGGTGAGCCTCGCTGTTTCCCAGGGTGTATTATGCACGATGCGTCTCGTCCTACAGGAGATTTCTGGGTACACGCTGTGCCGCTGGAAGCTGGCCCTTGTCGGTGTGGGGGTGGTCTGCACAGGGGGATTCCTGCTGCTTCTCCTCTACTGGATGCCGGAGTGGTTTGTGAAGAGCACCTGCACTAAGACTACCATCAGAGAGGCTAAGATGGTGCTGCTGAGATCCACCGTACGTACAGAAAACTACAGGCACGCTTTTCTCACTGCCCCCGCGAGCAAAGGCTAAAGAGCTCCCCAGGCGTGAGGTGACTGCTGGGGTCTCCTGGGTGATGCACAGCAGCGGCTCTGTTCCAGTGGCTGTACTCCACAGCAGAGAGGGTGGAGCAGTGAGAAATTGCTCATCCGTTGAGTTAAAGGAGAAATTTAGGTAGGCCAGATTTTAATAGCCTGGAGTGGAAATTTTCTGGGATACTGGGGTGAGCTTCCCAGTTCTCATGATCAGTGCCAAGGGATCTTTAACAACTGAGCAGTCAGGACTCCAGAATAGCATCTCAGCCATGGATTGGCTTTGTAGAGCACCTGTCACCATAGTATGTCGTTATAATTGGGATTAAAAAATCCTGGTCCCAAGGGAATAGTAGTAGTAGTAGTCTACAGGTCTACCAAAAATACTTACAGTAGAAACCTGGCTCTCCTTGAACTGACTTGTTCCAACTGCTCTTAGCTTCTGAGACATGACAAGATCAGGCTAAAGGTGAAAACAGGTGCTCCTTACTTCTCAAAGCGATATAAGGAGACGTTCCTCAAAATGTTCTAAAATGTAGTTCATCCAAGGTGAATGCAAAGAAGTAGATTGTAAATTATTAATAGAGCAAAGTTCATAGTGTAAAGTGGTAAAACCAAGGAGACAGTTAATAATTACAGTATATCACACAATACAATAACCCAAACACACTAGGATATTAAAATACAAGGCTGCAAGATTCCAATCTGTAGCAGAATGCAAGTTACAGAAATGAAAATACGCATCATGCAGTCTATGAGTATACTCTCAACGGAGGGGTGTTATTGAGGAGGGAGTCAGAAATGGATCAGCCCTGATGGTCAGAGAGATGAGAGAAGAACTGAGTAAATGACCACCAGGTGGGGGAGGGTGGTTAAGGTTGAGAGAAGAAACCCATACAGGCTTAGAGGAAGGTTAAGACCGGAGTGGTTCTGATTTTCAGGATGAGTTCAGGACATGGTTTCGAGCGAAGGTGCGAGTCATGCTGGCTCCCGGGAAGTCTCCCTTTGACAGCCTGGATTCCCAAGACAACACAACTCTGGCCAACGGTCACACCCCCCACGCCACAGACAGTCCCTCGCGGGGTTTTGTGAAGAAGTACGCCGAGTACCAGCCTGTGCAGGTAGGAGATTATATCTGCAGCTCAAGACCGATTTAACAGGCTATGAGTATTGCTTATGTGGAAACAACATATCCAGCCACGCTGTTGAAGCTGGGTGCCATTGCTCCTTTAATGAAACGCATTGATGAGATCCCTGGGTCAATTAGCGAATGGGTTCCTCTTGTCTGTAACCTTTCTTCCGTTCTTGTTTTAAGTCATCGAAATTAGTGTATAAGGACTGAAAGGAAAAGGACAGATATAATAAATAACAAATCAGACATCCTTTTCATTTATATTAGCTTCGCCTCAGCTGAGTGTACACTGCAAAAACCGATTTACGATGGCAGGAAAAGAAAATTATGTTATATTAAATTATATTAAATTGAAAATAGTTTTTGTTGATGTACTACACGCCAGCTTAGTAAATTTGAGTTTTTCAGTTGATGCTGTTTTTCGTGATGGCAAAGAGCGCTAAAAGTACATATGGAACTTTGAATTCAAATGTAGTGTTGTAAAATGCCTGTGATTAAATTGTGCAGCATAAGCAACGAGTTTCATATTTTCATTCAACAGTTAACTTTTAAGGATTGTCTTGTAAAATCACATTGAAAATAGTACAGATGCCTTTTCACAACACGGAAGCACCTATTCCCACAACAGAAATAATCTGTTCTCCAATACCACCACACACTCAAACAGGGTCACACAGGAACAGTCTGTCAGCATATTTTAAAAGCAGGCAGTGAATTAAACACTGCAGGCACCGATAGAGGTTCACAGTTGATTTCTTAAGGAGACCTGTTCATTGCAGCATATTTCCTTGACAACAGCCATTCTGTGCCTGATTAGCTTACCGTATTTAAGATGTGAGCATTTCTCTCTTCTTGAGCAGGCTGTTGTATACTTTGGGAGATGAGACCTGTTAATTGTTTTTTCCTGACTTGCTGTAGCACCACACTGTACTAGTTTGGGCACGCAAGTTTTAGCTAGATGTGTGTCATATCTTGTGTGCCAAAGTTTTCATTTTAAAATTGCATACGATGGTACCTCTGAATGTTTGGTTTAAAGCTCGGCCTTTCCACTTTATATGAAGGAGTTGTTTGTAAACGACAACATCCTGATGTATAAGCTTAAGAGGTAATTGTTTAACTCGCTGTTTTGAATTTCCCTTTCAGGTTCGCTATTTCACACTCCACAGCACAACATATTATTGGAATGATATGGTCCAGAATTTTGAAGTACTCAAGTAAGATCTTCCTCATTATTTTCTCTAGAAATGATTTTCAAGTAATGTTATTCCAGAATTGTTCTTGTTGTTCACATAATATCATTTTTAGAATTGTCAAGGATAAAGTGATGTGAAATATTTAATTTTTCCTTTAGAGGATATGGGGCATTTTCAGTAAAGCATTCTCTCTGTGAAACCATGATCTCATTTTTATTATCTCTGTGTTTCCTAAGTCTTATTAGATTTTTAGTATTTTAGTTTTGTTTAATTGGACTGGCTAGTAAAAAAAGTGCAATCGCAAGGAGGGTGTTGTTTTTTCCTTGTAGAAGTTTAGTGGGATAGATTTAAAGCCCTGCAGCTCTCTATCTGTACTGTTGGACTGCCTTCTTTCCTCTCTCTACCACTCACACTGTGCTGTTCTCTTCCAGGGGTCTGGAGGACCTGGAAGTCACCTGCTCCTCCATCCATGATGACCACAGCATGGGGCTGACCAAAGACCAGCAGGAGTACAGGTAAGCTGTGTCCATTGAGATCACCATGTTTATTGCACACTAGCAGATATAGAGTAAGGGATTTAATAATGTGATTTTGCCTTGGACTTTTCAAATGGGTTAAACTTAATTATAGGCAATTATATTTTGGTATAATGCATTATTACCAGGGCTCTGCAATTTGGACTGCATTGTTTTATGTTGCAATAATAATTCTCCATTTAAACCAATCAAAATAATGCATCTAATTGCACTGCTGGATTAGTGAAATTAATTTCCTGGAAAGCATTTTTTTTGTGTTCTGGTAGATTTGCTCAGTGATAAAAATGTGGTGCCTTTTATATTGATGTGGAAGCCGTTTATATTGAACAGGAGAACTGACCTGATTAAACACAAGACCTGCTACGAATGAAGAACTCAGGAAACAGGACATTAGACACAAGTCCCACAAGTGGGAGTTATACTGCATTTTAAAGTGTGTGAGGGATGCAATCAAAAGGACATTGGTATCAAGCTGCTTAAACTTACGCTATCATGTAAGCCACCTATGACACTTAGGGTACTTGGCATTCTGCTGCTGAGTACCATTCCACATGAGTACATCAGTAAATGCCCTGGCCTTCTGGAAAGTAAAATGGACATTCAATTCACTTCAGATACTTTACTTGTCTAAATGGGGCCAATTTAACATTTCACCAAATACCGAGGTGTTAAAATAGTTAAAGGTGCCATATTTAGAATGTTTGATGTTGGTTGGAACCATAACTAGGGTCTGGTGGAAGTCATGGTCAAAGCCACCACACCAACCACCCAGGCAAACGTGTAATTGTTCTGCAACCTCCTTAACAGTCGTGCATGAAGTGAACTGCACAGATGCCACAAAACACTGTGATAAAACTGTGAAGTTTCGTAAAAAAGATGACTCATTCCAACAGCCTCGGATCAAACCGAAACGCAGACATTTCCAACAGCGTCCATCTTTTTGAAGCCAATTTAGTCAACCTGGAACAAGTGTGTAGTTTGGATCGGGTGGCTCTACCGTCAGGTTCCGACTGAAAATCGGCAACGGAAAACTCCCTCTGACATGCAGGGGCCGACAGCAGTGGAGTGAGTTTGAGCAAGCTTTGTATTCTAGCAGAAGGATGATGTCTCAGGCGGAGCTGGAAAGGTTAAAAGCAATGTGTTCGCATTGGCCAAAGCCAATTTTAAATAAAGTATATACAGTAGGGCCTCTGTGTATGAATTTCACATTCACAGTTGGCTTATTTGCGATTCGTTCTGGCCAAATTAGCTGTGCGACGGGCTGCAATTGTGAGATGAATCTAGCTAGCGAGTTGGCTTTGTTTCTGTCCCCTGCCCAAGTGCCCACTACCCAACATGTGCATCTCGGCGTGCTCTTGTTTTTATATTGTAACAAACACTCCAGGTTCTGCGTCGGCAGTGAGGAGGATGAAAGGCTGCGGATGACTTGACCGGTTCACTGACCTTTTTGATTACAGTGCAGCTTGATAATCACGGAGGCAGAGAGAGAGAGTGCAGGCTGAACACAGAGGAGGGACTGTTGTTTATGTTGTGATTACTGTTGTTTTGTTTACTTGATCATTGTTATTTAAATTAACTTAAAGCAAATGCATTAGTGCATTAATTATCATATAAGGGAGGGTTTACTACTGATATACTATAATACATTATGCAATGGTATACGGGTATACGGAAATTTGGGATATTCGTGATGGTTCTCTGCAACCAGTCCTTAGAATGTGAAGACCCTGCTCTACTGTAAATTGTTCAGAGATCAATGCTGGAAAGGTGGAAAGGAGAATTTTCTTAACAGGAAACAGCTGAAAGTGTTAAAAGAAAAGGCATTATAGGTATCACTCAGTGTTATGTAGTATCATCCAGGTGGGTGCTGCACATTGGTGGTGGTGGAGGGGAGTCCCCATTACCTGTAAAGTGCTTTCAGTGGAGTGTCCAGAAAAGCGCTATATAAGTGTAAGCAATTATTAATTATTACAGTCGGACAAAGTTGAATTATTAAATAATTACATTTCTCAGACAGTGTGCTGTTGTGTTAAATTTGTAGTAATAGCATGACTAATTGAGACAAGTAAAGTAATTTTAATGGACTGATTGTTAGTAATTCCTCAGTCAGTGGCTGTTTCAGCATCTTTGGGCTGGAGAACTAAAATACAGGTCATGACACCAAGTTGTGCAGAACGAAAGACTGTAATCATCTCAATGCTGATATAATGTTATTAAAGCTAGTTTTCATAAATTATTTTGACGTTTCTGTTGAAAACAAACGTATTTTATTCCCATGTAAAGAATGATTGAGCTTTCAAGACTAGTACACGTTGAGTCTATAATGTTAATTTACATTAGAAAACATGTAAGCCATTTTGATGTCTCCATACTGCAGAGATAAAACTAAAGGAAGTACTCTACCTGTTTTTTATCAATTTGTTTCAGGAGATTGTTTTTTGGAGTGAATGAAATTGCAGTGAAAGTGCCTTCAGTTTTCAAGCTGCTAATTAAAGAGGTAGGCCACCTCATTTTTCCGTAGCAGTGCAAAAATGATTCTGGCGAAGTGTAGGAAGTTAATATTGTCAGATTTCAACTTAAAGCAGTAGCTCTTAAAGCCAAACACCTGGTCATAAAACAAACCAGGATGTGCTCATCAAAGTCTGAAAGCCATTAATTTGGTATTAAAATGGTTCATATGTTGTATTAATGGTTTGGTTGTAATCGACTGCATGGTGATGGAAACATACCAAATGCAAGCAGTTTCAAAAGTGAACACATTTACTTTAGGAAAAATAGCATGTTTAATAGCTTTGGCATTCTTGTCACATAAAACTAAATGTCAGAGCATTCAAAACATAAAAACAGAGGCACAACAATCTTTAAAGGATTGATAGACCTAAGGATTAGCATTTCATGAATGTGGGCCGTCACATCCTCACATGCTTTTATTGTCTGCTTGCCCTGTCTAGGTCCTGAACCCTTTCTACATCTTCCAACTTTTCAGTGTTATTCTTTGGAGTGCCGATGAATATTACTATTACGCTGGAGCCATTGTCTTCATGTCAGTCATTTCAATAGCTACCTCTTTGTACACCATCAAAAAGGTAAGGGCTAGTCTGGTACACTGATCTTCGGTAAGCCAGTCTAGACCTGCTGTTAGCCATGCGGGCCTTTTAATCCTGTCCATTCACAGGAGCTTAATGGCAGATTGATGCATGGTCTGCTGATTGGGATGCCTGATTCACCAGAGACATGAAAGGTTTTGAAATCGCACGCCATAGGTGGATCTGGACTTTATGGGCAGTGTGTGCACTTGAATGCCTTTCTACCATTCGGAGTCTGTAGTTCCATTTTTTTTTACACTCCTTTGAAGAAAAAGGTATTGTGAGTTATTCAGTTCATTTTAAAAATAACCAAAGGATTTACTGATTAACCCATTAAAATTACTCTTAAAATGTCTTCATATTAATGGACACCACAAGTCAGTATGTGTGAGACACTGCTGTCAAACATACTGTGAGCCCTTTTTAGAATCTCTTATCAGTCAAGAAGGTAGTGAGACAAATAACTGTTTAAGGTAAAACAAAAAAGTTGAGAGTCACTGAATTTGGAGATGCTATAATCTGATCACTTAATCCTTGTAGTGTGTGCCCTAATAAATGTCAGGTTACATTACTCTGACACTAAATACACAGAGTTCAGCAATCTTATAACAGACCTTGAAAATTTGAATTTTTCAGGCAGGCAATTGCCAGTTTGTTTTTCCACAAATACTGTGTTGCATGTGTATACAGGTCTTAACGTCAGATGTATTGATGGGTTGGTAGTTCTGTTAATATTACAGTAACTAGTGATTGGTGGTTAATTGTCAGAAGTCTTGAAAACCGCACACACTGATCTTAAAGGCAGATCTTAAAGTTCAGGAAAATGTGCATTGTGCAATTCTATATATAAGAGTTGTGGTACGGAACTTAAAGATTAAAATAAATTGTGATTTTTAGACCTGTTTGATATGTAATTTAATTTATAAAAGAGCACATCATAAAAGTACTGCTCATTTCTGCACATCTTTATCACAAGGCCTGTGTTACAAAACACCAAATTATCTTGTCTCGTTGGGTTTCAGTGCTGTCCCAATCAAAGCGGTTCCTGATCATTGTTTGTCCAGTTTGAATAATGCGGTGAAGCTTCTTGAATTGGAATAGTGATTTTTTTTTTTCTCCCTTCAACTTTTGAACTCTTGTATTTTCAGCAATATGTTATGCTGCATGACATGGTGGCAACTCACAGTATTGTGCGCGTTTCTGTCTGCAGGGCCAATAATGGTAAGTGAAATCTGCAAATAAACGAAAGGAACTGTAGCTGTGATTTGTGGTATACTGTAATTTGCCGTTACAAATGGCAAAGTTGTATATTGTTTTGAGCAATTGCAAAAATAATTCATGGGGTATTCTGATTTTCGTAGCAATTTTATTTTCAACAGTCTCGGCATTGAGATGAAGTACTGTATTGCAGTATTTGATCAATTAGTTGCCAAGGCATGTAGAAGCATCCATGCAGTATAAGATAGCAGTGAGCTGGACTTGGGGGGGGGGGGGAGGGGGAAGCTGACGGTAGAGTAATACAATCTGGGCTATCTCTATGGCCATGTTTTATCTGCAGTTAAATGCAGAATTTGCTTTTGATGTAGACTTTCAGCCTTAGCTGTTGTCTGCTTTTTAGATCTCTTAAGCAAAGGTTCTGAAGTACTGTAGATGGACGTGAAAAAAAAACTGGGGAAACTGCTACCAGTGCTGCACAGCAAGACACATTGCAAGGCAGCCAGCAGAACACAGACCTGCTGTTCCTCTGCTGTTGTCTTCAGGGCCGAGTTGAACACTGACTTTCTGCCAGGGACACCTGGCCGAGATTCTGATCTGCCTGTACCTGCCCTGCAGGTTTTCACACTATGTTGTACTACACTAGAAAGTTTTAAGTGGCTATCAATACTGGACAGAAGCTGGTATGAGGCGAAATGGCTTTTTTAGCCTGCTCTGACCCTATAAAAACAGATGTGTCGGTTTCACTTCAAACTACATGTGATAAATAAACGAAAGACAATTGCACTAACTGCAGTCTACTCTGCTGTTCAGTTTGTTCGATGGGATTTTTTTAGATCTATGTTGCCTTGCACCCTGTCTTCCAGGATTTGGCTCTGGTTTATTGAAAAAGAATGAGTGCAGGAGAGCAAATATTTCCAATCAGTACAGTAACTGATTGGGTGGAGCGGTGGCTCTGTGGCTAAGGATCTGCGCCTGTGGCTGGGAGGTTGCCAGTTCAAATCCCGCAGCCGGCAGAGGAATCCTACTCCATTGGGCTCCTGAGCAAGGCCCTTAACCCCAACTGCTCCAGGGGCGCCGTACAATGGCAGACCCTGCGCTCTGACCCCAAGCTTCTCTCCCTGTCTGTGTGTCTCATGGAGAGCAAACTGGGGTATGCGAAAAGACAATTCCTAATGCAAGAAATTGTAAAGGGTTAATAAAGTGATGTTGTTATTATTATTATTATTATTATTAACAAAAAAAATGCAGCCCATTCAGCCCATCAAACCTATTTGAAACTAGTACTGTCTGTAAAGGGAACAACTCCACTGCCCTCTCTGCCTTCTGACAAAGGACAGTGCAGGGTATCAAACTGGAGCCAGTCAAGCCTAGGCTGCATAGGAAAACCCATATGGGTCTAGTGCAGACTCCATATAGACAGCTATCACAAACTAGGAGACAAGCCCAACGCCCTGGAGCTGTGACACCAACACTGTTACTCTTCTTAGTGAATTTATATTTATATGTGTCCAAGCCAAATGTCATTTGTTTTGCTGTTTTAAAAAAATATTTAAAATATTGAATATTTACTGTTAAATAATATTTCTTTTAACAGTATGAATGTGAGAGGAAATAAATACGAGTGTTTTGGCATGTTAAAAACATAGAAATTAGTATGATTTTTTGACAAGCTGAGTAGCTCTGAATTCACCATTGTTAAGCATGCCTGTCTGTTGTCAGTTGTGTGTGCTCAGATCTGTACCAGGTCAGTCATTTCTCTTGTGCTGGCTCATGTTGTACAGAGATAGAGGAGGCCCTGTCCACAGACCTGGTTCCTGGCGACATCATGGTGATTCCCTCCAATGGCTCCATCATGCCCTGCGATGCGGTTTTGGTCAGTGGAACGTGTATTGTCAATGAAAGCATGCTCACAGGTACCCCTCGCTGGCTTACATGTTTTTTCTGACTTCTGCCAGGTGACTATTAATATAAGCTGGACATTCAAAATAGGAATTTTTTGTTAACCTGGAAATCGGATTGCTTCTGTACTCTTGATTTCCATTTCGTTCATGGTATTATTTCATATTGGGGAAAAAGGAGAAAAAGAACATGTACCCAAAAGTTAATGAGATGCTGTATTGTTAAATCAGACATGTTTATGATATAGGCAATTCCATAGTTTAGTGAATAATGAAGTTCTGAAAGGGGCAGGAGGTTAATGCAGGTCACAGTGTTTGGACAGTTGCCCTTGTAGATATCCTCAGACCGCTCTCTCTGCTCAGAGCCCGGCGCTTGTCTCCATCCTCTGCAGGGGAAAGTGTGCCGGTCACAAAGACCAACCTTCCCAACCCGGGCAAGGGGGTGAAAGGAGCAGAGGATGACAGCATCTACAGCACAGAGGAGCACAAGAGACACACGCTCTTCTGCGGGACAAACGTCATCCAGACCCGCTTTTATTCAGGGGAGCTCGTCAAGGCTGTGGTGGTTAGGACTGGTAAGGGCTATGTGTTGCGCCAGCTCTTGCAGTGTTTTGTTCCAGCAGTATTACTTTGCTGCACGTTTTTTTCCAAATTCAGCGCTGGATTGTGACGTTGCCTTCTGTTAAACTGTGTCTTATGTTACAAGTTTATGCTGTGGAGTAAAGGAGTTTTACTGTAAATAAGTATGATGTTTTAGAGTGAAGCATTAGAAGTGAAACAGTGGACAGGTGCCGTGGATTTTTATGTGAAGTGCAGTTTGCGATGCAGAGAGTTGCCATCTCTTTGTTTGTTTTCGTTTGGCAAACGTGTGGCGGCAGTTCACAAAGCTACAGTTTAATTGTCTTATAAGTGTGCGTTATTGAAAGGATGAGCAGTGCTCAAGTACCCTCAGACAAAGCTGGCTTTCAATGGTCAGAAAAAGAAGAGTGCACACAAATTGCACGCAAAGCCTTTTTTTTTCTGTGAGTGCTATTTGCTTATTTTTACCCCCTCAGGCTTTAACACTGCAAAAGGGCAGTTGGTGCGCTCAATCCTGTACCCAAAGCCAACCGATTTTAAGCTGTACCGCGACGCCTACCTCTTCCTGCTGTGCCTGGTTGGTGTGGCTGGAATCGGCTTCATCTACTCCATTGTCCTCAGCATCATGCACAAGGTAGCAAACACCCTTTTGACTGTGGCTGAAGCATGGGGCTTCTAAAACATCTTACAGCCTTGATAGCATTATCATGTTTGTTGGTTTTCTCAAGGATCTTGAAACTCTCTAGAATATTTTAATTCAATCCCAAACTAAAACATATTGCTGAGAGTACTATAACGTGTCTTAATTTGACAGCACGTGTCAAATTTTAAATTGCACCGTTCTTGTATATGGTGGAGTAGCAGGTGGCACCACTGTTGCAGGTGCGGTTTCACCTGTATAAAGGAAACAATACTCACTCCTATTTTTTTTGTAAATTTTTGCTCTTAAAGAAAACCCTCACAGCTTGCTCATTGCAAAAGAGAAGATGGATCATAAAGAAAAACAAAAGATCTGGGACCCACATCAAGGCTCAATTATGAATATCTGTAATGTCTTCTGTCCTTCAGGTTCCAGCCAAATACATCATCATCGAGTCCCTGGACATCATCACCATCACTGTGCCCCCCGCCCTTCCGGCTGCCATGACTGCAGGGATCGTCTATGCCCAGCGCCGCCTCAAGCACATTGGCATCTTCTGCATCAGCCCCCAGAGGATCAACATCTGTGGGCAGCTGAATCTCGTCTGCTTCGACAAGGTCTGCAGGCGCCGCGCTCGCTTGCCCGCCGATCGGCTGCATACTCATGCTGCTGGCCTATAAAGGCTGCTGTACCTCACTCAGGCTGGGGCTGAAGGAACCCAGTGGTGAATGAAGAGGGTCTGCTTCTCTGTTTTAAAGAGCTGTGGTATCTTTTGGGATGAAACGCAGTTCTTCCTGATGTAAATATGAATGCAGATATAAAAGTAGTCAGTTATTACTTCTGAGAAAGAACTGTGTTTTCTAAAATCCTAAAGATTTGTTGTATTTTATGTTCTGTAAATTAGCCGGGAAGATTTCCCTTTTGATTCTTTTGTCTTGCCCTGAGTATCTATGTAGACTTTTTGCAGAAGAACTTGAAAGTATGTTTTCCTTCTCTGCACAGACCGGCACACTAACTGAAGATGGATTAGATCTCTGGGGCATCCAAAGGGTGGAGAATGGAAGGTATAACAGCCTGTGTACACATACAGTTCACTTCTTTGCTGCTTTGTTTATGTGATACACACAGGTGTGCATCAGTACATAATGTATGTGTAGCCACAGCTGTGGGCATAATGATAGGAAATCACTTAGGGCACTTAAAAACTTTTGAGGTTTATTACATATCCAGGTCTTCCCAGTGCGTTCTCATTCGGTTTTAATCCAAAATTAAATGCTCTTATTTGGACAATAAAATTACATTTATTTGGGCACTGAGTTTGATTCCTGTGAATCCATTTTGAATGGTAATAACAACATAAAGTCTGTTTATGGAGCAGAGAACTGATGCACAAAAAGCATTTTATGTGTAGGGATAGAATAAACTATGGTTCAGTGTGTTCAGTCAGATCTTTTTACTTTCATCAGAAATGCTCCTTTTTGTTTAAAATGATTGTAAACTGTCTCTTACATGTATGACAACAATAAACAGTGTCTGTCCACTGTATCCCCTTGACTAAACTCTCCTCTGTGGCCTCACCTTTAGGTTTCTCTTGTCCGAAGAAAATGCCTACAAGGAAGCCCTGGTCAAGTCTCACTTTGTGGCCTGCATGGCGACCTGTCACTCCCTCACCAAGATCGAGGGAGTGCTCTCAGGAGATCCACTCGACCTCAAGATGTTTGAGGCAACTGGTTGGGTGAGCTGAGATTGTGTTCACAATCGCAACGTTCGATCGGCGAGCATGTCTGTACTGACTGCATTTGTGTTTTCTTCACCGGTTCTTCAGTTCAAAGTAGCGAGGGAGTGGGAGTCTATCCTGGCAAGCAACAGGCGCAAGGCAGGGTACAGCCTGGATGGGATGCCACTCCAGTGCAGGGCACACACTGACACAAACTGATTAACCTGTCAGTATGCCTTTGGACTGTGGGAGGAAACTGGAGCAACCAGAGGAAAGCCAGGAGAGCACAGGGATAAAACATACACACTCCACACAGATAGAACCCCAGGTCCGGAGTTGAATGGGAGGCGGCATTGCTAGCCACTGTATCACTTACTCTGAATCCTCTCTTCCCAATCCAGATTCTGGAGGAAGCCACAGAAGAGGAGACGGCGCTGCACAACCGCATCATGCCCACTGTCGTTCGGCCACCTAAGCAGCTACTTCCTGAGCCTCTGGTTTCTACAGAGCAGGATATGGTATGCTTAACACACGCCTATTCACGAACCACATTCTTGGCAAACATGCCAGAATTCACTGTGCACCAAATTCACTTTTGCAGCCAAAGTACATTTCACAGATAGCTGTTAAATATGGCCTGAGGTCTTAGTTTGCAAAAACTAAGAAAGAGCACCTCCCTGTCTTGAATATTCTACATTTTGCCCTCAGGTTAGTTCACAGTGTTTCTTGGCACAGGATTAGCAGCTGACATAGCTGTGCTTTTCCTTCACATATTCATGCTGCCCCCTTGTGTATGAAAGACAATTTAGGATGTGATCAAAATACAGTATACTCATCAGACATAGAAAAATCACACCGTAATCATATGAGTGTTCCCTTTTTCTTCTCTGTACATCATCTTGTATCAGTCTTTATTTTACTTTTTACTGTTCGTTACAATCCAGAAATTGGATTGACGTATTTGAGCCTTTTTTTACACTGTACTGTATGTAACCCAATTTTTACTACTTTGTCTTACAGGAACTGTATGAACTTCCAGTAAGTTGTTTTATTATTCCCTTTTTTCTTTTTCTGTAACTTCTTCCCTGAATGAGAATTGCTAAGAGAGCTGCGTCTCGTCTCCCCCTCCTCTTGCAGTCGTCCTATGAAATTGGAATTGTGCGCCAGTTCCCCTTCTCCTCGGCCCTGCAGAGGATGAGCGTGGTGGTCCGGCTCTTGGGCGAGAAGCGAATGGACGCCTATCTGAAGGGGGCTCCCGAGGTCATTGCTAGCCTTTGCAAAATGGAAACCGGTACGAGGCTGCTCTCTTTGTTCTCTCTGTGAAGCCTTGAGGCTTATTTCAGGCTACGAATGCAGGACTATAGAGACAGATTTCTGTTAAGCAACTCAGGGCTGTACTACAAGTTCTTTTTCTTGTGGTATTGTTGCTCAGTTGATGTGTACAGTTCACATTAGTGGAGTTGAGTTGACAGGTTTTGATTAGTCTTCAGCCTTATGATCAGAAGATTCCACATTGTTTTACCCGTCTTCATGGAACAAGTTAATTCACTTCTTCCAGCATGTACGTTTTATGTATTATTACTTGTTCCTACACGCGGAAAACAACATGTGCACATGTGCTCACAGTTTTGACTGAAGATTTTCCCAGCAGTTTTTTTTGTAAATTCCCTTGCAGTGCCAGAGAACTTTTCTGACGTTCTGGAGGGCTATACCAAGCAGGGGTTCCGTGTGATTGCCCTGGCTCACCGAAAGCTTGAGTCCAAACTCACATGGCACAAAGTGCAGAACATCAACAGGTACATTAAACCCTTTGTTTGTTGTGAAGCTGCTTGTGTGCATTTAAAATATAGACACCGACCACTTGTAAGGAAAAGTGTTCAAACGTTTGTTTAGAAAACTAAACTATTGTTTTTGTTTTCCTTTTTCTTTTTTCAAGATGTAGTTGGATAATTTGATACATTGTCTTTGTGTCATACAATATCACACCCTTTTGCATAGTTCACTTATTCCTCATTACTAAATATGTTTTTTTTGGTATTTCAACCTTAGACTTCTTCCTGGGAAGCTGAGAAAATTTCTGCATGATTTATTTGTTGCCTCTATATTTTCTTTTTTTCGCAAGTGTAGATATTTTTTTTATTCTTCTGCCTTTGTCAGGGATGCCATTGAAGTGAATATGGAGTTCCTGGGGATGATTGTTATGCAGAATAAACTGAAAGCTGAGACTCCAGGCGTTCTGGAAGACCTTCGCAGTGCTAACATACGCACTGTAATGGTCACAGGTGAGGGTTCCTTTGCAAAAAGTGCTGTACACCCAGTCCTCCTTATTCATGTGGGGAATAGTAACTGAACTGTCCATGGATAACGGGAAAAATCCATATACTGAGATAAGAGATACCCATTGATATACTAAATAGTTACCCCATATAAATCAACATGAATGCGCCAGCTAACAAAAGAACAGAACAGAAAATAAGTACATAAATACAGTGCAGTTTTCCAACATAAAAAGAAATGTTATAAAAATGAACATAACATACGTACCTTTACAGTGCAGTAATTGTGAGGAAGATGATACTAAAATATGTACATGAATATGCATGAGGATGTGTTGACGGTGGTAGTAGGTGAACCTGGTGATGATAATGGGGAAGTTGATGATGACATTTTGGAGGTAGTATTTCATGTCAGCAGTTTACAGCTTGCGCTGGTCATTTGAAGGTCAAATATGGATATCTGACTAAATATTGAACAATTAATCACACATCAGTCATTTTATGTAGCCATCTTTATTTGTAGGCAAAACAAATCTGTGTACAAACAAAAATATTGGAAATAAATTTTAAAATAAGAGAAATAAAATGTTCTCTTTGGTTTAGAGGTAAATGTAACGTTTTATTGGCAGAGACTGATATCAGATTGCTGCAGAGAGAAGCTTGTTAGATATTGACATTGGATATGTTCTTTCTAAGGGATATAAATGAAGAGATGGGTCTAACTTGTGTAAATGATTTTATTTTTTTATAAAAATATTGCTAGTTAATTTACTTCATCTTTGAAAATGTAAAATTATGCAAAACATTATCTTTCAAGCCCTATTATAAATTTTGTAATTTAAATTGTGTATTGTGTCTTACATTGCTACCATTTATTATTGGTAACAGGAGTAATCGAAAGTGGTATTAATTGACAAAACTGGAATAGAGTAAGGAGAAAAACCTAGAAATCCTTCAAACTGATTTTTCTCAACCATGCTAAACTTAGCACACTCATCTTCAACTTCAGCTGCAATGTTGAAAACATTGCAGTGTATCTCTGCCTTTACTACATTTTTAAAGCCTCAATGTCCTTTCGGGGATTACATCAGTGCAACGCTTGGCAAATTGATTAAAAAAGGTTGGCTTCTGTGGACCACGTCGTCTCTCCCTGTCCCCAAAACAGTCATTTCTAGCTGGCAAATGCAGATCAGCTAATATTGCTGTTAATTATTAATCGACTCCGCTTGTTGAAAGCAGCTGTGTTACAAAATCCTGTTTCCGCAGGTGACAACATGCTGACTGCTATATCAGTGGCACGTGACTGTGGGATGATCCTGCCACAGGACCGCGTCATCATTGCGGATGCACTACCTCCAAAAGATGGCCAGGCGGCCAAGATTAACTGGCACTATGCAGACTTCCCCACCAAGCTTGCCAGTGCACCAGCTGCCCGCCCAGATGTGAGTGTCTACTGACTGCCAGTCAGCCTGTTGTACCTTCTACTGGTGGGGGGCTGGATGACACCGGCATCAGAAATACTCTAATGACAGTTCTCAGTGCATCTCTCTCTGCTCATAATTGAGCAATTGTCACCGACCGCGTAGGAACCAGTGATACACCCAGTGTATGAAAACGTAAATCTTGTATAAAATCTAAATGTACAGTTCTGAATTGTGAAAGTACATGGTACATTAAACTGGAATGCAGAAATTAAAATATTAGCTTTTGAGAACTGTAAATGTAAAGTGTTGTTGAAGATTCTGACATAGAAAGGTAACTTGAAATAGTGAAGAATGGATGTTAGACAGTATATACATAAGCACAGTCTCTGTTCAGTTTCAGACTTACAGGTCCACAACATTAAAAACATGTATATACAGCTTTTGTCACAAGAGTAGTTATGGCTACTAGTTCCTGTTCAATCTATACGTGATTGCTGTTGCAAAGTTGTGCTTTCGGACCAAATAAACCTGCTTGTGAAACTTGCAGGAAATTCAGATAAAACTGGATGATGGCAGCCCTGAGGACGAGCTCAACCATGTGGAACACTATCACTTTGCCATGAGTGGGAAGTCCTTCGCTGTAATAACAGAGCACTTTCAAGACCTCCTCCAGAAGGTGGGCCTTGTTCACTTTCCCACAGGTCTCCGCTTAGAATACTAGAATATTAGAATACTAATACACCTTTCAAACTTCATTTTATAACCTATACACATTGCCCTACTTCAACATTAACTTGGAGTGACAGTGTTCTAAGTAGTTTTGCTTTGGACTTATTGTATGTCGTATTTTTTATTACCTCGATAATTGGTTTAATGTGGTATTTGAAGAACAAAACTAACATTTCACAGTGAGTTGTGAATTCGATTCAGATGTTTGAAAAGGATGTGGCTGTGGCTCCAGACGTCGGAGTCCGATTCTCTTGTGAAGTCTTCTGTAGCCAGGGCAAAGCTGTCAGTGAATCCCTGACCTTCAAAATCCACTTTAGTAAAAAGTGAACTTGCTGCTAATCCCCATCACCTTGCTTTGAGACAGGCCTCTCTATCCAAAGTATGACCTGACTGGATTTTTGTTTTCAACAGTTTATCAATAAGAGAAAACACAACTGAAAACGGTATGTCTCTCCCCTGTGTTTTTTTTTTAAGCTGGTACTACATGGCACGGTTTTTGCTAGAATGGCACCCGATCAGAAGACGCAGCTGGTGGAAGCGCTCCAGAGTGTGGAGTGAGTACACTGCCTCAGTACACTCATGTAATTGCCTGTGTGAGTCAGCCTAGTTCCCTCTGCCGAAAGTAATAATCCTCTAACTGCTAGTTCTTCCTCTACTAATGACATATGCTGTTGTTTGGTATTGGTCATTGAAGTAAAGGATATTATGTAAAATAAAGATAGTTATGACTGGTTTCTGCCAGTCATTTAGCTTTAATTGCCACATCCGCTGTACGTTTCATTGCATAAAGGCATTGTTGTGATTCAGTTCTGTGTTTATTTTTCAGTTATTACGTGGGGATGTGTGGAGATGGTGCAAATGACTGTGGCGTAAGTACTTCCCAGAGTTGCTGTGCCATTTCATTGCTGTGCACTGTCAGGTTCAGCAAACACATTAAACAGAATATCGAATAACTGCCTTCTAGTCTTGTTTCCCCTGACATTCTGTAAATCGCTGGCTAGAAAAACAGCATCAACCTGAGAAAAAAAAGGCTGAGCGAGTCCATTCTCTCGTGGGGCCGCCCAGCAGTCTGCTGTATTCTAACATTGCTAATAATGTTATACTCCCTGATCCTCAGGGCAATTGTAATCAAGTGTTGCCCTTTCTCCCTCCCAGGCATTGAAGAGAGCTCACAGTGGGATCTCCCTGTCTGAACTCGAGGCCTCAGTGGCCTCCCCTTTCACCTCCAAGACACCCAACATTTCCTGCGTGCCCAGCCTTATCAGGTAAGTGGGTTCACAGGTTTCACAGCTGCCTTCAGTTCAGCGGGGGGAGATTAAAGACTTGTCACTTTCATACATTTCCTGTGTATGAGTGCTGATGGTACAACATGTCTGATCAAGTCTTCTGTGTGGACACTGTTCTACTAACAATGTCAATGTACCAAAAATCACAGCAAATACAGCATTTCCAATTTTTAAGCTACTGGATTTCTGCAAAAGTAATGTTTTGTTGAGTGCCGTTATGTAAATTGGTAACTGATCAAATAACCCTGTAGGAATGTATCCCCAAGTACATTTTGATGTTATCATAATTTTCCTCTAGTTTCTGAGAGTGTATATTTATCACCAACATTTACAGTTCTGCTGTTGGCCCATAGGGGGAAGTGCTGTTCACCAAACTTGATGTAACCGGAGATGAGCTTCCCTGTTGTCAGTGTGGGTTTGATATGTCCTTTCAGGGAAGGCCGTGCAGCTCTGATTACCTCTTTTTGCGTGTTCAAGTTCATGGCTCTGTACAGCATCATCCAATACATCAGTGTCACCCTGCTTTACTCGGTGAGTACCTCTCCCACTCCTTTCCATTAATGAGAAGACTGTTCTAAACTGAGGAGCGAGTGTCTGGACCAGCCTGGTACGTGATGTCAGAAATGTAAAGAGTGATAAATGTGCTGTCCACATGTGTTAGGATATATAGCCCACTCCTGTTCATCGTCTGCCTTCTAGAAATTGCTCAGTTGTGTTTGAATGGATGTCTTTATGGAAAAGGGCTGTACTGACTTCCCGCTGTAAAAACGGGAATTCAGCTGACAACAGCTATTTTTAAGGAGCGTGTCAGCGTACCATGCTGTTCACCCGATATCTTTATTGAGTAAAAAACATTTTGGATGATTAATTTTGATTTAGATGATTGTGAAGTTAACAATGTGAAGCTACTAGATGCTGAAAGTAAAAAAAAATTGCAGAAAGTTATGATCTTATCTTATGTAAGATTTAACATCATACTATATCTGCATCATATTCTTTTCACAAATTAGTGTACCATATTTAACAAGCAATAAGGAAACTGATTTATTTATAGTGTGGTGTGGGTAAAGCATGTTTGGTAGAGAAATATAAAAATATGCACATAGAATTATACTGAATGGCATTGTCTTCCTTTAGATTCTTAGCAACCTTGGAGACTTCCAGTTCCTCTTCATTGATGTAGCAATCATTCTTCTTATTGTCTTCACAAGTAAGTGCTAAAAAATGTATCACATCCTAGTGCCATAACATTGTTGCAGATCTGTCTTTTCTCACCTCTGTCTCATCTTTATAGTGCTTAGGAGTGGGTGACTTCCTAGAATCTCCTCGTGCCCACTTCTGACTTCCACGAGTTTGTTATAGAATATGAAGAAAATGAATAAAGAACCTCTCTGTTTTTGTTTCTTGTAGGAACAAAATGTATTTTTTTTATTTTCATAAAGTGCACAACAAAATGGAATCTCAAATGTTACTTTTCATTGCGTATATTGGATAGATGAATATAAACTAGACAACTTGAAATGGTGGTAGTTGGACATTTTTTGCCTGTTTCCAAAAGTGTCAGTTTCACCATCGTATTTTCCTGCTTGTTTGCTCGCTCACAGGCAGCAGCTGTCGGTAACTGTGGTTCTGTCTGTCTTGTCTTTCATTGCAGTGAGTTTAAACCCAGCCTGGACAGAGCTGGTGGCGCGGAGACCTCCTTCTGGTCTCATTTCCGGACCTCTGCTGTTTTCAGTACTCGCTCAAATCCTCATCTGCCTGGGCTTCCAAACACTGGCGTTCCTGTGGGTGAAAAGCCAGCCTTGGTATGAGACGTGGGCACCAGAGTCGGAGTAAGTTTGCTGGAGAGCTGAGAGGGCATCCTGAGGGGGAGCTCAGCCTGTTGTAGGCTGGGGTCCTTTTCTGAATATTGTGGAAAGAAGTAATAAGAGAGACAGCAATTCCGAACGTCCCTGTGCCCCTGCAGAGTATGATGAATGAAAAACCACCATGGTAGCATCACAGATTCTTCTCAGATTTCTTAAGATTTCTACCACTCCTGTTTATATATGTCAGTCAGGTCTTACAGCTAATTCATTCTGATTTTATTGGGACAAACTGTAAAATAATAGTCCAGCACAGATGAATGGTTAGTGGTGTCCTGACTTGATTCTGCAAAAGTGTATTCAAGCTTGGTTTTCCATATCCAGGTGGATATCTCTCTTTTTCTTCTATGCACAGTGCTTGTAATATGTCCATGTTCACAACTGAGAACATCACGCATGGTCATAACAAAACGGACCAGGAGGAGGATGACCACAACATCAAAAACTACGAGAACACTACCCTCTTCTTTGTGTCATCCTTCCAGTACCTCACTGTGGCCATCGTGTTCTCCAAAGGGAAGCCATTTAGGCAGCCAAGCTACAAAAACTGTAAGTGTTAATGTAACTCAAAAGTACTGCTTAAATAATATTAAAAAGCTCAAATCTCGATTAACTTAATGGGATCCGATTCATAATAACAACAAATGCATTTGTTTTGATTGTTTCGTATTTCTGCTTTTCATTTCAGGGCCTTTTGTACTGTCAGCATTCAGTCTTTATGCCTTCCTGCTCTTCATACTGTTTTATCCTGTACAAGCTATCGATGACTTCCTGGAGGCAAGTACAATAAACCTCACATTTGATTTTTTTTCTAAACAAGGATTACTTTCTGTTTGGTCAAAACCTCCTAGTTCAAGAGGTGCTAATTTGGACACTTATCAGTGTAGTGCAGAAATCTCTCTAGATTTCCAGTATTTGACTGCATTAATTAGTATTAAATACAGTATCAATCCTAACCCTGCTTCGATTCTGAAAGACTGCAGCGACTGTGATTATTTAGATGTTCAGATACTGTAGGAATCGTTCACTTTAGTACAGATTAGTAACATATATGTACCATTCTCAAGCTAATTGTACATAGCACAATTGGGGGTAAATTACTATACACTTACCTGTCTTTTCAGTACAAGTACCAAATACCATGAACGCATTATGTGTTTAAATGTATAAAACTTGTTTCCATGTAGGTCATGTAGGTTGCACTTATACACAACTGTATGATATAACCAGAGTTTGAAGTAAAAAACACAAAATTCAGTCAGCAGCCCTAATGATTTTGTTGAGCATTGTCATGCTTTGCTTCACAATCTTAGTTGATAGATATTTTACACAACGGGTGTTTGGCTAGGAGAAAGCAATGGAGAAAAGCACCAGAAAAGGAAGGATAATAATGGAAAACAATGTCTGTCTCTGAAGTGCCTTGTGTGCGCTTTTAAATGTTTGTTTCTGTATGACTTTTTTTCTGCAGATTGTGTGTGTTCCATACAAGTGGCGCATCACAATGCTCTTCATAGTTATAGTGAACTCTGCAGTGTCTGCTCTGGTGGAGGTAAGCTGCAGAAGTGTGCACATCTGCCCCTGACTTGATGATTTACTTGATCTCAGTCCTCTTCTAGCAGGAAAGCTGCAGCATATTGACTAAGCCATCTGTGTGAAATGTCAATGTCTACCGGAGCGTTAATGTGACAATATTAAAACGGGGAGGAGGAATTAAGTTACACTACAGTGTAGAGTGCTGTCATTATTCTGAAAATACAATTAGAGCTTTTACAGTAAAAACTCTTTGGCCTACAGCAAATTGGCAATTAAAACCAGACAGCTACTTAATCTGGTATTAGCCTCATACAGGTGTAAAGTCAGATTAAAAACTCATCATAGTAGCCATTCTCTACCCTTTAAGTGATGAAAACAGGTATGAACATTTGTTACAGTTGATAGTTGATCTGATTTAGGCGATTTCCAAATTGCAGTGTGTGTTGGAGCATTGCAGATACTGAACAGTAATTTTAAGATAATATGCAAAGAAATAGTCTTTGACAGTGAACTCTGATGCATCTTAGAGTGTTTTCTTCAAACTAGAGGTTGCAGGAGATGCAGACGCCTCTTGTCCGTTTGACATGGATTTTAAAGAACAAAACAACAAAATACAACAAATATAAAAACGAGAGCTTGCATATAAACTGGAAGAGAAGAATAAGTTGGGAGGGATTAATTTCTGGAATTTATGGAAGCCTGTTAGTGCCACAGAGAAAACTAAATGTGTTTAAATTTGATAACATTCCATTTAAACACGATAATCATTGCTTAAATAATACCACCGCAATGTATTAATATATTGCAATATATGAAATATTTCCCAATGGAAAGTTCCATTTTCATTAACAAAAAAAAAGTCACTTTCCCATTTGTGTGCATCAATGTCTTTTGTATACATCAAGTATAACACCCTGTCGTTTAGCATTGCTGGGTTAATTTTCATGTAGATAGGTTTTTGTCTCATCTTTAAACAATGAACAGAATACATTTACAGTGACTTAACAGTAAAACCTATACCTGCTGTTGGCTTGCAGTCTTTCTATAAACACCAAAAGCTTTCAGCCTATGCTTATTTTGAATACACATTAATTTGGGTTTACACAGCAAACGACAAGAAATCTGTCACGTGAAAGGAGTAGAAACTTAAGGTATAACAGTTTGCACAGACATAAATGTAATGGAATAGGGGAATGCATGCCACCCTCAAAATCCCAAAACAATTCCTAGATGCCACACAAGTGGCTGCCATAGCAAACAGCGTACTGTAATGTGTTTATAAAGAGAGTCCCGCTGGTGATGATGTGTTGGCAGCAGTATCTTGTTTAAACACTTTTTTTTTTTCCTGTGGCCCTAATAGGCTTCTGTAGCAATGAATCGAAGTAAAAATATTTTATAGCTCCATATTGGTTTTAATATCTGTGTGCCCACAGCGTTCTCCACGTCTAAATGTTCTACTTCAGTGCCCTTCTGCTAGCTAAGCTCCAGCAGTGGGATGTCCCAGCATGGTGATTCTTCACATCCTGTAGCATGAGGTTGATATTGTAACTGGCAGCAGGGGATTCCTTTTACAACCTCCGCGATCGCCAGATCTAGCTTCCTCAAGTGTCTGGTTCCCTCTGGTGTTTTGAAATAAAGGAGATTGCTTATGTCGGAGTTGATTTAAGCAGTTTATTTCAGGAACAATTTCGGCTATCCCTATAGACATGAATTAATATAAGTACAATGGAGGTCGTTCTGGAATGTTATTGGAATGCCTTTTTTTACCTTTTATGTTTGGTTTGTTGTTCTGTTATTATTTTTTTAATGTAACACAAATGTTATGGAATAGTGGTTTGGTAACCCAAAGGTGCATCACTGTGTTTCTGTCTTGGGCGTTTTCCCTTTGCTAATTGGATCTCAAACTTTTTCCTACAGCTCAACAATGTTTATTTATTAAATTAGTGTGTAATTGCCTTTTGCTCTGAATAATTGTTAACCGGTATACAACATGCCATATGCAGTTGAACAGTGTAACGGGAACTTTGGAGAGAACTGTTACTTGTTTTATTCATACAGTTTCTCAGCAATGCTTCAGCCTTTTAATAAACTGCTATATTGTAGTTTCGTAGATTCTGCACCGTAGACACCCTAACATAGTTTCTAACAAAATAAAAGCTTGTGCATCTTCCTGAAAGCTTTCTTGAATGACTAATGAATTCACTGCAGAACCACGCCCGCAGAAGATACAGCAGTGAGAACAAATCATTCTGCTAATTGACCTTTGTAAAATAATCATACTAAATTAGCACTTCGCAAATAATCCATTTCGCGATTTTTTTCCTTTTTGTTTTAATTAACCTAAAGATTCTGACGTGAACTGAATCCACGAATCTTTGTTCATAAAAAATAAACAAACAAGCAAAAAAAAAAAGAAACATGATTTGGTAGCTCTTTTAATTCTTTCCTGCCCACTGCAATATTCCATAGACCTTCATCCTTGACATCGTCTTATGGAAGCTTGTGTTCAGCCGAGACAAGCAAGGCAGCTCTGGCATCACCTCTGCCTCACAGACACCACAGGTTGGGATCTGACGCTTTATTCACTGTCCCTTTTACTTCCTGCTGCCTTACCCCTTCGCCATAGACTCTTAACATTTGCATGCCAAGCGATTTCTGTGATCTGCCTTCTTTGCATTCCAGCGTGGTGGGTCCCTGCCACTCGGAGGGTGGGTGCTGGCAGTGGAATTTTCACTCCCTTCTTTTTAATACCTCATCATTGCACTAGGGTTGCTACGAGTCGCGCACAGCTGCACGCGTCTTGAGGCTTTGTTACCTTACTTTTAGAAACTCCCGAAAGGCTTTGCATGCCTTGATTCAGGTATGTGTTCTTTATAGCATTTCAGATGCTTACTATGCCGCTTCTGTTTCCAGAGCCAGGCGGTTGATTTTAACTCTTGAATTTTTAAATGGAGTTTAGCCACGAGTTAGATAAAACCGTATATGGCAGAGACTCTATAAAGTGATCTTCTAACGGAGCCTAAAGCATCGTTTTAATCAGTCGGGAAGATGTCTTTGCAAAACAGTCAATTCTGGATGCTGTAAGGCTGGCTTACAGTGGATCGCAAAGTGCAGCTCTTGTGGTGCTTTAAGAAAGGCTGACGTTTATGTCAAGAGTTAACTCCGCTTATTCTAAAACCATGTATTGTCTAGACGCATGGTAATTTGAAATCAGGCATTTCTTTTGTAAAACAAAGATCGGTGAAAAATCGAGTTATCTTTAATTAGACTTGTTGATTCCTTACTAACCACGGCCTTGTAGTTATAATTTTAAAAAAAGTTTACGGGACAAAACCTTGATGGGAGTGATTGTGACACACTTTCTGTATGTACACACACTGCGAAGAGCTCCAGTTTGAAAGAGTTCTGTAGTTAACGATATGCTGATTGTGCATTACAGTATCAGGACCTGCGCTAGCTGCACCATGTGTGTAGGGAGTGATTTGCATGTTGCTCCCTGGTTGTGAAGCACTGGTGTGGGCACTTCGCCACTGATTAACAACAGGCCTACAGATCCCGTAGCCATGTCTAACACCAGATCTTTTTTACACATTAAAACTGAGAACAAATGGATCAGTAGATTTCAGCTAGTGCAAAAGTCCAAAGGCTGAGCGAACTTCATTCATTTCCCCTGATTCTTTGAAGTGTAGTATGCATCTTGAACAGCTATAGAGGGTCACTCTCATATCATAAGACCATGTTTAGAAACTTGAAGGGGACGGGGGTGGGTGGGCAGGCTGTGAGCAGG
Source organism: Atractosteus spatula (assembly GCF_055471065.1). NCBI lineage: Eukaryota > Metazoa > Chordata > Actinopteri > Semionotiformes > Lepisosteidae > Atractosteus > Atractosteus spatula. The sequence continues at coordinate 64,978,240 of NC_142709.1, read as the reverse complement.
AAGCAAAGCATTCTGTCCTCAGAATGGAAAAGAAAAGCAATTTGGCGTCATTTTCTTTTTTTTTTTAATTTTCTCTGCAGATGGGAGTTGATCTGAGGGGCCCCAAAGTCCTGTCCTGGCTCTGCTGCCGAAAGCGCTGGGAACCGAAGGCCCGCTACATGCACCTTGCCCAGGAGCTGCTGGTTGACCCAGACTGGCCCCCGAAACCTAAGACCACAACAGAAGCCAAGTCTCACCCCAGCCCTGAAAACGGCTCTTGCCCAATCATTTCAGCTTCCTAGCACTTTTCCCCGTTCAGAAAAGGTGACCCAAAACTATCTTAAGGGGAAGGTTATGTTTTAGTGGAAAAGGTCTCGATCAAAAAAAGGTTGAATACTAGCAACAGGACAACAATCAGGCCCCTCATAACTGACCAGCGTTTTTTTCTGTCGTTTCTAAGGAACGGATCTGGGTCTGTTCCTTCTTTCCTTCATTGATGCTCAGTAACTCATACTGTAAAAATTATAGTAAAGGTTTCTAGACTGGGAACCACAGAATGTTCGCATCCAAAGCTGGTGGTGGTGGGGGGGTTATTTGTATGTCAGTCACCAGAACAATTGCTTATTTTCTTTGCGACGGCACTCTTTTAAGTCGAAACCTGAACAGCAGTTCACTTTAAATACAGCTGGTTTGAGTGAGACTGATTGTCTACACTGAAAACACAGTGGAAAGTGAGCTTTTGAACATGGGTAATGCAAATAAAATGAAAATAAAATGGAATCCTGTGTGTATTTCATGCAAGGAAGTGATCAGGGTGGTCTTGCCTTGCTCTAAAGGTATAGGATGCTGAAGCCTTAGAGTGACCATTAGCTGCTCCCCCCGCAAAGCAGTGAACTTTTTTTTATTCAGCAGTAGTCAGTCGGTCTTGTACAGATGATGCCAGGCTCTGGCATTTTGCTCTCACAATCTTCATTGCCTATTTTTTAAGCATTGCTTCCTGTGGAAGAACAATCAAGTATGATAATCATATAAGGCTAGGCATTATGAAATTCACAGTTGAAATGGACTCTTTTGAAGATCCAGTTTTACTTTTGTCAGATGTAGACAGAATCCCATCATGTTCAGCAAAGCTTCTAGTGGAGGAACTACCATACCATACCTGTAGCCAGCAATAAGGATATAACAAGACCTGGATTGTGTATTTTTCTGGTCACAATGAAGAATTATCCTTATTCTACGTAGTGAGCAGATTCCTAGTTTCACTATCTCCTTGAATTTATCTATAGAATTCGGTGGATTCTGTGATTGATAAAGGTCTGCAGCTGACAGAGCACGCTGTTTATTTGTAAGACACTGTCAACAGGTTATAAACAGCTGAATTAAGGCAGCCTAAACATATCTAAAATGTTCATTCTTTTTCACTGACTTGATATAACCCTTAATGTTTAAAAAAAAAGCTTATTACAAACTGTAAAATGTATTTGACTCTTTTCACCTTTAGCTGTTGTGTTAAGCTCTTCAACAGCCTTTAGGTTATTATATATCGTGTCTGAATGGATAAAACAAAGTTCATGCTGCGATCAAAATAAAACTTTGGATCAGTTCTGAAATATTACTTTACCAAATATTGACTTTTGGACAGCATTTAAATTATAGTGTAAAATAAGAGAAAATGTATTATTTCTAAACTTTTGTACCTAATGTTCTCTTACTAAATAACTATTAGCACAAATTGAGCAGTATCACTAGAGGCATGTGCCTGTGAAACTCATGTTTTCAAAGTAGTAATTTAGTAATTCAATAAGATGCATTGAAATATTCCAGTCAAATCAATGTAAAGCCTACTAATTATTTAGTTTCTATGTAAATGCAATCTACTGTATTTTATGCAAGAATTAGTTGAACATAATTTGCATTTTTAATAGCCTGATATGGCTGAACCCCAATATCTGTATATTTCTTGGATTATTAACTGAAGTTTGAATATTATTTCAAATAGATCTCATTCATGGACATACCATATGTAGCCAATGTGCAATCGACAGTGTGCACACTGTCTTTGGTTATAGTGGGGAAAAAAAAGGTCAGGGCCATATTCTTATTTCAAGTCAACAAATACAGGTGTACCACTGATATGTGGATACTTGCAGTGATTTTAAAGGCTGTTTTTAGTTTGGGGAAAAAAGACTGCAGTTTGGTATCAAACTACATTTCCACAATATTATTTTTAGAAACAAAATCTGTCTAAGCTTGCCAACAAGCTTAATTACTGTTGTTTGAATTTACAATGCACATGCAGTGCCTGCAGTCATAGGAGGAGTTGTTTCATCATTATTTTAACGTACGAAGTAAGGAAACATTTTTTTTCTGGCAGTATTTGTGCAACCACACTACAGATCTCCAGAACATACTAAGACCTGATGTATGTGTATATCTGTCTGTCAGTAGATAAACTTCAGATGTGCCTTCAACAGCCAGAGTGGGGAATGCCACATATACAGTACAAATTAGCTCTGAGAGCTGTTTTAAGTATACAGGTCTGTGTATAAGGAATAATGTTCCTTAAAGTTGGACCCCCAAGTCCAATTCTTTGATTTTATCTTATTTGTACATGTATAAGGGACAAGAGTTGTTGTAATTGCTATTAAAATAATTACTGTAACTTTTATTTTCGTCAGTCCTGTAGTTGAGTTACCTAATGCTTTTTTTCTGAGCCATTTCTGTAAGATTTGTTGTGACAAGAAATGCATATTTATCTTGTTTTCTTGCTTTTTTTAAAAAGACCATAAACCCTGTAATCTGGTCATTTCATTTTAGGAATCCTCTTGTACATATTTTAAAAAGTGAACAAGACGTATACAGTTAGAATTATACAGAACCCTTAGCTGCTTGCAAATTTTTCAGTCTTTTCTAACCATTGAGATTTCCTTACCTAATCTACTAATGCCCTTTCTTTATAATAAGGAAAGGTAGAAAAATAAAAGATCTGTGAATTGATTTTCATCCAGTACTTAACCAGAGTGTTACAGGTCCATTGTCTCTCATGTGGTCCTGCAGAAGGGAAAATTATGTTCTTTTCAGAAGTTTCCAGAAATGAGAAGATGGGGATTGTTCCAGTTTCATTTGTTTGAAAATGGAAATGTAGTCAAGAAACAAAACACTTTTTTTTAACAGGGCAGTAGGCCAGTTATGGTAGAAGTGTTTAACCTTACGAATTACTTGAATGGAATATGTTCGATTATTTAACATTTTCAACGTACAGTTAAGAAATGTGGGCCAACAATATCATCCCTGTATGTATATATATTATATAAAGACATAATATATATACAGTATACATCCTGAAAAGTATTCTAGAATTTTAGAGTTTTTCTTTTACATTAATGTACTTGTATATTTGTTTGGGAACTGGATGTACATTTATCTTTAAAATAAGTTAAAATCTAAATAATTGTATTACAATGAGTGAAAAAATATAGTATATTAAATGTTCCAGAGAGAAGACATTTTGTTTTTAATAAGGGCAAATATTTTGCATTTTTTTTTACTGTTGGTACTGTTTGGTTTATATAATTTTAGGATTGGGTATCTGCAGGTTTTGTGGTGTATGAATTTATAGAATGTGCTGTTTTTGTTTCTTGTAAATGTGTATGCTAGGAAGGATGTTTTAAATATTTTTGGATCTATAAGTAATGTCTTCTGCGCATATTGAACAGGATCTGGGTTCAAGGTGTACGGAATTGTGGAACAGTGAAACGGTTACGTGTAGCTTGTTAAAGAAGGTCTTATTTAGGAATTATGTATGTAATGTATTATTTAGGAATGCCCTCAAGCACTCCTAAATGTGTTGTGTTAACAAGGGGAAAAAGCTTGGAAGTACGAAGCTCAACATCTATTTCAGCATAGCATATACAGAGCTATATTCAAAAACATCTTCCCAAATATTTTAAACAATAACTTTGCATTTATACAAAATTGAAATGGGTCTCCAGATGATGGACACAGCTTCATTTTACATTTACCCATTCAGTAGCGCTGATCAGATATTTACAGTATGTTGTTTTGTGGCAGGAACATGAAACATCCGATTGTTGCTATACATCGCAAAAACTTAATGCCAGTGTCAACTTATCGTATGGATGGAAGTTTGCCTTCCGGCATGTAGGGGCAGAAACATCCTGTTGCTGTTTCCGTAACATTCGTTTTTTACGGGACAGGGTTGTTAGCCTTGTGCCCGACCTCCAACATGGACGTGGGACACGAACCCACTACCCTGAGATTGAGTCTCATGCTCTAACAACACAGCTAGTCTGGGTCCCCCAATTTAGCATACGCTTTAGTCTTAATTAATCTCTTATTTTATTCAGATTAAGAGCGACATTACTACCCATTTTTCATTGCCATGATGATTATAGGGCTAGATAAGTGTCCCTATCACTTTTTGAGATTATCCAAATTGTTTATTTTATTGCAATAGGGACAGTATTTCTGAACTTGGGTGTTGTGTGAATGTTTAAAGAAAACTGAGAAAAGGTTAAAGGTTCACCTGATAATCTAGAAATGGATATATCCATGTTGTACCTGCCGTTGTGCAAAATTACTGTGGGTTTAGAAAATATTTTTAATTTCTTTAGCCCCTCTTCATGCAGTAGAACATGTATAATGTAAATGACCAATTGTGAATCTCACTAATTGTTCTATATGCAATGTGCTTCTTTTTGAAGGGATTTGTTGGGCAGGCAACAAGAATACATAAAATTAAATATAAATCCTGTCCTACATTGTGTGTTAAACAAGGATTTCATTTGTACAGTTATATTTGGCAAGTGAGCTGTTTCGCTAATCAAAAAGGATGGGAATTCTCAATAGTAAACAAAAGAAACTGAAAATGCTTAATGCTATAGTATAGACAAACCTTAGATTACATTTACAGATGCTATGCAGTTGTGAAAGTGTAATTTATGGGAAGTTGGGTAACATGCAATATTTTTTCTTCTTCACTGCACAATCATAAATATATACACTGATTAATATTATTCTTAATAAGGTACAGAAATTCAAATCTGAGCTGTCAGTGTCTATCCTCTTTAAATGTCATTTTCTAAATATGAAGATGTGTAAAGAAACATTTTAGGAAGAAATCTGACCAACGCTTCAGTTGTGGGGAATCAGGCCTTTGATGCAGCTTGTGGTTATGCCCTCAGGGAAATTACTGTATTTGTAACAAGACAGAAAGGTAATCCACAAAAGTACAAATTTTACTATGTTTTGCCATGTGTGCTTTTTCCTTGTATACATTGTTACCCCCTGTGTTGTGTCATTCAGAAAAATGTACATAAATTCTAGATTTTTTCTACTCCTAATTTATTTGTATTTATTTTTGATTTGTAATACTTTTTTTTTTCCTGAGATGATTTCTAATTTTAAAAGCTTGATTTCATTTTTTTTTCTCTTTGTAAATAAAAGTTATTTAAAGACTCCAGGTGTCATCAGATAGTTCATTTCATTTACATTTTTTAAATCGTGACCAGCTGTTCCTGATTGGTTTATTACGTAATGAACTGTATATAACCACGACCCTGAAAGGGATACGTGTGTAGTGGAAGTGATATGATGTAAATCTGCATACACTTTATGTAATTATGAAGTTCTGTTTCTGAGGTACAAGCTGGTCCTTAGTTTTCGCCATTATGAGTGTTCTTGCAGTTCGTCTGCTTTTTGACTTAGGGCTGAGTTGTGCAATATAAAAAACAACATTTAAGGTTTTGCTCACATAATGAGTGTTTTAAGGACTACCTCTCTGACACAGCAAAGTGATTCCCTCTTTAGATCATCCAAACTTGTCTGTCCCCTGTTTTCATTATAGACATAACAGGAAGGTATATCTGAATCATGCAGGCACAAGATCACATTGTACTTAACTCTAATGATAAACAGCACAAAAGCTCTGCTGCGCTTTATCTCTCAAAACAGCACCACCGGATGAATCATTGATGAATAATGACGGAACAGTCCATCTGGGCAGCTTTCTCATTTGATACTGTTAAAGGTTATCCAGACATGAGCAGCAGCAGCATTACTAGCTATTCTGGTAACCACTTCATTGCTCTATATAAAACCCGCCCCACAGCAGTGACTGGGTCAGTGTCGTGGGCTTTGAAAATTACCCTGTTTTTATGATGCAGATTTTCAAAATATAAGAAAAAAATATGAACCAGTCAAAACAAAAGCAACTGGAAGTAATGTCATTCTGTGCTGAGGAAAGTTGGTTGCCTTCACCCTTCATAAATATGGAACACCAGTAGAAGAGAAACACAAAACGAGCAGTAGCTTGAAGCAGTCTGTTGCACAAGTGACCTTATATGGGAAACTTTCTCTCACGCGAAAACGTGTCCCTGAGATAAAGTGTCACACTAACAATGGGCCTCCATGCGGTCAAAAGCCTAGATAAACCTGACAGCAGTTCTGTCACGCATGCTTTAAAAAGGGCCTCGCGTGTGTAAAGCAGTCTGCGTTGTCTCTCCTGCGGTGTCCTGTCCTCTTTAATGGTAAGGCTTTTAATTTCACACAGCCAAACTAACCCATCGTGCTCAGCTGTTGAGGACATGTTTCGGAAGAAACAAGTGGTAATCTTATACACTAACTTTGAGTATTTTCATCACTTATATTTGTTATTTTTTTATTAAACATATTAAGGATGAACTACATTTAGAACATACTAAAGACCAAGAACAATGTCATGTTCATTTCACTTTCTAGTGAACTGTAATCTAGAATACAGGCCACTTTCATGACAATTCTGCTCAAGTATGTTACAAAAAAAAGAAACCTATAGAGTAATTAGCACAATGGGTTATTGAAAGCTAATATACATTAATGTGCGAATTAATTGTTTCACAATTTCCTTTCCCTGCGGTTTCCTTTCCTTCTTGTGACTTATTCACTTCTGTTTAAATTTGAATCGCCGGCACCAGAGGAATGATGAAAAAATCACTTGCACTGTGAACATTGCACATCAAGTAACTAGTTAACTAGTTTCATTTTTATGCTGTGGTAAAACGTGATGGTGAAATTTGGGTGGATACTGGATAGAGAACAGACAAAAAAATTCTACAGCACAAAAGCAGAAGGATGAGGATGATTTTGTTTGTTGCACTTCCTGTATTACAACTACTTTGTTACTCTTTAACAGTACAGATACTGGTGAAGAGAGATTTTCAGAAGAGCAATATTCGCTCTTATGCTATGAAATAGGTAATTATTTCTGTTAATTAGATAATGGAGCTGATACACCTTAAGTGCTTGCATATTAAAACCTTATTAGTTAACATTTTCTCTTTGAAATGATCTCATCTAGTGCTTTCATCAAACCATGTTTCAATTATAAACTAAAGTTGAATTGCTAGTCACAACATGTAATGTTTTGCCATAGAAAGTTGTTTTAAAAAATCTTGCAAAATTTGTGGTGTTCTTTTGTCATTGTGTATTTCAGTAATTAATATTAAAAATCTAATATTAATCCTAAAATGCAAATCTGCTTCGACAATGAGGATGTTAAATATGATGTGTTCCTAAAATGGTAGGGTTATAGAGTTAACATTTAAAATATTTGAAAAAAGTATAATTTACATCATATATACAGTATCGCATAGGGTCTCCATAAGAATAAGTCTAGCAGTAAAATACAGAGTGAATGGTAAGTATCCCCACAAGAGTGGAGACCTCTAGTTGTTAAGTGGTGAGTTTGAAAATCAGTGAAGAAAAATTCATCTTACCTTCATTCCTATGTCCTTTATGTTTATGGGTTTATCAAGTCTTTTTGTAAATATCTGCATTTTTTCCTTTTAAGTGACATGCTGCTGCTGTTGCTTACCTTCGTACTGCTGAGAGACGAGTTCCTTCTTGGACTCAGCTGTCCTGCTGGGTGTATATGCCATGAGAATGGCCTCACACATTGCAAAGGAGAGGAGATCGCTGAAGTGCCACCAGCTTTGCCTTCTGGCACCACCTCATTACAGATTTGGCAAACCCAGCTCAGGGAATTAAAGGCTGAAAGTTTTCATCAGTTGCCTTACTTGCTGCGACTACAGGTAAGCAAGAATCCACTGACGACTGTACGTCTGGGCACATTTAATAACCCACCGAGCCTGCTATCTGTGAAATTGTCATTCAACCAGATCTCTACCCTTCCACGGGGACTGTTTAGCAACCAAACTGGGCTCACACAACTGTTTGTAGACAACAACAGGCTTGCTGCGATAGAGCCAGGCCTGTTTGACCCCCTGGGAAATCTGACTGAACTTGATTTGAGCAACAACAAGCTCAAATGGCTTTCTGAAGAACTATTCCACGGCCTCGGAAACCTGCGTACCCTAAACCTGGGAAAGAACCTCCTCCAAACCCTCCCTGAGCGTGTTTTCAGTTCTCTTACCCTCCTCCAAAAACTTTTTCTATATCGCAATGAAATTAGGAGCCTTCCACTTGGAATTTTTAAGAACCTTCATAACCTCAATGAACTGAAACTTTTCAGGAACAACATTCAACAAATCCCACCCAGACTGTTCTGGCCATTATCAAACATAGAAAGCCTTACTCTCTCCTCAAATCAGCTTACCCAGCTGCCTCCTGAAAGTTTCTTCCACTTGCCCAACCTCACCCAGCTGACTCTCTTCGAAAACCCTCTGATAGACTTACCCGACAAGCTGTTTGGAGAAATGCCGAGACTAAATGAATTCCTTTTATTTCATACAAACCTTATTACCATCCCAGGCAATTTATTTGTTAACATGACAGGTCTAGAGTCACTGTTTTTTACACGTAATGACAAATTATCAACTTTGCCAAAGGATGCCTTTTCTGGCCTGACGAGCCTGGTCAAGCTTGCTATTCATTCTAACAGTTTATTGCGCTTGGAGCAAGACCTGTTTTCTGACTTAATAAACCTCAAGAGCCTTGCTCTTTATTCAAACAAACTCCGCTCCCTTCCAGAAGATATCTTCAAAAACCTTCCAAAACTCAGTAGTGTTGAACTGCACAATAATTTACTGGAAAACCTCCCTAGTGAACTTCTCCATTCAGCAGTTATGCTACAAAACATCAGCTTGGATGGAAATCATTGGAACTGTAACTGCGACATTGTGAACTTTACAGACTGGATAAGGAACAATAAACATAGAATTTCGAACTATGAAAATGTATTGTGCTATACTCCAGCTCATTTAAAAACTCACCATCTTAGTTCAATAACGAACAAAATGCTCCCATGTGGAACAACCTCCGTACAACCCACATTTACTGCCTTTTTGACAAAAACTAACAGTATTTCCATCACTCATGAACGTCCTGGGATAAAAGCAACCCTCTCTTCAACTACTGACAAGCATTTTCTCACCACACTGAGCAGCAGATGGACCAATCAGCCATTGGTGTCAACTGGCACACTCTCTGTTTCTTCTTCCTTTACCCAAACCTATGACCATACTATTCCAGAGAACCACACATCGCAGAGGGAGTTGGATAGCTTGTTTAAGATGATACATGACATCGAGACTCTGCAGAGAGGACCCACAATTGTGCATCACAACAGGGTAAATGGTAAAGTTTATCTTTGGACTGTTCCACTACAGGACCCTGACATGACAATCCATTTACTCATCCGTGCTGTGTTAGTAGCTGCAGCGCTACTTCTCATTGGTGTTCATGTGTTTGCACTTTACAAACTGAATCAGATCATATCTAGTCTACATGACCTAGTTAATACACCAGGTGTTTTGACTAACAGAACAGAAGGTATAAGGCAAACAATATCAGCCTTATAGTGTTTTTTCTTTATTTTTTTCCCTGACAATGTGTTCATATAGTGTTTTTTGAGTGTCGTTTTACGTTGTTTTTTTTTGCTGATGTTACATATTTTTAAATTCCTTGATTTACTGATTAATTAGCTTAAACATTCCTCTCAAACCTCTGGCTGGTACTTTTTCACAAATCTAACAGGAATTGTATAAAATTTGAGTTTTATGCCAAGTTGAACTGGCTTCTAGTGTACAGTAGCGGAAAGTGTTGGACATGTCAGGGATTGTTTTTCAAAAATGTTCTTTCAGCACTATTGCAGCATCAGCCAAAATTCAGTTGTCCTCCAAAACAGGAAGTCAAGTCAAACACAGTGTACTTTTTTATCAATTATATATTTATCACTTCTGATGCCAGGAAAAGTTAATTCAATTTTATTGATTTTGTCCAGCATTTTATCAGACAATAACTGGACTATTCCCCTGCAATGCATTCCAGTGAAAGATGAAGTTCCTTATAGTTTTTTAAAGACATCACTCAATATTATATATTATAATATAACCAACACCAATAGAAAATACAACTACCATGGTATCACAAGTTTTAAAAACTGCTTTTGCTCCATCTTTGCATACAATTGCTAATAAAAGTGTAAGTATTTTTCTCAGACTGTTAATGAAATCTCTGTAACAAAATAAATTAATTGACGGTATCACAAAATTGTACAAATTCCAAATGAAGTACAAAATCGTCAACATTTGTGAAAGTATTGTAGGTTGCTATGGTGACACAAACTGCTGGTCTTGCCACAGGCAAGAGCGAGAGCTTGCGAGACTTGTGACTTAAACCGGCCCTTAATGCTCACTAGTCACTGTAATAACTAATATACTGTGACATGCGAACGAGTCAGTACAGGTTGTGCAAGCAGATCTTTCACCACAGAAATGTTCCAAAGTGGTCTGCATGAAGAGTTTACAAGTCAGTAGTATCTGTCTGCAAAACAAGCCTGTTTGTTTAAAAGATGACAGGGCCGCTTCACCTTATCTGAAGTTTGTTGCCTCATTTTGAGCTGCAGAACATGGCACTGCGCATACCTGGAAGTTTAATCTATTTTGTGATGTAAATTGGAGATTTTATATGTTACTGTGTACATTTTACTTTCATTGTGGTTTGAAATGCACTCGTCCACGCCGATTCTTTCTACCTACGTTGCACTTCCCCTGTAAATGTATCCACAACATACATTAAGGAACTGTTGTCATATTCCGAATGCTGAGAAATAACTTAAAAAGGGAATTTTTAGGAAATTGTATTAATTTAGCAAACTACTTTGAACGATGCAAAATAAAGCAAGATTTTCTTTAAAGTATAACTGTTTTTTGAGCAAGAACTAAAGAAGAAGGTAAGAAAAGACAAATACTTAATAGTTCTGTAATAATAGCAGCTAAGGAAACAACAGGCTGCTGTGATTAACAAATCTGTGTTTTGCCTTTGTTTTCATAATTCCCACTCACAGTCAGGAAATAGGGCGAACAGTAAGTTGCTTATACCGTAATTACTCACTATTTTGCTAAATCTTATGTTTTGGTAGTGAATAATCACTGATCACATTGTTCCTTTGTTTTCCCTGAATAACACTGTTAACATATCCTAGGAGATTTGGAATTTACAAATCAGCCTAAGACTACAGGACACTAGTGACTGAAATTACACAGATTCAGAATGTTGCTAAGATTATTAAAAAATTATTTAGTAGATTGGCCAATGAACAATATTTTTAATTAATAAAAATATATGTATCATGTCAAAAAAACATATTTAGTGAATAAATTATGAAGCCACCAGTAAAATATTCAAAAGGTGGTTATTTCTGTTAATTTCTGAGAGCTAACAATCTACAACAATGCAGGCCAGATGGGCAACTGGAAAAATAAAAAGCCTAGTTTGTAGTTTACTGTACTAAAGGAAAAGAGCCTGTGTCTAATAAAAGTAAACCTTACAGTATTAATGACAAAACATCGGTTACCAATTTAAAGTCTTCAGTTACACCTCTGTCACTAATTGGCTATAAACATACCAAAACATGCCGTTTTAATAATTCTAAGAATAAAAACAGTTCATTACTGAAATACCTTCCCAGTTAATAAAAGGATTGTTGAAGAAATAAAAAGGTTGATGAAGATAAGCGTTTTAAAAATAAAAAATACTAGTCAAAAGAGTATATATCAAAAATCACAATTGTTCCCTCTATCATACAAAAGATGGAAACAAATGTATACTGTACCCCCACCTTTTCAGAAATATCTAAACAGTACAAGGGAAAGAGAAAGGTGTGTGTGTGTCAGGTCGCATTGAAAGGTATGATACTTTTAGAACCATTATATGTATTTATTTTACATGTTCTATCTCTATCTCTTTAGCATGATGAACATATTGTATCATTCCAACTTTCAGAACTTAAATCAAACACAAAAACTCCCATGTTTCGCATACCTCATTACCCTTCACCCCTGCCAGCCTCAAAGTAGATCCCCCTCCCTCAAAAGTATCCTTCCAAAAGACTCCAGAGGTGATGTCACATAGAGTGGAAGACATACACCTCAGCTAGATCTGACAGTCAAGAGCAGAGCTCCAGGCCAGCTCATTCTCTCCCCAACTGGCAGCAGGGATCACACGCACTAGAAAATATTTAGAAATGCCAGGATTCACTGATTCCAGGAAGGAATATGGAAATTCCCAATGAATTACCACAGTGATTTTAGCCATCCAACCAGCTCAATTTCCACCACAGTGAAAGATTGGAATCATAATTCCACAAACTCACCAGGAATACTCTTATTCAAGGAATAGTCTTGTCTGAAATACTGGACATAACCAATACCGGACACTCCCAAAACATGAAAAAACCATGCTTATAGTGCCCCATTATCTGACCATATAAGGAAGGAGGGACAAATGTCATATAATAGCATGTGTGAGATATCATGTACAATCTGTGGAAAAAAAATAAAATACTTTATGATTAAGATTTTTAGAAGCTAAATTGATATTATCCTTAACATAGTTCATTTCAAACTTTTGCTCATAATGAGATACTGACTTACATTTTCTAAATCTTTTAGAATTTAGTTTGCCTTTGAACACAAAGTCCATCACTTTCACTTACACTTTAACAAAACTGTAATTGTAAAAAGTCCTTCAAACCTTAGCATAATAACAATACTTATTTCTGTTGATTCAGGCGGAGGGCATGACAGTTAAGATCCTATCAGTTAACAACTGTTCAGAGTTATCTGTGCATCTCTTGGCAAGCTCTGCTCATGGCCAGAGCATTGTGATAACAGACCTTCCTCCTGCCTTTCAACTGAGCAGAAAAAAGGTTGCTGTTGGAGGGGACATGGGCAATATTTCACTGACACTAAACACAACGAGATACAGTTTCAGTGAGAAACAAATCCTACTCCTGTTTTGGAAAAGTATAAAACAAGGAAATTGAAAAATGCCTGAAATACTGCAATATTCACCACAGGAGGTGAGGCTTCAAAGGAAAACCAATCAATAAGATGACTCTGTGAAGCAAATATGCATAAAAAGAGTCACTCATGAGGGAACCACATTTTAGGGTCTGCACACTATTCATGATCATTCATGGTTTTGCTCAGTTTTTACGTTCAATTTGTTTATTGGTTTTTCAGGGAAAAGAAAGAACGTTACATGGTACCATATATAATAACGGACAAAAGTGAACAATCATCATGGCATGAAAGACCTTGGTACCAAAACAAAGGGTGTAGATCCAACAATAATATAAAAACAGGAATAACCCAGAGATTTGGAAGAGGTAAGCAAAGTAAAAAGAGAAAAGAAAGAAAAAAAAGTACTGAAAGGGAAAGAAAGAAAAAGGTAGTGAAAGGATAGAAGAGGGGAAGCAACAGTTTTCAAGGTCTTCTAAAGGTCTGGGTTGAGCTGCGAGTTCTTAAAGAAGTTTGAAAAGGGCTGCCAGGCAGAATACAAATTTGCAGCGGAGGGGAAAGCTCATTTTTACAAGGTGGAGAAAGTACACCACATCCCTTACCCAGTGAGTGACAGTTTTTTTAATGGTGGAAATGTTTTTGTTTCTACTGTATGTTGGGGGGGGCTCTCACATGTCATTATACTTTTCAAAATGTACATATTTTATTCACGTGTAGGACGTTTTTATTTTTCAAATGCCAATTTCGCAGTTGAACATTTCAATCTGCTGGGTTAATTCTGTATTAATGATTCACATGTCATTTGTGTTGACTTCAATTGATCAGGATTCCCGTATAAAACTATTGGGGTTTCAGAGCTTAATATTTTGGATATATTTTGTTTCCCAAAAGCAAACAAAAGACAAATCAAAAGGAAGCCTTTTGTTAGTAAACGGGGTCTCACTGTTACCTCTGTGAAATAAATTCTGCTATGTTTTAACGAGTGGCAGATTAAGGGTGGGGCTTTGCTGGCATGCAAACCAACCAACACGTACAGTCCAAGAATCTGAGCATCCAAACTAGAGAGAACAGCTCAAGCAGAAAACCAAATCTCTTCTTAAAGTGAACAAAGGACTTCAATAAGCTGTTGCTGTGAACACAGTGTGACAAGTCCCCCCAAAATATCCAGGATTCTCCCTACTGCTGAGTCATTTCTGATGCTTAAAAGCAGGGAGGAGACAAGGCAGAGCAACACCACAGTGAAGAGTATAAAGACTTCTGCATGGTCACAAACTCCTCTGTTCATTTCAGCAGCTACAGATCAACTTTAAAAAGGTAAGTTATTCCTATTTATTTTTTTTTCTAATGAGAAATTACCCGTATATTTCCATATATCATCCTTACAGCTTGTTTAACACTCTACAGACATTTTAAGGTTTGATTATATGTTTTTTTTTCTTCTTGGTAACTCAGAACAAAAATAAATTACTTTCTAAATTATTTAGTGTATTCAAAAGAAAATCCTTTGTTGTGGAATGGTAAGATATTCATTGTAAAACTTTCTGATAAGACTACATTACTTTTTTTTTCATAGTAGACAAAGTTTGTTACACAAGTTTGTTATACATAGAAAGACTTCTACCCATTCTGCCTACATTATATTCAATATCAAAACATTCCATAAATATGTATAGTATTCAGATATTTTGGTGCACTAGATGTTTGTATTTTTAAGGAGCCATTCTAACGAAGAAGGAAATGTCTAGAATAGTGGTATATAAGCAGAACAAGAGAGTGGCAGCAGCAGAATGTGTTCATGTTGAGCAGGCAGGGCTTACAGAAATGTAATACTCCAGAAAAATGCAAGTTTCTAGAGGAAAGTGCAGTAGACAAAGCAAGCGCTGACCACAGTAAATAAACAAGCAAAGTGCTGGGAAAACAACAAACCATATCTCCATGGGGTTTAAACAAAAGGACATGAAAGATGTTAATGTGGTCTACTCCTGCCCCATTAAGAGATTCTGGCTCTGTCATGTTTGGAGAACTTACAGTATATCTGAGCTGAACAAAAAGATTTTATTCACTCATTATGCATGGTTGCATGTATTAGAGAGGACAAAGAAAAATAAAAAAGGTTATTTCATAATGAAACAAACTGAAGAGAACTGACAATTGTACTGTGATTAGTGCCATAGACCAATTTATGTAAATTACAAATGTATTATATTTAACTACTTGAAACTATAACACACAAAAAGATGTTATGCAGCTAGTAACATTAGATGGTGGAGGGGTTATACTTTATAATTCCACTAGTATACATTAATTCTAGTTATATTTATGATACTGTTGAAAACTTTGCCTTTGTGTGTGGGACTGCATCTCCTTCACTTCCATAGTTTAGTTTAAAATCTATTAAAGAAAAAATAACCTTTCATTTCTACATAGCACAGTGAATGAAGGTATGAATGAAACTCTACAGCGCGATTCTAATGTGACAAGTATTGATCTGGTACTACCCAATTTTCTCCCTGCATCATATGCATTTTACAATTTAGTATTTAATAATATTGCTCTCCTGTTTTTTAATTAATTTATTTTTTGACAATGCAGAGAAAACACACTTGATAATTTCAGTACATTCTGTTTGATTCTTGCCTTTTTTAACTGACAATGCTGACTGTATTCAGTCTGGAGCTGTTGGGAGGTGATGGAATTTAGGGAGTAAGATGTTTTTGAAAGTAAAACAAATACTGTCAAAAAAAAAACAAGAAGCTAAGGTCACTGATCTCATTGATCTAGTGCAGCACAGCTAAACACGGGGCCCTCAGCATGTCTCTGCAGTTGGATATTTTTCATCAGTTATCAGAAAGCTGCTTAATCCTGATAAGCCCAGCAGCCCAGAGCCTATCCTGGAAGACTGGGACAAGGTGGGACCACTCCCTGACTAGGATAGCAATCCATCACAGGACACCCACACACACGCACACAGGGACATTTTAGAGACACTGATAAATTTAGCCAGCATGTCTTTGGGAGGGGGGAAGAAACTGGAACAGAAAGCAAATTTATGACCCAAGACCCAAGAGCTGTGAGGCAGCAGCACCTGTGTGCCAGTGAAATACGTTTCAACTATGGCAACACGCAGATTGACAAAACCTGCATAACTATACAATTAATACCATTATATTTTTGTTAGAATTGGGTCATGACTCTAAAACATATAACACCATATAAGATCTGGTTCTTTTAATAAAAAAAATGTTTCACTCTTACATGACAGCAGAGAATGGTATTTTTCAGTTGAAAAGAAGTTTGAGTAATTATTTCTGAGCAGAAGCCATGTGGAGCAGAGCTTTTTCCCCAACACGATGGCTAGTTTGCTATTTATTTTAAATGACGTATTCCAGAAAAGGATGAAGCAGCTCATTATCTTGGCAAGACATCTTAAATGAGGTTTCCGGCATCATTACAATAAAATGAAGCCTAGGGCCCACACAGCTGCTCCTAGTCTGAGTCTCATTCCACACTGGCACTGGGAAACTGTATGCTACACTTACTGTGCTCATGTGGAAAACTGTCCTATTAATCTGCATAACTACCAATGATGAGAGAAGTGGTCTAGGGATTACATAACACATAAATGTGCAATTTCAATTTTTATACGAAACTGCTCACTTTCTGGCACTTGACATGGCAATTAAATGGGAAAAAAGACTGTACTGGAAAAAAATGACCACAAAGAAAACCATAATTCCAAAAAGTACAAGAAACCATTCACTGTCATTCATTGTAGCTGAAACTAAATAATTGTGGATTCTATTTTATTAAGGAACAAATTATTCTATATTGAAATACGTCTAATTGCTATATTTCCTTTTAGGCACCATGGAATCAGCAGGCTACTTGCATATACTTATCAGCCTTCATGCTATATTGTTCGTTTGTGGGAACTGCCCAGACAAATGCTCATGCCCACAAGTTGGATTGGTGCAATGTTCCGGAAATACTATCACAGAATTCCCAAGCTCCCTACCTCTGGATACCATACGCCTTGACATATTGGACACCAAAATCAATTCTTTTAAACCAAGTGACTTTCAAAGATTACATCAGTCTCTGCGTTTTCTTTTTATAAATCGTGCTGAATTAAAAGAGATAGTACCAGGTGCATTTGACAGCGTAACTAGACTTGAGATTCTGGTTTTAACAAGTACTCCACTACAGGAGCTGTCAGATGGATTGTTCAGAAATCTTGTTAATCTTACAAAACTTATTCTGTCCAAAAACAAACTACAAATTATACATCCTGAGATGTTCTCCAGTCTTATAAATATGAAAGATCTCAATCTTGAAGAAAATCTGTTGAACTCCATTCCAGATGAAGCTTTCCGCCAACTCACAAAGTTACAAAAGCTTGATTTAGGAGGGAATAATATCACTGCCTTTTCAAAGACCATTTTTCAAAACCTTCAGGAGCTTCAGAGCCTCAAGCTTCAGAAGAATGCACTGAGAGAAATCCCAGCAGGCGCCTTTGATCACTTGACAAAACTGAATGATTTGTCATTACACGTCAATCAAATTGAGCATCTGCCAGCTGACTTGTTCTCCAAGCAGCAGAACTTGAAGAAACTGTACCTGTCCAACAACCGCATTTCAGAACTGCCAGAAGGCATTTTCCAGAATATGCCCAACCTCACTGACATATCCCTGCATGAAAACCAGCTGGTAAGTTTATCCAGTGGCATATTTGGCCCTATGCGTCTCCGACAGCTCTGGCTGTATGACAACAATTTAGCTCACATTGGGGACAACGTGTTCAGCAACCTCACCCAGCTCCGGCTCTTGGTCCTGAGCAGGAATAAGATCGGCACTATCTCCAAAGATGCCTTCCGTGGTCTGTCGGAGCTTGGGGAAGTGTCGCTGCACACGAACAGGCTGACCACCTTACAGGAGGGGGTGTTCAACGGCCTGCTGAAACTCCAGAACATCTCCTTGGAAAATAATTACTTGCAGTTCTTGCCCAGAAACCTATTCCAAAACCTGCCAGAACTGAGGAAACTTGAGCTCCATAACAACTCATTGGAGAACTTGCCACAGGAGCTCCTTGACTCCTTAGACAAAGCAACTGAGGTGACTCTCTTTGACAACCCCTGGAAATGTGACGAGGACATTTTACCTCTAAGAAACTGGATTAATCAGCACCGTTCTAAGGTGTACAACATCAGCCAAGTTGTCTGTCATTCCCCTCTCTCCCTGAAGCTGACACCTCTTACAGACGTCAGAGATGAGGATCTGACTTCTGTTACAGCCAGTAATATTTCCACCAGCTCAGTTACGGTAACGCCGGCCAGTTTGACCACTGCCACTACAATAAAACAGCGGTTACGGACTTCCTCATTTCAAACAGAGAACAGTGCTACTACTTCCTCGTCAAAAATAACCCCTTCCAATTCCAGCGAGGACTTCGACAACGGGGAAGGACAGGCTGGGGGGCTTTCAAAGGAGGCTGTCCTCATAATCATTGTGCTTATCTGCACAGTCCTAATTTCCAGTGTCATCATCTGTATTGCTTGTAGGAGGAAAAAAAGACGGTCAAGTGGCAACTTAAACCCTATGCACAAAAGGAATTCAGCAATTTGAACACCATCAATAATGACACTGGTCAGAAAGCCTTCAGAACTTTAGACAAATAATGTGGAATGTGATGCTGGGGTACCAGAATGAAATAACATTCATTTGTAAATCAAAATTCATTTTGATTGGCTGCTGGAAAAAAAGCTAGCTGAAGTTGGATGGTCAGTCCCCTGTATATCAAGGAATTGCGGCAGCAACAGTTTTGAAGGCAGGAGGTTTTTAGGAGTTCAGCTGTAATTAATGTCCTGCCTTCATCTCATTTGCTGAGTGACAACGTCATCGATGCTTGATGGAGAGGTGACAGTGTGTGCCAAGCAAACACATTATTGACAACACCAAGATACCAGGCCGCTACACAGCTTTGTGAAAAAAACCATATAAAGTACCCAGCATTTGGCACTTTCTTCCTGGTATATACATGAAACCATTTATGTCAATATTCGTTTGTGCGGCTTAACAGACACAAGATAGATCTCTTAATGTGTGAAATAAACTCAAATGATTTTACAGATTGAATACTTTGCATAATACCACAGTTTTATTGTGTACATTAAGAATGCCTACATAAAGTGTAAAATAGAAGAGAAATACTGGAGAAGTGCAAATAGTTTTATAAAATTTCACAAAATTCAATTTACAATCTTATTTGTAAATGATTGCCTTATTTGTCACATGTAGTAATGCATTTGTTAAATGTTATCCCAGATTGGATCTACTATAACACTCATCGAGTATAAGCTCAAAGAGGTTTGAAAACTCTGTGTTTAAGAAATAAGTTGGTCTTGACAAACTGGGGCAAATTTCAGATCAGATTTGCAGCTGTACGTTTTTCCTAAAGGATTGATTCTATGAATTGCCTGTCATGTTCTAATTGGTCACAGTAAGTTTTCACATTAATTGACACTTTGTTGGCTTATAAACTATTTAAAACTTTCACAATTCATCATAATCACAATTATGAGAAGAGCTGCTGTCACAGGCCAGATACCACATTTTGGTTGTGTATTAGCTCTTCTTTGACTGGACAAATTACAATGTGCAGCAATTACTTGTAATGTTTATATTAAGACACAATGTTGAAATATTTGAGCCATCTATATCTACTTAAATTGAAATGAGGTTTTTTGTAAACAATCTAAAAGCCTTTCCAATATTTCCTCTGCTGTAAATGTCTTGCAATAGGCAGTACCTTTTCAGTATTATTATATTAATCATTTAACGAAATACCACAATATTTAGATTGTAGTATGAATTTAGTTCAGCTTTGAAGATTGTTTCTACTGTAATTTTACTTTTTAATTCAAATGGCATTAGAGTCTCAGTAATGTGTAAATAGATCTATGAATGGATTGTAATAAATATTAATTTTACATACAGTATGTGTATTTTACACATCTAAAGGATGGTTTATTAAATTGAATACTAAACAAAAAGGTAAATGTGGATCTGTAGTTGCTAAAAAGCAGGAGTGAAGCCTTGCATTTAAGGGAGTTTTTTATTCAAAATTTGTTTTCAAAATATTGGTCACTGTTTTTATTTTTTAAAAGTTAATCTTTTTTAAAGATTGTGGCATCTGATGTCATACAACTACTGAAGTGTTATTAAACTAAAATCTAAATGAAAAAAAATCAAATTTCACATTATTTATAGACAAGCTTTGTAATTCTTATGTCAGTAATCAGTATCAGTTTGTTGTGTAGAAGAGTTTATGTGAGGTAACTTTCAGTAGATTTTCAAGGAAAATGTAGAAAATATGTCAATAAACAACTCATTTTGATTCAGTTGTTTTTCTTGACTGCACAAGACAATTATTTAATTCCATGATTCCCTGCTATAAGGTTGTTCTGGGATTTTGCTAGATTAGCTCCAACTTTGTCAGATTCTACAAAGCTTTGCAAAAATGTTTTTTTTTATCTATAGCCTATAGAGATTCAATTTAATGGATCACAAATTCACCACAGTGCCACTAGCAAAACACCTTTGTTGACACATTTTCATATGACAAAAGAAAACTATTAGATCATTGTTTCCAATTACTAACTTGATCCCAACAGAGCTGTGTAGAACCCAAGACATATCTAAGATACTTGCACTTTAGCAAGCACAACAAACTTGTATGTGTAATTGATAGGAAAATCTAATGTTTTTAAGACTCTGAAGTAAATGCTGGCCTACTGTGTGTTTATGGCATAAACCTTAATTCTTCTCTTCAATTACTAATGAGGAAGTTACATTTTTCCCACAACCTTCATTGTCTGCACTGCCACTAAACTGACTTAAATCTGGCGCAGAAGGCTATATGATTGCACACCCTAACATAAACCTTAAAACTATTTTATAAGTACATCTTCAACAACTAGTGGTAGCTTTTCAAAAAGGAAATATTTATTCCGTTCTTAGGGAGATTGTATTGGTGCCTAGCATGATTTAACCATGATAATATAATGCACATATGTTAATATGTCAATAAAATGTTGATTATCTACACTGCCCCTTTCGACATTATTGACCAGTTTCATCATGCAGCCTGCAATTTTAGCTTTCGCAAGTCTCAAGTGTTCTGGTTTTCAAAATCACTTTGCTTAGAAGACAAAAAAAAATACCACCCATTTGGTAGCAGTTTATATTGCAGTTTCCATTTCAGATGTTTAAGTGGTCCCCAAGGCATGTGGGTTAACTGTATCCGGCCCTTTGTTCACCTCCAGATGTGGTGCTTATATGGTGTTGAAAGGCTTACTGACATACAAACATACAATGATACAGCTGACCTGTAACCTATCAGTTTGTTTGTTGCTTTTTTAACTACAAAACTGATAGTTCATAATATTTGAATAAACAGCTATAATCTACTATGGTTATATACTTGGATGAAATAACAGAGTGGAATTTTTAATCCATCTTTATTTTCTATTTCACAATTTAATTGTTACGCACAGATCTTCTTCAAAATGCTTCTCTTTGTAATCCCCACTAGTAGGGGCCATAGCACTATCAACTTCCATAACAGTAATATCATTACATTACAAATCCACCCCATTTAGACACCCTGTTTTTTTTTCCTAACTACCCAACCTATAAGCATCCTCACTCCTTAATTAAGGCACTTATTCTGCCCTTCTGATGGAACAAAGCTCCTGGTTTTAACCATTTACAACATTCTCCTCTCGCTCCTTCATAGATGAAGTCTATGAGGATCTCTCCTCTGACAGGTTAGCTCGAACCTTTCGGTCAGCAATGTATCATCTGCTTCTGCCTCTGCACTTCCTTCGGCAGCTTTCAGCAGGTGATCTTGTGTCACTGTGGACCTGCACCAGGATCAGCCATGGACCTGCTTGTCCACTCACCATCCCCTCAATTCACCACCTACATTACCTCCAAACATGTCTTCCGAAAGGTGATGTTGTCCAGGCTCAGTGTGATCCAGGCAGCGTTCTCTATGGCTGGTCTTCTATTGTCATCGCTTGTTCCATACCTGGCTTCCACATCGCCTGTGGTGCACCTTTGCAGTTACAAGAGTGAGGGAAGCTTTGATCATGATCAGAAAATGTGTTTTGTATCATTGCTCTGGTGAATCTCCCCGATTTAAACTGTGTACACTAACTCCTCTATGGGCCATCATTAACGCCCTCAAGCATTCAAGTAGGCTAGACGTTGTTATCTGGGTGAGGGGTATCACTGTAGGCAGTGGGTAGTTTCCTTCTAATGCAGCATTTCACTGTGACATTAGAATCCCACCATGGCCACAATACTTTATTAGCATCGGGGCTGCCTATATGCTTTGCTCCATCTTCAAAATAATTGTCCATTCCAGCCTGTCCAAATCCAAATCCACCACTTGTCCCAGTGCATAGGATACTACATGTATGTTTGAAAATGCTGACTAGCATCCAGTTTCACATTTACAGATTTCAGCACAGTTTTTTTAGGGTTCCAAAATCAGCCTTGAAAAATATCTTATATTTTAAAACCATATGTATTATGCTGCTATCAGGCATGCACACATCACCTGAAAAATATTATCTCAGTCCAAACACGTGTGCTTTAAGAAATGTCCTCCCAGGAAAGCTGGTTGCCCGTGGCATCTAGTACTGCACCAGTGCACAGCGTCTAGTGCTGAGCAATTATTTCTCCCAAATCAGTGCTGAAAGATGAAAGGCAGGTGTAATATACATTTAATGTGAAAGTGTTTCTGGCCCAATTGAAACAGCTGCTCCTGTCTGCATTTCAGCTGGGGCTCCTTGGTGTTCACCTGTACGTCTATTGCCATTTGAGCAGCACACACAGGAAAAGCTATAAACACTCACCCCAGATCTCTATTTAATCATTACCCCGTCTTAATTACCTTCTTGATAGGCCACTTCACACTGCATATTTCTACACACTCCTTTCCAGGGCCGGCGCTACGGGGGGGTGCAATGAGTGCAACCGCACCCGTGCCCAGATCTAAGGGGAGCCCGTTGCTAACGTCATTAGAATGTCGGTGTATTATCCAATAGCAATATTAGTCTGGCCCATTTTAAAATAAAACACGATGATCTATTGGAAAGCACGGCTGAGCGGATGATTTGCAATTGGTCTTGGCGCGTTCACTCCCAATTACTGTCTGTAGAATTGGATAACGCGACCTTTTCCCCCGCATGACTGAGCAACAGACAAGCTTGCAGTTAGCTGAACTATGTTCGGTTAGTGTGCAACATGAAAGTGATCCAGAAATGTAATTGGGGTGGCGAGAAACGCAAAGAACCGAAAAGGCAATTAGACAGGAAAAGATTAAAGTGAACTTTTTCAGTTGCGTACTGGACACTGTCATCAGTGAGACAGAAGAACGTTTTTCTTTCTTTAGCGAAAAAAACCGGGGCTAATTCAGCTGAAGCCTGCAACGAACTTGCCTTGTTTCTACGAGACATTCGTGGCAGAGACATGGCAGCTGAATTAAAGTTTCTGTTTCATCTGCTCCCTAACGAAGTTAACACTCCGTCTGAAGTACTGCAGTATGTGGTCAACAAAGATATGAAATCTGCGTTTCCAAACACAGTGATAGCATGTCAAGTGTTTTTAGGCGTTCCAGTTGCTGTCGCCAGCGCTGAACGCTTGTTTAGCAAATTGAAATTGATCAAAACGTAGCTAAGGTTCACCATGTCACAGGAAAGACTGTCAGCTCTGGCTTTGCTGTCTATAGAGAACAACACCGCAAGGCAGGTTGATTTCGGTGATATCATCGCCATGTTTGCTGAGACGAGTCAAGTTGTAAACTTTTTAAATAACTAGTTACTAAGTCTCAGGTTGTATGTTTGCCCGTTTTAATTCTGCTTTCTTGCTCTATGTGCAGAAGGGGGTAGAAGCCTTTTGTATTTAATTGCATCCGGGCTCAAGTATGGGTTGCGGCGGCTCTGGGCCTTTCCTTATAACCGCAGCAGCTGCAAACTTTAATTTCCCATCCTTCTTCATTCTCCCCAGGGTAAAAAGACTGCTATCTACATGAGCTGATACATCATGCACTGAGACCTGCTGAAAAAAAGCTCGCCAAAATCAGAGCTGGGTAACCTACCTGCATCACTGTTCACAACGATATTTTGTATCCACACCCTTATTCTGAGAAAGAAAACAACAGCAAATGTTGTCCTTTCTTTGCCTTCCATGAGGAAATACACCAAAACACAGTTGAATAATTTTATTCAATTTGCTATTTAACTTTTTAAGTACGAAAATTTCACCATTTGAGTCTTGCGCCGCTATTCGTACGACCTACAGTACGCCATTTTCCCTGCAGCCATATCACCCTGGTAACCCGCTGAAGCTCAGCAGGTGTGACCCTGGTCAGCACCTCCGATGGGAGACCTCCTGTGAAAACACTAAGGTTGCTGCTGGAAATGGCCAATAGGGAGCGCTCACCCTGCTGTCTGTATGCATCCTATTTTCCCCCAGTATAGCGACGGATAAGACGTAAAACCGAGGTCCTGACACTGTGTGGTCATTTAAAATGCTAGGGCGTTTCTCGAAAAGTGTTGGGGTACCCTGGCCAAATTTCCCATTGACATTTACCAATCATGGCCTCCTAATAATCCCCATCTATGAACTTCATCACTCCGTTCTCCTCCCCACTGAGAGCTGGTGTGTGGTGAGCGTTCTGGCGCACTATGGCTGCTGTCGCATCATCCAGGTGAGGACTACACATTGGTGGTGGTGAAGGGGAGTCCCCATTACCTGTAAAGCGCTTTGAGTGGAGTGTCCAGAAAAGCGCTATATGAGTAAAGAATTATTATTCCCTGTTGTTATTAAGTGCCGTACCTGCTCTCCACGTATAAACTGATTTCATTTTATTTTACATGCGATTTTGTCTTGGGGATTGCTTGTTTTTGCCCATACACTCAAGAAATTGAGTTTGAGAACATTTACTGTATAAACCTAGTTGTGACTTCCTCTTATTCAAAATTCAAAGGTCTATTCCGTGAAGTGCTCACTTAACGACAAAGGCTGAAAAAGAAAAAGAATACAACATTTCTGCTGTGGAGTTTCCGATCTCTGTGAAATTGGCCACGGCTGACAGAATAGTACATAATTAAAAACACAGTCTAATTATTTAAATTGGTACTGTACGTTTGTTTTTATCTTTTCCTTAAACTAATTAATATTTAGAAAGTTCATACTCGGCATTTAATCTCACACAATTTAATAATTTACACTACTATCAGTATGATTAGTTTCAGTGTTTGTAGCTTCGGTAATTGATCTATAACTAGATACCACATTCTCTCACAATTTAGTAGTTACCTTGCTGCCCTCTTCTGGCAAGGTCCTGCAATATCAACAAAAATGTAGTACTGTACTGAGATGCACACAGTCGTTTAGTAGTTTATTGCCATACGTGTATTTACATTGGAATTCTTGCTAATCTCTCGCGACATACACAGTACAACAGACAACCACCGCACAATGTAGACAGTACATTACAAACTTACAAACATAATAAATAATAACAACAGGAATAATACATATTTTGTGGGACAACAAATATGTACGGTAGCAGTGTGAAAAAAAACCCCACGGTAGACCTTCAAAAAGTGCACAGTGCAGATGTGTATTGAGCCTGAGGCCCTGCAGTTAGCTGTTGAGGATGCGCACTGCAGTGGGGTAGAAGCTGTTCTTGAGTATAGCGATCCGTGCTCTAATAATGCCGGACCGCTTGCCCAGAGCGCAGGGGGAGAACAGTTTGTGGCCGTGATGGTTGGGATCTTGAATGATGGATCGGGTTTTATTGCGACAGCGGATGGTGCGAGTCCATCTCTGTCATGCACTGTAGCATTCCTGTACCGCATAGCGATACTACTAGTGAAGACACCTCCTGTGGTCCTGTGGTAAAAGCTCGTGAGGAATAGCTTCCCGTAACGCAATTCTTTAAGCCCGCAGAAAGCGCTGTTGTGCCTTTTTCAGACGGGCTACAGTATTGTGAGACGAAATCAAGTCGGTGGAGAGCTACAGACCGAGGTACGCGGATTGGGGCGTGACTCCCGCTGGGTCTCCTGAAGTCCACAATGAGCTCTTTTGTCTTGTTGACATTCAGGGCCAGATTGGTCTCCAGGCACCATCTTGTAAGATTCTCCACCTCCCGTATGCGGACTCATCGTTGTTGTTCATCAGCCCAAATCATATGCATTTATATGCATTGAGGGTAGATACACAGATAAATTAATCATATATTTTTCCTCATCTCTTCAGTAAACAAAACTTTTCATTTCCATCCTGTCACATTATATACTTATACGGTATATTTCAGTATCTGTAGAATGTTACTATTATGATATGTATCTAAAGTAGTGTATTTTGTTCAATTGCTCACTTTCATGTAACTAATCTCTTAATGTTTTTCATTATGTCCCGATCTAACTTAACACACTGAAAACCATTTTGAGATGGTGATTGCATTAAATTGCTCCGTTATTTATTAACCCGTTGGCTGCTGAGAGAGTGTAATATAATGTTGTTATTTTAAAACTAAAACTTACAGAATCAATACTTGTATCTGACGTGATTTCACGCCGAAATGTGCAAAGTCCGGAAAAAGTCCAGAAAAAAACGCTTTTCGGTCTTTGAGCCGTATTCTCAGGTAAATTGTTATAGATCTTACTTAATGTGGATACACAGTTCCCATTGAGAAATTCTGGCTTTATTTAATATCTGAATCCTGCTTACATCACCAAATAATCTGAAGTCCTTTGATGGAAGAAAGGTGAATAAACTTTGTTTAATCTGTTTTTTTTTCCAGGGTCAAGGTACAGGTGCACTTTACATGTTCCACAAACAGCACCGCCAAATAAATGTACGGTAATAATAATAAATATTTTAACAGTTTTTTATCAAATACCTATTTTTAAATACAAGTACCGTCTAAGAGACTAACGTCCTACTAAACATTGATTATTGTGAATGTAAAAATGTTGTTGTTGTTTTTTTTTGCTCAATTGTGTATTATAATATCCATGGAAAACTGGTTCTGCACGTCAAAATATTCGTGGACATACCTACTACATTAACCAGAAATAATACTCGTGGTCATTTTTTTAATCATTGACTGTCTAAACTGAACAAAAATGCAGCCAAAATATATGAAACCGTAATATACTGTAAGAATGTAGCCAAAACAAATAGTTTTTCATCTTCTGCCAGAAGTTTTTTTCTAGGATAAAGTTTTGTCAAACGTCTATTATTTTTTTTTTAAACTTTGAGGTTGTATAACTTTCTGCGGGCGCTCTGCGTTACTCTTTGTTGGTTTAATTTATTCCTCAACTCGAACCGGTCCCACCCCGTGGTGACTCACTCGGACACTACAGCATAGCACCGGACAGATTCAACAGGGAACAACCTCGTTTTTCACACCTTGACTGACCAGATTCTAAGTACTTTAGGAAGCGGCTAAACCAAGTAAGTCCAAAATCACATATATCGGATTTGATTTCCGTTATTTTCCTTCAATATATTAAGTAAATTGTAATAAGGGTATCTATATATGTATGAATATCGTCTACGTTAAAACAATACTAACAATGTACACTATTATAGTTACAGGTTTATAGGAAAGTTATAGGTTTAGGAATTTACCAGCTTATCGTTTTTTAAAAGTCCAGAGGTTCTTAGTATTTTTAAAATCAGATCTCATAGGTAACTAAAGCATTTAATTTAATGAGCAACTGTTTCGAAGTTTTTTTTCGAAATTATATGCATTTTGTAAATAATCAATGACTTAAAAAAACGTGATAGAATTTAAAAGTGAAAAATGTCTCCGGTAAAGGTCGGTGATTAAAGGGTCGAGACTTCAAGAAACCACTGGAACCAGTTCAGTGCTAACAATGGGAGCTTTTATTTTGATAAATATCTGATAGAGTATTGTGCATCTTCTAAGTTTCTGAAATAAGCAAGGAGAACACAAAGAATGACATTGGCCAGTGTACGATTACCGTTAACTTTAAAAATAAAATAACCACATGGAGGCAGATTTACTGAGATTTTTAAAAGACTAAAGTTAAAAGTCATTACAGAGTGAAGTTTTTTAACGGATGCTACAACTTGAAAACAAGCTATTGTTCTCACTGTGTGGTTAAAGAATAAGTTATAAGCAAAATATGCACAATCCTGTAAACAGTTTCATAACTGAATATGTAACTGACAGGCAGAGGGTGCGGATACACCTGTTACTTGGTAACTCCATCAAGAGCTGTTTGCGAGGCACTGAGCCACGACTAGCGTTTCGCTGTACTGCCCTCTGCTGGGCAGCTCCTGTAATTTTACCCTTTCTCAGAGCCAAAACTGTTTCAAGACAAGAAAGTGTAAACGAGTGGTTCGCAGTCCTGGACCTGGTGACCTACAGACCTGTTGGTTTTTGTTCCAGCTGGGCTCTCAGTTATACAATAAAACCCTTCATTGACTGAATCAATACGGTTAATCTGAGCTAATTTGTTTGTTCCCAGCTCTTAAACATGTTGTATCTTTAACTGTTGTATGTTTTAAGAAGTGAAATAAAATCCTCTGTCTAGAAACGAAATGGAAATATTGAATTGAAGTAGCTTCTTAGATCAAAGTGAGGCTTCAATGATCTAAAGATTTTTTGTCTGACATAATATGGCAGTAACTTTCAAAGGAGTCCTTGTGGTGATGACTTTTTGTCAGTGTTAATTGGTGCATTCTTTTATTTTCAGAACAAACCATGACAACAGAATTCGTCATTGCCTTATTTTTATTGCTTCAGCTCAGGCTTCATGGCCACAGCTGTCCAGTTAGATGTCAGTGCTTCACTCCAGCCAAAGTGTTGTGTGCCGACGATGCAATGAAGTGTGTCCCTGTGAACATTACCTCTGCTGTAGAAGAACTCACAATTATGGCAACTAGCGTGACTCGTATTGGGCCTGATGCTTTCGAAGATAGCCCAGAGATCCAGAAGATCACGTTCCTCAATAACTTTATTGTGGAGGTGTCTGAGGGTGCCTTTGATGAGCTGACAAAACTGCAGGAGTTGGAGATAAGTGGTAACCGTAATCTCAGTGAAATCGGGACGGATGTTTTCACCTCGTTGACAAACCTGAAGAAATTGTTTCTAAACTTCAATAAATTCGGAACTCTGGACACAGGCCTTTTTGATAACTTGCAAAACCTGGAAATCTTACATCTAAAAGGTAATCTTTTGTCTAGACTACCAGAGGACTTATTCCATCAGCTTCACCAGCTCCATGTTCTGGATCTTTCTCAAAATATGCTATCTGTTGTGAGTAAGGACCTTTTCTGTGGCCTGACCAAGCTAGAAACCCTTTTTCTGAATGAGAACCAAATAGTCACTCTACAATCGAACGTGTTTTCTAATGTTGTAAGACTTCAGGAACTTTCCTTGCAAGGTAATAAGATTACTGCCCTTCCCAAAGACATTTTTTCTAACTTGGGAGGATTGAAAGAATTAAATTTACGAGGAAACATATTAAAAGAACTTGCGCCGGGCACATTTCACCCACCCTTGAAGCATTTAAACCTTGAGCAGAACCAACTCACCAAGCTCTCTCCTGCACTGTTCTCACAACTGTCATGTCTCACCTACTTGAATCTGGCTAAAAATAAGCTTTCAGCTGTTCCAGAAGAGGCATTCCAAAATCTTACAGAATTAAGATTTCTCAGCTTAGCGGATAATCAAATAAGGTCCCTGCCAAAGACGGTCTTTCAAGAACTAACAAACGTCAATAAACTCTATCTGCAAAAAAACAACCTGAGCTCATTGGACTTGGAATTATTTCAAAATCTGACCAATCTGGAATACCTTGGCCTTTTCCAAAATAAGCTGCGTACAGTTCCTGAAGGGCTTTTTGATGCAGTAATAATTCTGCCTTTCCTATCATTACATGACAACCCCTGGACCTGTGACTGCCACCTGTTATATCTGTACAGGTTAATTCAGTACAGCACTTACAGCATACAGCACTCTGGCAGGATATACTGTCAGAGCCCTGAGCCTCTCAAAGGACAGAGTCTGGTCTCTCTGAGGCAGGAGCAGCTTGTTTGTCCTGCTCAGAATTGTACATGCATAAGAGACTTGTCCTCTTCCCGAAGGCGTCCTCAGGCAGGGAAGGATATCTCTGAAATATCAGAGGCCCAGATATTTGAAAGTCAAAAAGACACAAGACAGTGTGCTCTCAGTGAGGAAAATGGTGTGATCTACATAAAATGTAGCATTTCCAAATGTCCCAAGGTCAAGGTTGAAACTGAGGTTTCTAATGAACATGGGAAGAAAATAAATCATATTTCTCTGGGAAACCTTCATGAAGACTCACAGTGTCTCAACACGATCATCTCCATTACTGTTTAAAGACATCAGTAACCACTTACATGTTACCAGCTACTCCTTGTTATAATATTTTAAGTGAAATCAGTAACTGTCTATCTGCCTTAATAACTTTGAAGGTACTCTAAGAGCATAATGAAATCAAATATACATGTCTGTAATGACGCTATGAAATACAGTATGTAATTAAAATAAAAGAAATTGCTGACACCTGTAACTACAGCAAGCAATTTCTTGAAACTTATTTTTTCCTCATTCACAGTGGCAAAGTTTTCTGTAAATGAGGTACTGTATGTAAACTTGTGAAAACAATGTATAAGTATGTTTGATAACCTGTCCTGTATAATATCAAAGAAAAATATACACTGAATCAAAGTGTTTATAAGTAAAGTATTTTCAGCATTAGTAAGTGGTAAATGCCTTTGCCTGATACAGCCCTAAATCTTGAATTAGCTTTAATTTAAAGTAACTATCCACGATCAACCTGGCTGCAAAAAAGTGTACTTCTATTTTGTATTATTTTCTCCATAAATATGTTATCGTAGGTTTATTTCATTACAATCAATTCATTACAATTTTTTTAATGCCTTACTTTTGATTTACTAAAGTAAAATAGCTTTAAAACATTTCTATTGCATAACCCATAAAGAAGGAGGACAAAGTTTAATGCCTCTCAGCTCTAATGCCAAAACCAATACTACTGCTAAAAAGGTGAATAAACTTTACTTCTGAATTTGGCTTTGTTCAAAGTACAACAAAGATTTACTAGCTCCTTATATACAAAACCATTTCTATACTCCATTCTTTGAAAAAGCATTACATTTTGTTTAGCACTTGTAGTCATATACCTGTACGTACTGTATAAATTCTTTATCAAATTAGACACGTTGCAACATGCATTTTATGAAAGTTAAAGGCTCAAAGAGGGAAGAGTAAAAGAGATTAAAGAGGAAAACTACAGATTCACCAACATTATTTGCAGAAACAACCCAAGAAAGATTATACATGAGAGGAAGCTATCTGGCATATCCAGCTCTTTTGGTAGTAGCTAAGAGGTCTGAGAACATCATCTAGACATTCAGTGAAAGAAAGTTATTGTCTATCAAAATCAGGAATTAGTTTTGACAACATGGCTAGATAGCTTGTTCCATACTCCCACAACCCTTTGCATAAAGAAGTACCTCCTTCTCAGTTTCTTAGTCTTTAAATGCATTCCCAGGTAATTTCCAGTTGTGTGCTCTGGTCCACTGATAAACCTGAAGACTTCTACCTGATCTGCTTTGTCTGTGACTTTGAGGATTTTGAAAATATATATATATATTTATTATGACCCCCATCTCATCTGCTGAAGCCTGAAAGGGTTGGATTCTTTTAGCCTGTCAATGTAGCTTACATGATTTTACTCTGAGGTCTCCTGTTCCAGTATCCAGTGTTCCAGTACTTAAGAAAGGTACAGCCTTTCTTAGCTTCTGAGTTCTGACCAGTTGAGGCTACACGAACTAACACTAACTTTATTTCCCATACTTTGGATCATGGAGAATAAAGACAAACATCAAGTTGGATTTTAGAGAAGCCCTCATCAGATACCAGTCTGATATGATAAGGACTGTGGGAACAGAAAATACTTATGTTTCTGTTCAGGGAAATATATTTCGACAACCATATATCATTACACTTCATTCAAACATCTTTTATTGGTTCCACTCCTCTGCATAACTGAGACAACTTAGAGCTGGCTTGTGACCTGCGATAGGTCTAAAGCCTGGGCTGCAGTCCATATGTTTTGTCAGAGAGCATTCCTTATCTATACTTGCAGGATGGAGTTCTTAGAAACACGCCCCAAAACCACTCCATTGGGTAGTGTGTAACATTGGTGACAGTAAAAGACAAGTTTGTTTTTCAGAAGCCAACTTCCACATATTTTGTGCCAGTTAACTTGTCTTTTTTATTCTGCTTTGGACGTCCTTGCAAATATTCACCCCTTGGAAAACCAGGTAAACTGTATTTTTACAAAAATCTTTGGGCAACTAAACATTTAATTGACTTAGATAATTAATCTGTTGCTTCAAGAAATGTTTTACATTAAATTAAGCAATGAATCTTGTATTGTATATTTCCTTTACCAATAAGTTACATATTACATCTAATGAACATGTAAAGGTTAATTCCGTGCTGAAAAATATAAAAAAACACGTTTGGGCTGCTAAGCTTTCTTCAGGTATTACATTTAATTACAACTTTGTTTATTTATTAAATTCTAGTATTTAATAACTACTTGCAGATCGCTGATGCTGTGTTTGACCAATTTATTTTTTTACCAGTGCCCAGTAAATGTACGTAGGCCTCAGAAAATCTAAATTGAATACTTCATATTATTAGATACAGTCATGGAACAATTAGTGCCATTGTCCTAGTTTAATGTTCACATTTTGTTTCTTTTGTTCACATGGGCACTATCTAAGCAATCCTACTTGTCTTGCTTAGAATTTGTAAATTCACCTTGCTCTACTCATAATATCTGAAATGTTCAATAACTAAAAACCCATTTGATCTTTTCACATTTCTTCCAGACAAAAATGTGTCAAGCATATTTTATTTTCCTTCTGCCTCTGCTGTTTGACTGTAGCTTTGGAACAACTCAAACACCTCTTAATAAGGCTGTCTATGGTGACAATATAACAGAAATTCCTGACCCTTTAGGGAGTGGTATTACACAAGTATATTTTGTGCAAAGTCAGATTTCTACAATCAAAAATGGAGCCTTCAGAAACTACACTGGAGTGGAAAAGCTGGTGTTCATGAACACACCTACTATTTCAGTAGAAGCCGCAGCATTTGAAGGATTGGATGATATAAGTGAAATTGAAATTTCAGGCTCACTGCTGACATCTCTACCTATCTGTCTCTTTAACAGTTTGAATAATTTGACACTACTTATTTTGAAAAACAACAGAATTCAAACCATAGAGAAGGGGTTATTTGATGGCCTTACAAATTTACGAGAACTCCAACTACATATGAATCAAATTGCTTTACTTCCTGAGGAAATATTTGATCAGCTTCAAAGTCTTAAAACACTTCACCTGGCGAAAAACAACATCAGCTCTCTGTCAACAGAAATTTTTAGTAAACTGCAGAAATTACAAAAACTACGGGTTTACGAAAATCTGATCAATGTTATTCCAAGAGGGATCTTTGATAATCTTCCAGATTTGGCAGAAATTGGACTTCAAGGCAACAAGATAACAACATTGCCCCAGGATTTATTTTCTAACAACAAAAACCTCGAAAAGCTTTTTCTGGAGAACAATTCATTGTCTGACCTACCCACAGGAATCTTCCTTGATCTTCCTAAAATAAAAACACTAACACTAAATAATAACCAGCTAACAAGCCTTCCTGTTAATCTGTTTGGAGAAATGCCCAATCTGACTAATCTAAATCTCAAAATGAACAAACTGAAAACGCTTCCACAAGGAGTATTCAGTAACCTCACAAATCTAAAGAAACTTTATTTGTCTGACAATCAGTTTACCAGTTTGTCAAAAGAGTACTTTGAGGGCCTCAAAAACCTCACCGACCTGCACTTACAATATAACTTTATTGGGTCTCTAGAGAAAGAGATTTTTGACGATATGTCTCAACTGCGGACAATCAATCTAATGAATAACAGTTTGAACACTCTTCCTGATGGCATATTTAACTCCTTGAAGAAACTTGTCAGAGTACATCTACACAACAATCCTTGGCATTGTGACTGTAGAATGACATATCTATTCAACTGGACAAGAGGAAATCCACAGAAAATTAAAACATCTCCACCAATTACTTGTGAAAGTCCCGAAAACTTAAAGGGACAAAATATTGCTTCTCTTACAGAGGATCAGTTGTTATGCTTAACAACCACAGTACCTACTACAACTTTGGCTACCACAATAATAAAGAGCACTACGGTTCCTGCAACTACAACATGGCCTACGACAGCTTTGACAACAGAGGAAGGAACAACAACAATTAAGGCCACAACAACAATACCAAGCACAGCGGCCACTACTACTGAGAAGATTATATCCACAGCACCAGACACGACATTTACAGATCTTATAACTACGGAGGTTTCTACCATTGTGTTGACTACGCTGGCCTCTACGCCTGGGATGATAACATCCACTGCACCACATGCAACATCTACAGAACTTACAACCCCTGAGGTATCTACCACAGTGTTCACCACTACAGAGTCAATTACATCCACAGCGTCACACACAACATCTACGCAGCTTGTAACAACAGGGGCATCCACAAGCAC
The DNA here is from genome assembly GCF_055471065.1 of Atractosteus spatula. Lineage (NCBI taxonomy): Eukaryota > Metazoa > Chordata > Actinopteri > Semionotiformes > Lepisosteidae > Atractosteus > Atractosteus spatula. The sequence goes on along the minus strand of NC_142709.1, from coordinate 64,943,259 downwards.
TCCAACCACAGCATTTGGCACCACTACCATTCTTCACACCACAAGCGACACCACTGTTCAGCCACCTACAGTGACAGAAACAACCACAGGCTTGATCACCTCCACCCACCTGAAAACATCACTAACATTCACAACACCAGCAATTACGACAGCAATGTGGACAACTACTGCATTTGTTACCCACACCCCAGCAGACACAACAGCGGTCACCACCACAATCTTTAGCATGACAACAGCAGCTGAAACAACCCAGCTGACTACTTCCCTCCCAGAATCCACTTCATTCCAGTTCATAACAGCAAAAACAACAAATCTGTCATATAGGTTTCAAAGCAGAAGCAGCACGTCCCACTGTGAGATGCTAATGATATCATATACCACAATGCTCTTGGTGGAAATTTGCTGTTGTGTGGTTCTGGCCAGGTTTGTGTATTTGGTTCACAAGTGTGTTCAACAGGAAAAGAAGATCGATGCTGCTGTCAATCTGACTCACTTTTGTTACAAAAAGGAGGTGACTCTTTGGCCCATAAACCAGACTGAGACCCATAATTTGTGAAATTACAAGAGTATTACATGTAAAAAATATGAACAGACCTTTTCAGAATATGGGTAGGTATGAAGCATACTTAATAACATTTCTTCTACAGTTTAACCTTGAAAATTGATGTATATCGATTTTTTTCAGAGAAGACCAAGCATTTCATTGTGATAGAAAAACTGGTGATGAAAAAAGTTACAGATATTTGACAAATAGTTTTAAAACTTGCTTATTATTATTTTAAAAAATGCATTCAATTACACAATTGAAGGTGTAATTTAAAGGTTATAAAGTGTGAAGGTTTCATGTGTAAGAAATACATTTTTCTAGTGGTGGGTTTAAACTAATGGAAGGATGTTAAAAATGTAGTATAGAAGCCATAGGATATATAGAAGTATAGGATGTAGTGGGATGCGTGTGAGCATTGCCTGACCCTTGAAAAGCTGTGATGCCATCTCAAATTCTGTTTAATCAGAAAGATTCAAAAAGATCAAGGTGTGGTCAACAGCAGATCTAGCTTCCCCTCCTACAGATATTCTATATGTGTGATATTCTATATATGTGAGGCCCAGGCCTTACCTATGCTGAGGGCCGGATTTCTGACAGAAGTTCCATTGTGAACTCATCAATGTATCATGCAGGTGGTAAACTGGCTGGACTGAAGGGTCCTCTTCTCAGCCTTAAACCCTTGTTGTCAGGGTAATTCCATCAAATTGGAGACAGCATTTGGTGCTGTTCAAAGCCTCAGCAGTAAAGGAGTTATACTTTATTGTATGTTAGCCCTTTGTCGCAAAACCCTGTCCTTTTTTTGAGACAGGCACTGAAATGAAGAATGCCCAAATGATTCATGGAATTCAAATTCTATCATCACTGATACTGTTTTGCACAAATATTGTGCCCATTTAATTCCTGCTGTACAAAGTCATACAAATCTCTTGAAATTGGGTCCAATCATACCAAAACTAAAGTAAACCGTATTCAAAATCCAAAATTAAATGCATTTCAAAGTTTACTACATGGACATCTTACCAACATAACACAGGACAGTATCTTGTGTTTTTAGTGGTCTGGGTGATTGATCTTGAACATGACCTGGGATACTTATGACTGGTCCACCTTCCCTGTTTCAGTTGTCACTAAACTGTCACTGCATGATTGACTAAAACATAATTTAACTGCACTAAAAAGAGTTGAAGTAGACATAACAAAAGGGCTCCCTTCAGTTCTCAGCATAAGAGATGGGTATAAATGCTCTAGTGGGATGAACATATCCCACAGCCCTTTTTAGGGCAAAACAAAACAAATGTTTTGATAAACAAATGTTGTTTGAGAGGGACAGAGTCAAAACTCAGATCTGGAATATGCTGACAAGTTGTCATCACAGCAGCTCTATAGAATACAGTCTACGTCTTGTTAGTGCAACCAGGTGTCACTTAGTTCTATGGAGGGATGGGACAAATAACTTCGGTGATGTATTTTAATTTCCTTTATGTCGTTAAATAAAAAATGAACTTAAATTTACATTGTATATGTTGATTTGCCTTTTACAGTATATAATATATAAACTGATCCAAACAAGGGTAATCATGTATGTTTACCAGGCTTCAATGGGTGACCGGAAACTGTTTTTTTAATCTTGAACAGGAATGGCGAGGATCAGACTAGATTAGTCAAATAAGAACTTTCAACAGTGGAACATTAAGTGGAAACCAAGAGGAATTACATAAGAATTAAGAACAGGAGACACTTCTTTACCCAGTGAGCACTGTGCATTTGAAACAGCTTACCCCACCATATTGTTTCTTCCTTCTGTTTCGAAACTGGTTATGTTTTCAAGACAGTTTTAATAAGAGATGATATTAGTATTTTTTCATAGAAGGAATGGGCAGTTTGATAAGTGACAGAGCCAAGACATACAGCATGGAAAAACAGGAGTCCCATGTTTAAATCTACAGTACACTATGTAACCTGTCCCTCTGACCAGAGTTGCTTTTGAGGTAAAAGGTCATAGGCTGACACTACTGTATCAACAGTCCCGGGTCCTGCCATTGTAAGATCCTGGACTGTGATAAAATAGGTCCTGCAATAAACCCTGCTTTGTTTAGCTAGATGGAGTGCTGTGCTTGTCTTGGGTGGGACTCTGTTAGCAAACTCCTTAATGCATCAATTATGCCTTCATTAAGCTCTAATTTAGCACAGGTGTTTGGCAACAAAATACGATTAATTATCCCTTTAAAAGAAGAGAGAAGGGGGTTCAAATGGTTTGTCATCAGCTCTTATTAAGAGTGCTGAATGATCTCATTGTTAAAGCAAAGAGAGGCATATTAGCATGGTCAGGCTTGAGTGCCACAAGCATCTGAGCTATTATATGTGCTCTAGCAGGCAGGCAATGTACAGACAAGCTGTGCTGTTCCTTAGGGACCCCCTGAAGAAGCCAGATCTGAACTTTACTTTCCCTGAGGTAGCATCCATCATTAGAAGATGTAATGAGACTTTTCTGATTATAGCTAAATTGAACTAAAGTACTTCTGAGGTGTGCTTAGTATATTACTATTATTTTTAAATAGAGGATAATGTAGTATTTATGAAAACTGCTTGTGATGAACACTCTGTTATTCTTTAAATAATTTAAAGCACAGAGCCACTTCACTTATATTCTAGAGAGACCAGAGAGAATGATTTCTGTTCCTGTCAGTAAGTCATTTAATATTAATACTGAAAATGTAGACCAAACTGATGCTTATATGGTGATATCAGATTGCACCCATAGAACATATATATTAATGAAGGATTCTTATAATTTTATTTATATTGCTATTAAACACAAACCATGCACAGCAGACCTGGGGTACGTTTCATTTTGCTTGTTATAAATGCCACTCATGGAATAACCACTAGGTGTCACTACAGACTTTATGTTGTAAAGTGTTGCTGGTTTTCTGTAAGGATGTGCGATGTACGCTGCTGATATTAAAATATAGTAACTCAAGAAAATGAAACAGAGCAATATACCAGCTCTCACTGTTTGCAGTGTTATCTCCAATACATTTCGTCTTTTGTCTACAAATTCCACAATGAGCACTTAAAAGTATAGTAATCAGTGATATGCTGCATTTCAATATATAGTACTCACCAAAACAGAAGAATAATTGTATGTTTTTTGCATAGACTAAAAAACACTTTGTTGAAAAAATGCTAAAAAACACTTTGATAAAGGAATGGTCAATTGTCTTGTTAAACCTGATATTCCAGTGATTTTCAAGAATCAGGTAAAGGTTTATTAAAGAGTAAAATGATTTATAAGTAAATGTACCAATTTGAGCAGTTTTTACAGCTAGGACAATCTGCTTATTATACCTTTAGTCTAAGTCAATATACTGTATACTGAAGCATATCTTCCCTTTTTACATTTGTAAGTCCTAACTGGTTTGACCGATTTTGACTCCGGTTAAGTTAGATCTCTAACTTACTTTGAAAAATTAGGCTGTGTTGAGAAGTAACCAGCTTTTTTAAGGGACAAAAAAGTCTATTCCTAAAGCTTTCACAATTTCAAATGGAAAACTGCAATATTCTATAATGCTTAAAAGACTTTAAGGTGAATTTAAGGGGTAACAGAAAAAGACTGTTTAAGGATGGGAACTCTAAGATATCAATAAAGAATTGATATCTTTAAATCCTGATAATTGATATACAGGAAATAATCAACAAGATTCAGACATTAACAACACACTTTGTTCTGTCTCTTTCGCCTTTGTGTTTATTTTTAATTCAAACAAAAACAAACTAGCCAACAGCCTCTACTTTATTGTTACAGACTCAAAAAGCAAAGTAAGAAGCTTCACTTTGCTTAAAAAATCCTTGTAAAAATAAAAAAGGATTACAAGCAACTATACTTAGATTAAAAAAAAACAGCATAGCACATTATTTTCTGCTGCTTATTTACAAAAATGTTAAGGTATAATTACATAAAAGTAGTACCTGTATGTACAACCTACAGGCAGTTAGTAAGGCTTAATATGGCCTCTTTAGTACAGGCAATGTTAATCCTGTACTGGTAGGCAATAACCTGTTAGTAAGGCAGGTTTGAGAATCAACAAAACAGTCACCCAACAATCCATTACCTCTGCGTTATGCATCATTTCCTGTGTGCTGATTATTGACTCAAAACTACATAATAAATGTTTGATATGGAGTGCTTAAAATAAAGTGTTACCTATTAGTGAGGCATCGTTTCTAATTGTAGTCAGACATATTTCAATGCTGGTGATAAAATCTCAGCACCTCTAGAGGCTGCTGATGTTCTTCCAAAGACCCTGAGGAAGAGAGGAAAAGCCAGAGGCTGTGGGCCCTCATCCCAGAGGTCAGCCGCTTTTGCTCGTCTTGTCTTGTCTTGAGGATCAGTGCAGGCACTTCCCAGTTCCAAAGGCAATAGAAGATACGGAAATGTTCTCAGAAAGCAGTAAGACACTCGACCGAACAGACGGAGAAGACACTTCCCTTTTCAATTACTTACTGTTTTGGTCTTAAGTGTCCTTTTAAAATTTAATAATTCCACTTGGTCTGAAAAGCCTGGTGTCAATAGACTTTCTTACAGGGAAACAATCCTAAAACTTGTGGTTCAGTGCTGTAGGCCCATGACGAAGTTTATCCCTTTTGTTTATCCCTTAAAAATCCTTAACAGTGGCTAAGCTCACCAGTCACAATGCAATCTGAGCAGGTAAGGTGAGAAAATGTAGTCTATGGGATAGATGAATATAGATAGATAAAGGCGGGATGGGAGCAGAAGGTATGAGGTTAAATATATACTTCTTATGGCAAAGTAATGTTCCAAAACATATCCCTATTCAGGAATAACAGTGAATTCACCCTCCCTGGGTGAGTCCTTGAAAGCAGACTGTATCTGTCAACAGAATGCAATTGTAGATGCATGTTTTTTTTTGTCCCAGGAGAAATAATCACAGCATTTATTGGGAAAGAAGCAACCTGTCGTAAAAGTCTCTTGGCTACAGAAACATGATTTTTTATTTTCTGTTCCATGTGTTTTTTAAAGTTTAGCAAGGAGAGGTTTTGGAACATTATGAAGCAGTTAAATACAATCTAAGCTCTTGACATTAGGAGTTTCCAGCCGATCCCAAGCATTCCTAATGATAATCCAATAATAAGACAGAGAGCAAGGGATGAAAACGCAAAACGATTGTATGACAAGAGAGCTGTCAAAGCTCCTTTCTTGTCCAACAGGAGCAGCCCTGCATGGGCAAAGGGAGGGGATCAAGACAGCAGCTGCTCTGCTTCTTCCACGAAAACCCCTCCTCACTTGCTAGTCCTCTCTCGTGTTACTCGAGAAGTTCTCACCGCATCTGACACTTCTTCCCGAGCAACACAGCCAGTTCCAAATACTTTCACATTCCCTGCAAATCCAATCCGCTTCCAACAGGTTTCTATCTAAACCTTCGGCAGGTATCTGGGAAGGGGTCTGCAGCTGAATGTAAGCATGAACAGTGTTGAGTTTTGCCTCCTCTTTATGTGCAGCACACAGTTGTTAAATTGTCAATAGGCATACAAAGGTCAAAAAGAAATGACGCCTCCTTTCAGCACACATCACATGTCCCTTGTAGACTTTCAACTTCACCTTGCAATTGGAAATTCTTAAATTCTTAAAAAGAAAAAAAATGTTGGGCAAATTCAAAGCCAGAGATGACAGATTTTGTCCATGATACCCATTTTTTCCCCAAAGATGTACTTCAGAAAAGCTGAAAGATCAGAACAAGAAAGCTGAAATGGAACAAGATTACAGAATCCTCCAAAAATACTGAAGCAACATAATGTCAGTAATATCTTATTTTCTTACTCAGTCTGCTCTCTAAACCTTCTTCATTTTTAGAATCCTGGATCCATTCTTTGGAACCTCATCAAAGCCAAGAGTTTCACTTTTTGTCACTCCTTGACCATTCAAGAAAAACAGACATTCTTCCTCCTAAATGACACATATGAAAAAAAATCAAGGAAAGCTGCCTCCTTTTCCCTCCCTTTTCAGGGTTGAGAAGTTTACAAAAGCAAACAAAAATAGTTCCCCCTCAGCAGCCATCACAGGCCAGTGGTCAGCTACCCAAGAGTGGACTGTGAAGGAGTCGAAAGAGAGAGGGGTGGAGAGACCAGGGCCACACAGAGGGATACACCTTGAATTCATCATCAAGATCTGTGGTTCAAAGGTCACCTAAGGTGGCCAGTTCATTAGCCCACACAAAAGAGCAGAGAAAAAGAAATTGCAAGAAAAACAGAAAAGTGTATCATCAACAACAGTGGAAAGGGGTGTAATTTTAAATCAATTTATGTTAATTGGAAATATAAAAGGCTAATTCTTTAAAAATAAAGTTTTAAAAATACATACATTCCTCTACTCCGTCTTTCAGATGAGATGTTAAACCGAGGTCCTGACTCTCAGTTGTCATTAAAGATCCCCGGGCATTTCTCGATAAGAGTAGGGAGCTATCCCGGTGTCCAGGCCAAATGTCCCCCCTCAGCCTTTACCGTGGCCTCCAAATTGTCCCCATGTCTGATTGGCTTGCACTGGCCCTGCGATGGACTGGCGCCCCGTCCAGGGTGTACCCCGCCTTACGCTCGTTGCTTGCCAGGTAGACTCTGGCTTCCCGCGACACCGTGTGGTATAAAGGGGTTTGGCAAATGACATGACATGACATTCCTCTACAGTGCCGTTCTTTCACTTGGGTCTTCTTGTGATTTCTTCCAGCATGGCAACAGTGGAGCTATGTCTGCTTATGCTGTTAGCATATGGCCCAATAATAGGCATCACAGTAAACCAACATGGGAGTCTGATTTATGTATTCACATTAGAAATTTGTTTTTTTTAATAATCAAATGTAAATTTTAGCTAACATCGTAAATAGCTATAATAATTTATTTGCCTCTTAGCAATGCTTTACTGGAAAGAAAAGAATAAAACAACAAGGAAACTTAGAAATGTTACAATCATGTAACTATGTTGCAATTAGGTTGAAAAGAGAAAAATTAACTTGTGCAGGCAAGGTTTTTTTTGGGGTTGATTAAGACTCAAATAGTACTTATTACCTCACATTAGGAATGTGGACTCTTTGAGTCAGATATAGAATAATGATAGCCCTTCATCTCATGGCATTTGTAAGAAATAAATAAAGTTGAAGGGTTATCAATTCCGGTTATATTTGAATAAAACAACATAATGTAGGATTATAAAAAAGCACATCTTAAAGACATCTTTAAATAAAGTAAATTGAGCCTTCATTCCACTGGTAGGCTAAGCATGGGGATTTTAACCAGGCAGTCAGCTGTTTCTTTGAAATTAACCATCAAAGCAGACTCCTTGTTTGTAAAAGGAAGTTAGATACTGTCAAACCTTGGGCAGGTTATTAACCAATTACCAATTATAATTTGTTCTCTCCCGAAGAGAGGTTAAGGAGCAGGATCACAGGCTCCCTGGGTGCCGCTGGCTGACTGCCACCATGTCATCCATCCTCGGACCTAATCGAGTTATCATATCTACAAATCTCTCATCAGGGGCCCACACTGACACTCTCCGAGAAAGAGGGGAATTGGAGGACAAATTTCTAGCAGCAGGAAGTTGGAGCTTTCCTGCGAGGCGGGTTAAAAAGTACCTGTAACCTCGAGTGAACCTCTCCTCACCCTCACGCTGAGAGTTCAGGCACTCTGGGCACCATGCTGCTCTCTGGCACAATTCAGCCTGGGGAGAGGAGCTGGGCCACAATGAAAGAGAGGGGCTCATTATTTACAATGCCCCAGACAATAGGCAAAGAGCACAATGCTCCAGCACGGATCATGCAGCATCTGGAAAATCAAATAGCTGCTGTGTGAAATAATGAAGAGACAGATCTCCAGGACAGAAGGGAAGAGGTTAAAGCACTTGAAGGGTTAAATTCCAGAGGTCTGTAGTTTAGGAAGCTGTCACAATTATTTTCACCTCTTCAACATTACAGGCAGACACTGTACAAACAGTTCTGCTCACAGTCCCTTCATATAAATCAGTATCTATACAGGCATTGAGATCAATGACTGATATCTGCAGCTTCAACAGTTGGCCTTTAGTTTTAGAAAGAAATACCCTGATCTTCTGTTTAAAAAGAAAACTCTCAAATTGAGCCTGTAGACTCATTTCATTTCGTTCATAAAAATCAAAGCATACTTAAGCAGTTTCAAACATTTTGGATGCCACATAAAAAAATACTATATTAATCCAGTTACGGAACACTTATTATTTTACTTTTGTTTGCAAACTGGCCTCAGAAATACCTTTTAAGCCTTCGGCAATGATCGCAGGGATTATTCAGCATAATTCTTTCAGTATGTATACACAGATCGCAGATCAACCAGCATCTTTCATCAGCAGTGCCATCCAGCTTATACAGGTTTGAGGAGCAGAAAGAGCTGCAGGGTGATGGGTTCTTATCACACTTGTACAAAAATAAACGATAAAGAACGTGTTTTTGAATCCCTAGCTAATGGTGCATGCATATATGCAACAGTGATTTCTGGTGGTATGAAGGTGTTTGAATGAGGGATTTCAGACAGGAGCTTTAGGTCTCCTCTCTGTCACTGACTGCTTCCTTGGCTCAGGTTTACACAGTTTACTGTGGTCACACTTCACTTTCTTGTCAGCATTCTTCAGCATTTTTCCTCCCATAAGCAAGACACCAAAGCTCTTCCAAAAATCGTTTGTGTATGAAAAACGCAGGTAATGCAGGTACAGAAACTACAAAATATGAAATAATATGTTTTAAAGCAGCTTTTTAATCAGTGAAAAGCAGCTCCTTCAACACAACATAACATGCCATCTTTGAAGATACAGTTTTAGAAATCTGACCTATTCAGTATGTAAAACACTGGCCCAAAGGCTTGGCATTTTGAGTCCATATGTAGTCCTGGAACGAATTTCTACCATAGTATAGATGTTGTCACTAATTTTAGGGCAAATTGTTAACATGTGTACTGCAATGCTTCTCAAAATACTGCTTTCCTTATACAGGGTGTTAAATGTGCTGGTTTATCAGGAAAGGAAACTGAGTCTTCGGAGCTTATCTATTTAAGTATAATAACCATATTTAAACAACAATACGGCTTTACATTTACACATTAACTAACTCTTTAGAAACGTTCTCAAATAGCCATTTTCTCGAGGACAGTGTTAGTGAATTATTTAGTTTCTCTTCAAAAGTGGTGACTGGGCTTTGAAACTGAGTAAAAACCATTTCTTTTGCCTCCCCTCTCGTGTCAAGGGCTCCTTTATCCGTTGTGGACTGGTTCCCTTTAAACTCATTTCTGGAAGAGAGCATTGCCGGGAGACAGAAAAGCGCAGGTATGGAGCCGCACAGTGGGAGTGTGACCTCTCACCCCTGCTGGAGAACACTCGGGCCTGGCAGGCCGCACAATGAGGGCTGGACAGAGCAGTGGCCCAGCCTGCCATGGCTACCTGCTGCTCGGCACAAAGAGACCCAATCCCCGGGCCAGGCCTGGAGAATGGAAAGTGGGATAATAAGCAGCCATCTAGTGCTCTTTTACTAAACACCCTGTGCCAAACTCCCGTTTCATAAAAAGAAAAAGAGGGAGGGAGAAGGGGGAAAAAAACTTGAGATAATAAAGAAGTAACAAGTGAGGAATAATAGGCTTTAGAACCCATCTTAACCCAAGCAAATAATGTCAACATCTGTGTCTCTTTCTGGTATTAAAAACGAAGAAGAAGACGAAGAAGCTAAGCAGGCTGAAAGAAGCCATTGGCTGAAAGCCTTTCTCTAGGCGGTTACTAAAAAGGCTACAGTTTTTGCAGTTTATTAGAAGGATTTTGATGAGGGCGCCCTTTCCCTTTTCAAGCGCAGTTGATCCATGCTCCAGTGTTCATCATCGACTTTGTTAGTCTTAAGAGCCGAGGTGGGGGGGGGGGGCGGGGGGGGTGGTGGAAACAGGGTACAAGTGTTGCTTTATTCTCCAGCTTTTTTGGAACGGCAAGAGGTGGAAAAGGATTTACTTAGCAACAGGCGTGGTCTCACTGCTGAAGAGGTTGTTGGGAACAATAATCATGTGCAGAATACCTCCTGACAAGGTGGTTTTTGTGATTCAGAGAGTAAAGGGGAAAAGAGGTATATCAGAATGACAGTCATTCTGCCGGTGAAAGGGCACATGTTGGCGAAAAAGACAGAGCTTGAAAAACCCACACACTGCCGGCATGCGCAAGAGACTGTGCTGTCTCCAAGATGAGGTGTCTGTGTGAAACTGCTTTCACGGACAGAAGTTCCATCCTTCTCTGCTGCTCTGCTGCTGTTAGGTCTTCCTGGATTTGGCATGAAATATGGTTTCATAATTTTGTCTTAGATCTGAAAGGAATCATTGAGAGGACCCTTATCTCAATAAATCAGATCCAGTGAATTGCCCTAACTGAAAGCTTGTGGCAATCCAGGGGCTTACAATTAATTTTACTTTGTTTCAGATAGAGGCATGCACATCCCTGCAACAAAACAGCTCTCTCATACAGTAGATACAGAAGACACAGACAATACGTAGATAAACATGCAGAGAATTAAGATCAAATGTCTACATTTATAAAACAAATCTATTGAGATACATAATAACATCATTAAAGCAGGCTCCAGATATCAATTGTTCATTTTTGTGTTCAGCACTCTTAGTTTTGTGCTGAAGCAACAAGAAAATATTTTTCGTAATACTCTCATATTAGATCTTCAAAAAATCATATATAGATGAATTTAGAAGTAATATTTTTCCATCTTGTGTGCCTTTGTGTGCTGAATAATGCCTGCAATAGTAATGCATGGCTCTGTTTCGTTGTTTTCTTGGTTTAGTGGGAATGGAGACAAGGAAATAGACACAGTTTGGTGCTGTAGTCTCTTGCACAGTGGTGAAAAATAAGCTAGAGGAAGGGATTCCCACTTTGTATTGGAGTAGCTTATAGTCTCCTGTCATTAAAGTGCTACAGGCTTTGTATGTCAGTGAACCAGGTTCTAATGTTCATTCCCAGTACTTACTAGACTGAAGCACTAGAAGAAAGAGGTGCAAGAGTATCTTTGTTCAAAAAGCGAATAAAACCAAAATTAGGAATGGCTGACCTGAAGCAAATGTTGAGTGGGAAAGGAGAGTTCTAAAAAACGATAATCTCCTATATTATTACCCCAGCACTCTTTATGCTGGCTCTTCTATTGGGGATAACAAGAGGCTTAAGCTCCTTATCGTGGAATTACAATTATTGGAAGAGAATCACAAGCCTTCTGCAGAGAAAGCTGCGCTATAATTGTGCTCATGCTTTTGTTAACACATCTTCAGATGAAGTGCCTTTAATACGCATATAATCAATGTTTCATTGCCCATCAACGGCTTTTCATTAGGTAGTTCTTGAAAGATTTATTACATTCCTGTGAAGAAAAATCAGCCTTTTCTGGATTATGGGGACAGATATTCCATTATTGCAAATAATTAAGAGGTTAAAACATGATAAAGTGTTATTTAGAAGGAAGAAAATGCCTACTTAAACTGCTACAAGCATAGAGCCTATCATAAAGTTAAAAAATATTTGCTTAAAATATAAAGCTGCAATTTTATTAGAGTTTAGTCTGGAGCTAGAAAAGCAAATTAAACTGTAATTCCTGCATCACTTTCCCCAGGTAAGACTTACAGGAAAAGGTCTGGAAAGAGTTTACATGCCATTCACAACAATAAAACTGCAGATGAATGTTGCCAAATAGCCAAGTCTCTGAGTAGGCTGTACTTTTTAAACCTAGCCATTTGGCATATTTGTGCTATTAGACACAATTTACTTACACTGCTTCTAAACAGCAACAAACCACAAACACCTCTGTGCATCAACCTAATGAGAACAGACTGCATTTCCATGGTACAAAGTCTGCCTGAACCACCTGTTTTCATTAAACTGCTCCAACACGTTAAAGGGCATCAACTAGATCTGGTCACTTTTCAGTGACATGAACTTTGTTTCTTCCACTATAAGAGTGCAGGGCAGTACCTGTGTTGTTTTAAAACCATGACGACGTCAGACATGGTGTGGTTAGTCAAAACCGCAGTTTTTATACAGCATAGTATGTGGGAATACTGTCGCCACAAATTGAAAACATTTCACATCAAAAAGGATGCCTGGGGATGTAGGGATATTTGTCTAGAGCTGCATTTTTATTCCTTATGTAGCTTTGGTTCTTACCTGTAAAATATTCAACCGTTCAAATTCGTCTCCAAATATGTACAACAATTCAATAACTAATAAATTCTTTAACATAATTGTCATTTTTCCCTCACTGAAGGCCCTTAAAACGAGAGAACATACACCCCCTTTGTCCCTGTGCTGTGAGAAACGGACAATGTTAGAGAGAGGAAGGCCTGCTGGGACTTATTCTGCCCTGAAGAAGGAAGCCTGGAGAGCAAGTCTCTGTGGGGTCCTAATCTTCTCATCTGAAAGCCTTGTTAACAGCTCATTAACACCAATTAATTTTGTGTGCATTTCTGTCTGTGACATTATGCACAGAATACACTGCATGTAATTACCTCCAGAATTACAGATTAGCTCTCCGTTCTGTATCACGTAATATATCAGATGCATAAATGTGCATATACTAACGGATTTTAGTGTTCCCAATCAACCCATATTCCAACCCTGTCTAAGTACACCTCATCTTTCGTTGCCTTGCTGCTGTGTTTCAACATGCTGAGAGAGACAAGGCAACCTGGAAGGTGTCTTGAAGGAGACCTCCGGCACAAAGGAAGACAGGGAGAGAAACAGAAAGCAGAGAAGAGACACAGAAGCCTTCAGAGATGTGCAAGAAGATGTTGTGAATCTATGAGTGCCAGGAAGCCAGTCTCTTTTTTATAGTCAAGTATTTCTTAACTACTTTAGACAAACACTGCCAAAAACTGAGAAAGACATAATAATAAAGAGATGGTCTTATACTGATGGATTGTATTTCTTCTTTACGGGCGGTAGGGGAATTGCGATACAGCGTAGGTCTTAAAAAGTGTTTCTGTGAAATATGCTAATAATCTGAGATAGCATGTTACTGTAGATAGAAGAAGAAGAAAAAGGAGGAGCTTTTACAAGTTATAGATTAGTCTACTATATGTCTGGACACTATACTTTTCAATATTTGATATTTTACCAAATAGACAGATGATTCCATTCAAACCATGCAATAACTGACTGGACCAGAGCTCATCCTGGTTTCCCAGTGTGAAGCAATTAAAAAGCACATGACTCCTCTCCTGGATCTGACACCAATCCATCACAGCAATACTGGTTCCCATTTATGCAGCTGGGTGAACTGGAGCAATTGGGTTAAGGTATGATATACTATTTGCTCAAGGTACAACAGCCACTGGTACGCACCACCAGTTCTGAGTCCAAAGACTTACCTACTATGCGACATTGCCTCTTTACCACAGAGTAATACAGTACATCCCAAAAATATACTGAGGGAATATTTCGACTACATCCCTGCCAGATGAGGGACTGAAGCTGTGATTCTGCCTAGAAGAGAAGATGAAGTAAGCAAATCTGAGCAAGTCCAGTAAGAATGCCTCAAAGCCCTTGTGAAAACTAGCTGCCTTTGAAAATCTGTCACTTAGTAAATGGGGGATCAGAGGTCGTTTAGCTGCAAGGAGCTTTCCACGAAAAAAGAGGAGGCAAGAAGGCAGGCTGTTATTAGTGCCTGTCGTTGGAGCTGCTTTGTTGCGCTGTCGACAGACGAAACTTGAGGAGAGCTTTCAAACGACAATAAAGGGCTAATGTTTCTCTCAGGATAAAAAAAAACTCTTTCACAGGAAAACCTATTCCAATTATGAGGTTAATGAAGGAAGGAAGGCACATGTATTAGCCTCATTTGAGTTATTTTCAGACAATTTATTATGCAGTCCATTGTTTCCATTCAAATCGCTATTATGTAAAGATGAGTATGATATTGACAGAGATGATGATTGCAATTAGTATTAATTTTACAATCTCACTCATAATTTAAAAGGCTGCTCTTTCTTGTGTCTCCTTACAGACTGTACCCTTAACCCTTATATCGGCAGTTCTTTTTTCACTTTAACCAATTAAGAATTAACTTGTTCGGTCAAGTAATTTAGGGATCATTTAGAATGAAAATAGTCTGCATCCTTCTGGAACTAGAATAGGAGGTACCTATCTTTATTGACAAAATGTACTTGCTTAATTAGCCAAAAACATATATTTTGTGTGTTTTCAAAAGATGATTAAGGAAGACCTGTATAAGCAGGCTAATCGGTCCATACCTTAAACGTACGTACTGAAAGACACTGCAAGATCACAATGAGTGGAGTTAATTGCATCACTTAAGAAACTCCAAGGTAAAAATGCTGGAAAAGTGGAGATTTTGTCATACAATTCTGCAGGACATTTAGAATCTGCAAGGAAAGTGTCCAGTATAAATGAATATGATGGTCAAAAACAATAGTTTCCTATGAGAACGGAATAAGGTTACTAGTAGTGAAACCAGGTCATGCTCAGCTAGTTCAGTAAAGCTGGTTTTGATTATCATTAGTTCGACTAAGCAATTGAAAACCTGGCATTCGTACTTTTAATGCAAGGAACCAGTATTAGGCCTGTTCTCCTTTTCCTTAGTTTTTCTTTACATTCCTGCTCATACAGTTCAGCGAATATGTGGAGGGTTTGCCTTCTTAATGCTTAGTATCTTCCCAAAATGTCATTTTTTTCAACCTGTTAAGTAAGTAACCATCGAAAAGTTTGGAAGGGAGTTCTTCTTAGCTGGTCAGTAAATGAATAAATATGTCCACACATGTTTGCACATATCTATTCAGACTTTAATTATATTGGGGGGGACAGACGTAATGAGATTGTGGGCCTCCAAGGAGTGACTGCTTAAAGAAATGCCTTCCTGAGAAAATGTGCCTTTGAGGGCCAATTTTCCAGAGCTTCTTGCATCGCTTTTAAGCTAGATCCATTTCAGCAGCCCTTTCAGAGGAAGTGGGATACAAAGCCACAGTGTTGCAGCTATCAGAGCTCCAGAATGAGCATGTAACTCTGCGTTGCATTTTGCTATAGATTTTTTTTTTCAGAAGCAGGTTTCACTCTCTCTTTCCTAAGCTGGGCTTATGCATCGCTATGCAGAGCCACCTCAGCCTGCCAAATGCTTCTATGCCCTGATTCGTCATGGTGGAATCACAGTTAAGACAATGCTAGCGGCCACTATTTCATGCCACGGGAGCTTCTTTTGCTTATCTCTGAGGCACCATTGTCCTGCTGGTGCCAGCCAAAGCCTCTGCCACCAGCCTGTGCCTCATCCCGGGGAGCATTCGTTGGGGTGATTTCTTGCTCGCTGGCCTGTCTGCCTTTATTGCTTTTTTCTCTCCCAGCAGAAGGTTCCACTGATTCCATGGGAGCAGTACTTTTTAGCCATGGTTTCTTACTGCTTCAATGATGACGGTGATAACCATCCCAGCCAAGGGCTACTTCTGTGCCTTGGCGCCTCGACTGATAATTTCAAGCCTTACTGACGCCGGCATTAGCTGCCTTAGCTTTCCGCCCTCCTATATGTATTACAAAAGAGACATATTTCCACCCTTCCTTTTCAATTTTCAGCTCTTTGTCAGCGGGAGGAAAATCACATTCTGATGGTTCCTTAAGCAACCCCAAAGATTACTTTCGGTGCTTCAGAAATAGATCAGACAAATGGAGACAGAGCTTGCCTGTGTGGGTAACAGCATTATTTCTTCCCAAACCATCCTTTTACATAAAGAGAAAATAAATGGTATCATTTAATTTACTAGGCTTTTCTAGCAGTTGGAAAATTGTCACTATTTTACAATGCACAATTACAATTAGTGCACATAGGTTGATGCAGTCAGATCCGGATTACCGCTGGTCAATACTGAGCAACCTGAGCTGACACACTATAAGGACCACACCATTCCTCAAACCATTCCCTAACTTAACTACAAGGTTTTCAAAACTTGGAAATGCAAGGCTTTGCATGCATACAAGGTAGAGGAGATATGTTGGCTGACTTCTTCTCCTAAGTCAGAAAATTGGCAAAGGGGTAAAATATCATTCACAGGGTATCAAGGGCTAAATTCTAAGCTCAGATGTATCTATGGTTTAATAGTTCCATCTGAGCTAATGATCCTTCCCAATGAACATTAAAGGGGTGATACACATGAGTACATCGTCTCATTCCCTTGTTCTAGAATCCTTTTGATTACTGCAGCTGGCTCTTAGCCACTTGCCTTGACAGCTTCAATTCACGATGCAGAGAGGAAACTCGTAAAAAATAATCACATTCTATAACAACCTGTGGAGGTCTTTTGGGGGGGAAGACTTTTTTTTTTCAAAATAAATAACAGGCGGCCATACATCTTGCTCCCACTGCTCTCCGCCTGGCTGAAACACGCAAGGGGAAGGCAGGCAGCTGTGAGGGCTCAACGCGCTCTTTAAACACCTCGGCTTGATATAAAACTGCGAGCTGGAAACTTGCTACCGGCAGCACTGCGCTCGCAGCCCATATAAATTTCAAGTGAAACGGAGATCAAAACGCTTTGGAGTCTCAGTGAGGAGCTGCTGCCAGCGGGGTCTAAGGTTAGCCCCAGGCAGACAGGCTACACTCACGCCTTGTGCACTTGGCATGCTGGGAGCTCTGCTGCCTCCCAGAGCACGCAGCAGACATTCTCTCCACCAGCACAAGAAGAAACAGCCCGCCGAACTTCGACGTCCTCGCTCCGGCGCCTCAGACAGCAACAACAGCGACACCAAAATGGTCCTAATTCTTGTTATTGCAATAAACGACGGCATTCAAATAAAATGATTTAAGCAAGAAAGATGGATAATAGAAATACGTGATTAAATGGAACCGCACATTTCTTTTTTTAGCTGAAGCTGCTAACAGCAGAAAACAATCTTCAGTGACCCTTAAGTGATATTACTGACATTTTCTATTTACATTGGCATTCAGATGCATGTTGTAGCTGGGCTTGGCTATTTTTGTACTCCCTATTTTTTTAAAAAAAGAATAGTCAGTGTATGACAAAGTGTCCTTGCAGACATGCTGTCTAGGAAGAGGAAAAGAGTTTCCTTGGCTGCACTCTTGAGGGAACACACACTGCTGAGCTTCTGAAGCGGGGCTCACACTTCAATCAGTTTTGGTCTGTGGGCTCAAGACTTCCTTTAATGCTGCTCGTCTGTTTTTTTTTTAAATGTAGCTCACTTAATACTAGCGTGAACTCGAGGTGCCTGATTTTACAATTCTGGCCTCAATCAGGTGAGGACTTCATGAGGCCTTCATGTGGAAAAAAAAAAACATTTCAGAGCCCGTAAAATTACACTTCCATTACACACATTCCCAAAGTACAAAGTGAAAAAAAGGTGTCATTAACTACCGACACTGGCAGAAACCATTTTCAGTTATTTCAACTTTGGTGTGTCACCTTTTACAATTTTAAATAAAGTTGATATGTTGATTTATTTGTCATTTTTATGTTGGCATTGTGATTAGCTCAGAGTAAATACGGATCCTGACAAAATTATAACAGTATTAGCTATTAGTTTCAACAGTAACTTTTTAAAGTAAGAAAACAGAGTGTCAGAGAAAAAAGGGAAGGAAAAGAAAAGGATGTGTCTCAGCTGTGCAGTACAGCTGTGAGCCCCTGAGTCCCCCATCCCAGCCCTCCCTCCCCTCATTCGGGGGAGATCTTGCCTCAAGCTGTATGAAAAATACATTTTCAATTACGGGCAAGAGGAGAAGTCAGCGTGTGCTCGGGTTACACAAGGCAGACACGGTCAGCTCTCCCTTCAGACAACCCACACGTGGCCCTTGAGTCGAGCCCGGCGAGGCTGATAAATGAGGCAATAACTTAGTCATTTACAGGCAAGACTGTCCGCAGCCAGAGTCAAAACTGCTGTGGCCACACTTTGAAGGGACACCTGCAGTGTAACAGTATCTCCACGGTTAAAGTGTAACCCAATCTGATGTGGGAGCAAGGCGTTATGTTGGCGGGGGCGAAAGCTCAAGACAGCCAGACAAGTCAGTCAACACCTTTGAAGATTTTATAGGTGGCGTTAGTCACCTCCAAGTAAAAGCGGTGAACACATCCGATACGTACGTCATCGGATGGCATCCGTGATACTGGAGGGCTGCTCCAGCTTCCAAATTAAGTTTTCTTGGTAACCCTATCATCCCAGTCAGCAGCTCTCTCTCTCCCAGAACATCGCTTCAAAACACTTTACGCGTCTCAATGTGCTCTATTTTAAGGACTGGATCTTATTCGGAACATTTCTATCAATAGTAGTTAATACCTCAGAATGGCAGAAAAATTTAACAATGTGGTATGCAAGAATGCAAGAAAGATCATAAATGAGCTGATCTTTTTCATTACCCTGTAGCTTACATACCCGAGAACCTCATAAAGTCTATTTTTGTTCAGTTGTTTATTTTATCTGTACATCCACAGCTCTGAACTGAAAAAAAAACTTCTCAGTACTGAATCTCCTTGTACTTGCTAGCGTTTGTGTCTCCTGATCCTGGTTTTGCTGAAAAGGATTCTTAAAGGCTAGTTCAAATCTCCCTGAAGTTTTCATTTTAATGTTTTAACCTGTCTGCAAAGAAAACATTGTTTATTTTAGGAGTTAGACTGGTGGCTCCTGTGGAATT
The DNA here is from genome assembly GCF_055471065.1 of Atractosteus spatula. Lineage (NCBI taxonomy): Eukaryota > Metazoa > Chordata > Actinopteri > Semionotiformes > Lepisosteidae > Atractosteus > Atractosteus spatula. Next base: position 64,924,023 of record NC_142709.1, on the reverse strand, counting down.
GTAGAATGCAATGTCCAGATTTGCATTGTACTTAAACAAATACATTACAAAGCTTCAATATTACCTCCCTGCATTTGAATTCAACAGATTTTGCTGCATACAAAAGCATTCTTATTGGCATTTTATCACTTCCACATATTGTCTGAATGAAGACACTGATGAGTCACAATAAGTTCCAGGGTCTTTTCATAGGCTTTTGTCATACGTAAACACCACCCACTTGATATTCATAATGTCAATTTCTCTTTTTTGCAAGTAGTACATTGCATTTACTTACATTAGATTTGATCTGCCTTCTGTTTCCCCTGCTCTGGAACTGAACAGAACTGAACGGAACTGACAAGTACTTTCTATTCAAAACACTTAGGTGCTTACATCTTCATAGAACACATGATAATTTAATCAACTACATTTATTGAATACAGGACACTGACCACCAAAATATCCAACAATTTGGCACTAATGAAATAATCCTAAATCCCTGAATCCAAATCCCTTCCTCACCGATTTTCTCACAACACTCCAGACCGGCACTCTGTGCCCGATCGGAAACGACTGTACACCAAAGGATGTGGAACAAGCAGGGATTAGTTCCACACTGATAAGTAGAAAGAAAGAATTCAAAACACAACAATTTGGCTTCTTTGTACACCTGAAGAATGCTCAGCAACCAAAACACTGTGCGGCTCTCCTGTATTTCTACTTTTCAGCGCGGAATTAACCTCCACTTGTTCCTTTGCAGCTCACACTCTGTTGCAGATCCCCACTTGAACCTCACAAAAGGACAGAGTGTCCCAGCGTTCTGCTCTCTCTTAGTGGCACTGTCACTTTTCAAAAGGACTCTGTTTGCGTTCAGGAAAACACACATCTCGCTCTGTGCTCGGTCTGTGTGCTCTCGCCACCCTTTTTGTCTACTTCATTGGATTATTAACCTGTATGCAAGAGCGGACTGCAGCGAAACCCTTGACTGACTGCCCTTTTATCTTCTAGGTAATCTTTCCCGGAACAAGTCCGCAACATTCCACTACTGGTGGAGTTGCACCTTTGTGTTTGCTAGGAGGTGGTGTGCGGCCGCTATCCTGCGGTGAATCTAAAGAGATTAATCGTGGAGGAATTCCAGCTCCAAAGCCACCCTCTCCCAGGGAGCGAGAGGACTGCAGGGGAGAGTGGGGCTGCACTGGGAGAGGCCGGTCGGCAGTGAGGAGAGATGCTTCATTGTCCCCCCCTCTCCTGTAGCTTCAGGGCAATATCATACTGCCTCCACGACAAGCCCCACTGCCCCGGGACATTGGCTTCTGCCAATATTGGTTTTTAGGTTGGCTGTCTGTATTCAGCAAGGAATTATTGAAAATCCCCAGGGTCACGGAATTAACAAGCACAAAACCCTCCTCCCCACACCACTACCTTGCTGGGAGCTTACCCAAGCTCCTTGCTGGCATTGCAAATCTCTGCAAATTCTACGGTTGCCTGATGCAAACAATAAGTACGTTTAAGTAAAACTGGTTCTCTGGTCAGCAGTTTAACATTCAAAAGGGTGGAAATCTGTATTTCAGATTTAATGAGACTTATATACTAGAGAGGTTTATTATTTACATCACTAAACAGTGTTTTGTCTCCCAAGAAGGGCCACCATAACTGAATGTATTGACGTACTGTTGAAAAACAGAAAATTGCATGCAGCCTGTTCCATTAATACAGGGTCAAAGCCAGTGAATGGCTGTAGTACAGACATAAAACACACCAATCTCCACTGCCACAGGGTAATTCAATTATGAAACTGGGCAAGACAGTGTGAAGACATCCACTGCAGGAAAACACAAGCAGAAACGAAGCTTGAGCCATAATCATCTTTATTTGCCCAACAGATTATCACTCAAAGGTTCAGTGCCTGTGACTATCCCCATTAGGAGGTATGCAAAATTAGACTTAACAAAATTATGAATCAATATTAAAAACAACAAGAACATCATGACCTTCGTAACACAAAAGAAACTCAAATGTCCCTGAAGTCTGCCTGTAATGGGTTAAAACCCCTTTACTCAGCACCTTGTGCAGTGTCCACAGTCAGTGGGGCAGAAGCCACTCTAGACTATATTCACAGAGCACCGCAATGTCTGTTAGGTTTCAAAACAGGAAACACAAAGGACTAACACAGGACCTCGAATTACTGTTTCAAAATGTCAGTTTAAAGAACTTAAAATAACCCGTTCCCTGGCAGTCTTTGGAAACAGCCATTTTGCTTCCCTGGTCTGTTTGCTTTTTCATCCAATGCACCTTTTATGATGTTTTAGAAATCTTGCTTAATATGAGTTGTGCTAAAAAATACCATTAAGTTAACCACAAAGTTGATTGGTTTTAAAAACATCTGCTTTGCTGATGAGAATGAAGCTTGATGCGGAAGGAAAGCGACGAGAGACTAACCGTTTCTTTGTTGAGCTTTGAATGTGTTCTTCTGTAAATTGTGTCCATTTTCATTACTCTTTCCAGCAGCACTATGCTAAAATCCAGTGTTTTATCTGTGCTTTTAATCCATGTTTTGGAATACCTAATCCCTACAATCCCTACAGTTTATTGTGATAAGTATGGAGAAGCTTTTGTAATTTCTTTAACAAAAAAAGTACTTTGCCACTCTTATGGTATTTTGTGTTTTGAGATGTTCTGAACTCAGTAAAAGCCTGACAGAATGATGGAAAGGCAAATAATCCAGACAAAAGTCCCTTAACAAAATGTACAAGTGAAAGAAAAGGCAAAACTTGTGGACAAAGGTATTAGGAAAATCCTAGCTCTGTGTTATGACAGTAAAGAGATACATTAACAGGGAGAAGACGGAGGGGGTTTGTAGCTCTGAAATATAATCCATCTGAAATTGGGGATGTTTTTATATAGTTTCCACACTGAATAAGACAGGTTAGGGTGGACTACACTCAACGAAGAAACTCCAGCATGTTCCGACAGCTCTGTTGTATCAGCTTTACCTGAATGACATTCCTCTGAAAACCATTTTCAAGCTCAGCTGAACTTGGGGAAGTGCAAGACTGTAAGATAGGGGCTGAGGTCCCTCGGTTTCTCCACGGCTCATCTAAACCAACCCTGCTGCACGAAGATGAACAAAACGCTCATTTATTTTAACCCTCTCCCCCTCAGGAACTGCTGAAGCTTCAAAAGAGATGGGTGCTCTTTAAAACAACAGATGCACAATTCTTCTTAAACCACCCAGTAGTAAGTTATTCATACACGAAGGAGAGAAAAACTGAAGCAAAAAAAAATCACTGTCAAAAATTCACATCTTCCACCAGTCGTAAATGGTGAGTAGGCTATTTCGGAAGAATCCTTTGTCTGCCTGAAAGAGCTCAATGTGCAGACCATTTCTGATCCCAAGGACACCATGAAACTGGCTGGGGTAATGCTGCAAATTAATAAGATAAGAACATTGTATGGCACACGTAGTTTTAAGATTGGAGACATGCTGAAGCCTAGTTTAAATCACAATTTCAGTCCAGCTATCGTTCTCAAATTTGAAACACGTCGCTCAGGGGTAGCTTTCTGTTTCCCTGGTACCCCCTGGTCTACAATTACCATTTTTCACTATATAAGAACATAATATATGAAAGGTTATAACTCAGAGGAGGCCTTTCAGACCATCAAACCCATTTTGCACTTAGTCACTAATTGATCCCATCCAGTCAGTTCTTGAAAGAAGACAGAGTATCTACTTTGGTAACATGACTGGATCATTTATTTCCATGGTCTCCACCAAAAACCAGCTCCATGCCGTTCCTTCAAAATCCTCTTTTTACGCTAAGTTGTATCCAGGTAAAGAAATTTCCAATGAATTTTAAAATTCTTCCATCAGTGTATGTTTTCATACACAATCGTGATTCTATTTTGAAATTCACATTCTTTTGGAATTTCAGAGGAAAATAATCCACATTATGATCCCACCAAAACTCAGGTCTTATACAAGAAACCAACTTCATACATTATAAAAAACTGTTATGTACATAACATTAATTATACGAGTGTCCACCCTCACATGCATTTGTATTAAATACTTGAAACTAAATTTTATGGGCAAAAATCTTCTACAAAATTGTGTAACACAAGGTACAACGATCTTCAGGTATAAATGAGGGCACACAACAAAGCACAGTAGCAAGTAACCACAGGCTATTTTTTGTGCAGTGTTAGGCAAATTTCAGTACGGAAACTGATTCTTTCCTTATGGGAGGAATTACTTGCTCCTTGAGGTAGTCTTTGAGAGAAGGGGTTTTGCTTCACTTTGCACTTTGCTTTCGGCACTTTCCATCATTATAAAAACCGGTGAGGAAAATCATTGCTCACACCCGCTTCCAATTTTCATCCTGCACACCCCTTCGGCCTCCCCCGCCCCCGCCTCCCCGGCCCCCAGCCCCTCCAGCACCCCGAGGAAAAGTGATACCACATCTCGGAGTGCTCCACACATGCCTTTGCTGAGTTCCCACACCGTAGGCTGTCTCGGGCTGTCTGACCTCTGCCAAGAACTGCCTCTCACTGCGCTACTCCCCCTCAAGTCCCTGGGCTGCGGTTTGGACAGCTGCAGCCAAGCTGGCTGCTGTCCTCGTGGAAAACATCCGCCACACATGGAGGGCTGGCGAGGAGCAGGCTGCCTTCCCAGTCTTGTGGACACATGTTCCCTGTCGAAGGTTCACAGGCCTAATCCCCCGCAGCATGGCTTCAATTTAAACCTCCCAACCATCAGGATGTGTAATATAAACAAGGCCGGGGTTACACCAAGCCTTCCCTGGGTCTTTCCAACTTGGACTGGCTAAGAGGCCAGGTGCCAAATTCTCCATGTGAGACCAATTCGGTTTTGGATTGTGCCTTCATCGGAGATCTGGTAGCAGAATCCTAATGTTTAAAAGGGTATTTTCTGCTTCGGTTCCTTTTTTAAAATCCTTCCTCTTTACTGTGAAAAACAGTTAGAAATGTTCAAGTTCAGCATCTCATTTTTTTCCCATCTAGTGTATATTAAGGTACATTAAGAGAGGAAAGAAGAACAACTTGGTGTGAAAAGAACTGTTTTATTCCATAGAAGTGTGTTGTATCTTTTTTTTTCACCTATTGGGAAACCAGTTTAATATTGCAATGGATTCTTAATGGTCTGCTGCTGGATTCCCCCCTTTGGTGTGTTACACTAATTTGCTTGACCCTGCCTTTCATGTTTTAGAAATCTTTTTAGTTTTTTTAGCTGGAATAATTATTTAGTACCCCAAATAACATAAAAGGGAGAAAAAGGATAGCAACTCACACTGCATAAAATAAGACTACTAGGAAGATGACATAAAACATTTAATGAATGATTTAGGGAATTAAAACTGTTAGAAAAACACAGATTTTATTAAACATTTTAATAGAATAGTATTAGGGGCACTCAATGACAATATCTTTAACACCTGCTGCACCTGACTGCACTAAGATGTCCTCAATGTCCTTCGAACCATAAGCTTGTCAAGAACCTGCTAGGGGGAGGTGGAGCTACTGACCGCAGGTCATCCATTCCAAATTTGAACCAGATCCATCAGGGCCCAGACTCTGAGATCGGGAGAAAACAGGCTCCAAGGTGGTATAGCTCCGGGGTAGAGATTGCACAATGAAATAAAAACTCTGTCCAACCTTCCTTTCCTTCTGATATCTCATGAGGTCTTTAGCTCTAAGGTGGTGTGGTTGTGAATTTATAAAAAAAAAATAAAATAATGTGTTAACTTGAAAAGTAAGCAGCTATTGCTCGAAGCACTGTGGCTTAAGCATCCCCTGTGTCCAATCCTTTCATCATTTTGGCAGTCTGGTTCTTATACCTCCTGGCTGTTAGGAGCTGAATAACTCCTTTTTTCTCACTTCAGAAAGACCTGCTTTAATGCTAACCAGTCTCAGGGGGAGTCCATGTTCAAGGTCATATTTTTTCTTGTGTTTTAACCACCTTTAAAAAAACATTATTATATAATCTGCAACAATTCTCGAGCAAGTGTTCGAAGGGACTGTAGGAAATGAAATTCAAACTTTTAACATTTTTACAAAAGTTGAATTCATAGGGAAAACCGAGTGTGCTAAGCCTTATTCTTTATCACAAGCGAGCTGTCATTTTGTTTCTTCAAGAAAGTTCTATTTAACATTTCATGATCATAGGAAATCCCACTTGTAATAATACCCTTCTGCTCCCATCTCTTTAGTCTCCACTGTAATTGTCCATTTTACAATGTTTTACTGTACTTTCAGTAATGTCTTATGACATATTGGGTGCATAGTTCTTAGGGGTGCAATTTCTGCATGCATCAAAGTTTTGTTAAATTTATGTTTGTTTTTGTCAGGCTTATCTTACACCAAGGTGGAGTGCCACAAACCTGCATCTCTTACAGGTCTCTATACAACTACAACATGTAAGAAAGTGGTGTAAAGGGTTAAATTTGTCCTTTTAGACCCATAATTAAATCAATAAGTTAGCTAATAGCTCAGGAGGAATACAAATCTTCAGAAACTCCAATACTGATGCTTTGCACTTCTTTTCCAAACCAAAAGTATCTTAAATTATTTAGCAAACACATTGTGCTGCAAATAGAAAAGAAACAACTTACTGGAAGCAGCACTGAATGGAATGAAAATCAATTGTTTTGTTTTCTAGGTTATAAAAGGAAGATATCTTGTGGTGTGTAGATTAGCTAACTAGGCATTAGGGACCTTTCAAACTTATTCACGGTATAGGAATGGACCATTCCGGAAAAGTTGCAAGTCTGGCTTGAGAAATGAGTCTAGTGTGGTAATTAAGAGATTGTGACACCATTAATGGAGACATATATTCTCCTGTGCTGTCACGGCAGGGATCCAGAAGTCCCCCACTGGGATCGATGGGACCAGAGCACCTGCTGGTCTGCACTGGGCCTGCGACGGTCAGACTCTCACTGGCACATGCCTTGTTTCCTTGTGAGAAGCCTGGGATCTCCTTGTTCCACCTCCGCAGGGGGTACCAACAGCCCACTCCATCACAGGGAGAGATGAGCTGTGTTCTTCCAATATGGTGGCTTCTCAGCGGTCCAATCCCCACGCCGAGACTCTCATTGTACCCCTGCTGAGGAACACACTGCACCTGCGCCATTCTGGGAATCCAGCAACGGATACTCCGCTTCGTGTCTTCGGCCCTCCGTTATGAAATTTATTAAGCTATGATCCTTTTTCTCCAGGGCACTGGAACGCACGCACTAACCTCACTCACACACCCGCCAAGTCCTAGTAAATAACTTCAGTCTGTGCTCAGCCTTCTTAACTGTGCTTCACCAGATGTTCTCTTTCTCTCCTTTTCTTTGATAGTTCACAGCTGATGTCAAACTGGGACATTATTTTTTTCAGGTCTTTTACCCCTAAACATATATTTCATCTTTAAAAATATTTCCAGGAGACTTTTGTGAGAAATCATAATATAGATACAACAGGCTCATTGATTTCTTCCTCTTCTTTACAAGAAGTCTTATAAAAAAACATAGTGCTCACTTTTAATAACAGATAATCCTTATTTTCTTCTTATTTGAAAATCCATACACTCTTGAAAATGTAGGACATTAATTACAGTGTATTAACACCATAATTACCTTGTAATTGTATGGAATTCCCACTTTGAAACATGTATTTACAAAAACTATAGATGTTATGAGCAATAATGTAATTGCATTATGTAATTACTACTTTAGAAATGTGTAATACTTTTAAGTTTACACATATATCTACATTTTGACGTTTTGTTGGTAATGTGGTATAATGACATTTTTCAATAATCCTATGAGATAACCAGTAATTACATTGCAAATGTATTTTTTCATAGCATGCCATTCTATATTTGCAACGGATTTATCTTGTATAACTTAAGCTATAATTACATAATGCAGGTACAATGTTGTTCATACGATTTATATGTAAATGCACATATTTCAAAGTTACAAGGTAATTAAAGTGTAACTACTCAGAAATTAAAGTATTAGTATTTTCATTTGCATCTGGAATTTCTTGAACTAAAATACCATTCTAGAACTTAGATAACAACTCAAAAAGCCACATAGTACAAAAATAGTACAAAAAGTCACATGAGCACATAGACCGTTCACAGGAACTGTGTAGAGCATATTGATCTGTTACTAATTTTACATTTACTTGATAGCACTAAATAAGCCATTCTTATTAATTCTAGTGAAGCAAATGCGTGAAATAACTAACTAAAACAATGATTAGGCTTTTAATTTTGCAGAAAGTGCACAGAAAGAAAGCAGAACTGTACAATATGTCTTAATGTACAGTACATAACAGAATTCAGTACCACTGCAGCAGCTGGCTCTACACTGAAAGATATTTTATAATCAGTTGCATTCAACGATAATAATAATACCCCTCAGATTATATTCTTTCCAGGGATACCATTATTTTTGGGAAAGTGAGGATTTGAGTAAACAAGAACAAAAAATCTACACCCACTCTTTCTGTTCTTATTTGTTCTGAGGTCTGGATGCGTCTAGAAGAACAGAATATTTTTTGGCAATATGAAAATGATATTTCAGATAAAGTGGTATCAGGATGTGTGTGGATTTTTACCATTCAAATATCTCTGGGTATGCAAAGAAGGCATGTAAAAAAAGAACAAAAATCACCATAGTAACTGACAGTACAACTGTACAGCCACCCTCGCTGCTAGACACTGTGAATGTCAAGACTGTAAAAAGAGGAGACGCAAATTCTTGTCAGTGATTCAGACGGAACATTTCTGGTAGAATGCTGACTTGTTACTCATCTTTCTAAGATATTTTCTAATACTCAATAAGTCTTCCTTATTAAATCTAATCTAAGAAAGAAAATAGCAGAGGTTTTCTTGTAGTGAGTTAGTGCCCTTGGATGGATAAGTCTTCGGTGTTTAGAAGGAACAAGCCACAAGTTGTCACAGGGTTTTAATGTCTGAGAAATTAACATTTGTGCTGGAAACTTGTATTACTTTTGGGGTATAACTGTACAAGCTTATATAGAAGCATATACAGTGCAAAATAATTATAGATAGCAATGAAAAAGCAACGTTTAAAGTCAAATCAGGTACTAGTATAGTTTGAATGTTAAACCACTGGTTAATAAAATGTGTCAAATGAGTTAAAGAAGACAAATGTTGTTCTGTTTTTATATATGAAATAATTGTATCAGCAACTGCACCAAATGTTTAATGTCTTTATAGACCATGCCCTCGATCTACATCAATGTCCAACCATTTCCATGTGATACTGGTTTATAAACCTGAATCCTGGGCTCCTGTCAGTTCTGAAGTCCCTATGATTAATGACTCTTTAATCAGAGCTCCAGATACCTGCCATGGCAGAGGACAAAAATGAATTACAGGGCCAGGGCAGAACTAACTTAATTCTTGTCGTCCGCCCCTTTGCAAGGTATGGGAAAAATAGCATCAAACTAAGGTTTGGAGCAGAGAGAAAGGGGGTGAATAGGAAGAAAGGATTTGGGGGCTCAAAAGAAAAGGAACTTGGTCAATAGAAGAGGGCAGGGCGATGAATAAACCATGCAGGCTATGGTGTTGATATTTCCCTCAAAGCTTTTCTAAAGTTTGCAGTTTGGGAGCCCCGACACACTAAATTTCTCCATTGTGCTGGGGGAGGGCCCGGGCTGTTAGAAGGCAAGGTGAGGAGGCGCTGGGGGCAGATGGAACCTGCTCCCTCCCTGAATGGCCCCTTTCTCCCCCTGCCATTCACGATAATCAGTGGGAACGGCCGAGCTAGGCAACTTCTGAAGATCCAGTAATGAAACTTTTGCTGGGTGAATGTGCTGGTATTGTTCCACTGGGGACCATTAAACCTCCTCCTTAGCAAACAGGAGCAGCCCCCTTCCTTTATATTGGGGCTATGAGTGGCGAATGGGGCACAATAGAGAGAGTCACTGAAACACAGAGGGGCCTGCCTTTGTTTAGTGTCTTTTTGAACCTTCTCAAAGGCCCGGTCTAAGAGGGGTGGCTCCTGTTTGGCTTTTAGTGGCTCCATATCACCAGCTTCAGTTGTTTCGCAAAGCCGAAATGTGAACTTAATTGACTTATATGTCCCAAAGTTTCTCTACGGCACAATTCTCTGATCAATTTCTTTGATTTTTGCCAAGGCTCCTGAATTCTCCATGCTTTATATTGGTAGCGTTCACAATTGGTTATTCCTTCACAAAACCTGTTCTACAAAAGAGTGCAGCTATTTAAATATATACTTTAATGTTAACCAAAGAATACAAAGCAAATATAGAGGCCAAAGTCCTTTTACAGTTAACTCAGCTACAATATACAGCATATCATACACACTTGCATATAACAGTTAGAACCACAGTAGATAAAATAGTCACCAAGGGTGTCTTAATTTCTTTGCCTCCAAACCAAAATACACTACAGTGTGAAATGTAAATTTCATTTTGAGTTGAAGTGAGGTTGACAGATCTTTGATGTCTATGAGAAAATGGATCCACCACTACTACCAAGTTAATATTTGGTAAATGAGTGTACACTTAAAAACTTTGTAACTGTAAGGTTTAATCCAGACCACAGATTCATTTTACTGGTGGAAATCAGTATCACAGATCATGTTATGAACCTTTGCACTCAGAACTCTTTTGTATTTTCAACACATTTTTTGATTGTACAATAATATAGAGAGATTAATCCAGACTTAAAGTATTTATCCCCAGAAACTGAAAGAGACAATGAAAGACACAGGAGAAAATGGTAACAGCTGCACTGAAGTCCTACATTTGCAACTGCATTTACAAGAAGGCAATAACTCTTGTTTTTTGAGAAGGGAAAGGACAAAGACTAATTTGTGCTGCACCTCACTTGATTTTAATATGAACCGCTGAAGGAGGTTCACAAATAAACAGTTTGAGCGATCAGAACATACTGTTTATAAACATGATCGTACACAATACAGGAGTCTTGAACACTTTTCATATGTTTTAGACAACTGGGAAAACAACCTCCTTTTAGTGTCTCTGTGACACTTACCGTCACAGTTTTTTATTACTGAGGATCTTTGCATGAGCAAAAGAATCCTGGTTCTTGGCATCAAACCATAGGTAGTCTGCTGTGGGCTAACGGACACTATGGTTTGACAAAGAAACGGAAAGAGTAAAGACGAAGGCTTCATAGAGATGGAAGAAACGGGTTATCGGGGAAAGAGGAGGGGCTGTGTTCCATCAGGATGTTTTACTGCTAGTTTTGCACTGTCATCGATTTTAGTTTTAATCCCTGGGATGAATTTACACTTAATCCCCTGATTAGTCACTTGATTAAACGTCCTGACTTCCAGGTGTTTGCTGAGGTACATACGTGCTTGTGTGAGTCTCTGACTGGCACAGTTTTAAGTCAATCAGCGTGAGACCATCCACTACATCCCTTTCTTGATAGTCATGAGTATTCGTGATAGTCATGTTGCCACTTGTGACATCCTTTTTGTTTTTTGTCCTACAGTCCTACATCGTACAGTCATATCTAGCTACGCCATGTTGTGACCCATGCCAGCTATTTGTTCCCTGCCAGGGGGTAATATATTTAACCAGTTATAATTTGTTCTCTCCCGAAGAGAGGTTAAGGAGCAGGATCACAGGCTCCCTGGGTGCCGCTGGCTGACTGCCACCATGTCATCCATCCTCAGACCTAATCGAGTTATCATATCTACAAATCTCTCATCAGGGGCCCACGCTGACACTCTCCAAGAAAGAGGGGAATTGGAGGACAAATTTCTAGCAGCAGGAAGTTGGAGCTTTCCTTCGAGGCGGGTTAAAAAGTACCTGTAACCTCGAGTGAACCTCTCCTCACCCTCACGCTGAGAGTTCAGACACTCTGGGCACCATGCTGGTTCACTTATTCGATTAGCCAGCTGCTAAGTGGGTAGCTCTATTCTCTGAGCTGAGAAAGCAGCTAGACTCCCACTAGGCAAACAGTTACTAAGGGGAAAAAAATTGCCTTGCTCATACAATATAAATAATAAGCCTGTCTTTTGAGATGAGGAGAAGCACTTCAGTCATAATTTCCATCAAGATGTTACTGTTACACGATCCCAAAGCCTGGACTGTGTCAGAATTTCTGCACTGCTGAAATCATAGCGCAGACCTCTGTGATTACAATCTAGATGTAAAAATACAAGAAAGTGACTCTGTATCCTGCTAAAGCAGTTGCTTGTTCACATTTATATCAATGTGCACTAACTATATGCATGCTACTGTGATGTTTTTTTATGTTTCTTATATTTCTTATATATCTTAACTTTCCAAGAACAAAACATATAAATGTTTAAAACTGTTTTTTCTTCTTATCATTAGTTGTTGTTATTTTAGGTATATATTTTTGGTAACCATCAGCAGGACACACAGTTGCACTGACAGCAATGCAGGATCACATACTGTAAATAGTAATCACATTAACTCTTTGCAGAAACATTTTATAAAATGTAACATTAGAAATAAAATGAGATTGTATTCCTGAAAAAACTATTAAGCCTTTTAGGTTTTACATCAGTCATTTAAGTATGGGAGAATGTTTTCAATTTCATTTAAATATCTGATATCATTTTTTCCACTGATTTCTTTATATTATGGATATCAGATTTCTTTACCATAACTGAATTCCTCAGCTGACATATATTTAAAAACATAGCTTTCATTTTTACTAGCATACTTCAACACAGAAACGCCTCTGACTGGCACAGCTGGCAGGCCACTCAATGCCCCACCATCGTCAGGAATGTCTTCATCAATTGAATCATTTCGAGGATTCTGTTTTCTGCACAGAAACATTTGGCTCCAAATCTGGAAACTCAGAAGTAAGCCACAGAGCTGTGAGCATTAAAACACACCAAGAGGAGTCAAGAACAGATGCCTCTATAAGCTCAACGTTCAGGAAATGTGGGAATTCTAACAGTTAACACACAGCTTCTCCACCCCCACACCCCATGCATACAAATACACAAACATGGATAAAGAGAGAAGGAAAAAAAAATAGCGTAAAATGCCTGTGTTCAGAAAATAAATTTGATTTTCTAAATTATCTGCCACTCAGGGACAAAAGCTCAGGTATGGAGCCTCTCAGCATGCTCCTGACCTTTCACATCTGCGGGAGAGCACACAGGAGCAGGCAGCGCAGACAATGGGGGGGCTGGGTGGAGAGCTGACCCTGCCTGCCAATGCTACTTGCTGTTACACACAAAGAAATCAAGTCCCAGGGCTCGCCTGGAAGAAAGGCCCGGAGATAATGACGCAGCTCCATCTTCAGAAAGAGCTTTTGGTGACCACTTTGTCCGCTATGAATAAGATTTATGCTCAAGAAACCATTATTTTCTGAACTTCTTTTTTTCTGTTCTGTTTCAGGTCTTCCATGAGGTTTTTAGACTCTTTTTTGCTACTGAATCTGAGATTCTTTTTAAGCATCACTAACTGATTATAAGCCCCTCTATTGAACTAGTTCAACCTTTATTAGATTATGCTGAGCTCAGCACTTAGTGTCCGAGAACAGTCAAGTGCTTAGAAAATGTGAAGTAGGTAGTTTCTCTTAGAAATGACAGGAAAAATTAACAGTAGAATATAATTTCCCTACTAAAAACCTGATTTTTTCTTCTGAATCACACTTCATTATCATTATCACGTTTTGAAGTACAGCTTACTTTTCAACACAACATTTTTTCTTAAAATAAAATGAGGATGGAGGTATTGTTAATTATGTTTTTAAATATGTTTCTTTTTTGTCACTTAACAACAGCAACTAACTTTTAAATTATTTTAGAATGTTATATTTGAATCTTTGTGTCTTTGCAATAAAAATATCTTAGAAATGTCTTTTCATTAAAGAACGAGAATTATTTAAAAATACAATTTACTTGGAGTAGCAGATATCTGGTAAATTTAGAAAAATATTTCTACACAGCGCTATTCCAGTGCAGCAGTGTATCCTAATTCTAGTTTACGCTATTATAGTTTGTGAAAACTGTGTTAATTAAGGCATTGTTTTGATCTATTTAGTGACATAATTTGTTTAATTATAAGGACAAATATACAATTACCTAATATTCTCTAAGCTCTAAAATTGTCATGGCAAGAAAACAAATGATAATGTAAATAAATGCAAGCAGATGAAATCTTGTGTCAATGATGCTGTCACTTAGTGTCAATATCTTGCCAAATGAAGTTTTCCCCCTGCTACTACTGTGTCCCATGAACGATCAAAAGCACAAGAGCCATTCTCCAGAATTTTTTTTGTCTCCTGCCATTATTTTGTAGTTTAATCCTATTTGCACTACATTCCTCTGTGAGATAAGAGACCACACCGTACAGCTCTAGTCATTCTGTGCGCCACATAATACACTGTCAGCCATTTAGTTATGATTAGATTGTCAGTCGTAGCTGTGCTGGACTGATTCTTCCATACCTAGAGTAGCTACAAATACATTGTCATTAAGATGGATAGCTCACATAAGGTCAAGCAGAAAAACAAGAATGAATTCCTTAAGTATTCATCCTAAGCTTACAAGCACAAAGTTATCTTTTTGTGAGTGTGTGTCAGAGGTGCTGAGACTCCAATACTCTTTCAAAATATCTGAAAAGGTTCAAATACCTCTAATTATAGCAGTGATCCCAAGTAGCATGCCTGCATCTTTAGAGTTTAATCAAAGATGTTATAACCAAGACCCAGGAAAATTAACTAGCCTCAGCCCCTAATGACTTAGATCAGCAAAAGTGAGACCCACTCAGACAACTATTAGTTTTAAAACCTTTGTCCTCTGAAAAGAGAACAGTCAAATAGAGATGATTATACATTTGCACAGATGCGAGAGGTCATTTTCGGTTCATTTCTTGGCAATAGTGTTTGCTCAAATAATTAACCAAGAAAAATCAATTAATCTTCAGGTGAAACAAAGCCTAAAACAGACGAAATGTGCATATAATTAATGAGCAAATCAAAAGCAAAAGAAAGGGTTATCAATTTCCATCAGAGAAAGGACCAAGCTTTCAGGAACGAAGGAGTCCTAACAAGTCTTGCGCAGTATATTCCAGAAGCTGTAAACTGTTTTTCAGTTCAGTTTAGTTATCAATGATAGTCAATGAAACGCTTTTTCGTGTGTATGCTCCGATACAAACACATTAAGGAATCACCAAAACATAAACACAGAACAGAGGCAGCAACACAAAACTTTAAAATGCAAGTCAGACAAACAGTGTGAGAAGAGGAAAAAATATTATAATAAAAAGAAGAACAGTGTACAGTCTGTTTTGGATCATGGCCACCACAAAGTGTTCAATGTTTATTTAGACATCTTTTGATCTGAAGAACTTAGAAATGGGGTAAAATCTTTGCTAATTTGCTAATTTTAATAATGTATATATGAAAAAAACATCGCCAATCACCCATCCATCCATTTTCAAGTGTCCTCAGGGGCTTGTGAATATTTATGCTACAAGATTATTGTCATTACAGTAATAATGGGCCTTTTTACCCATAGTTATATAATTTATAATATAAATAAATCTCCTCCCATTGTAATAGACACAAAGACTATATTTGCACATCCATGATACTATTGTAACATACACACTGTTATTGTCATCTCTTACAAATCAATCACAACAAAAGATCATGAAGAAGACCATTTACAGTAACCACCCAAAGACTGTCACATGACAATAATTTTAAAAATTATTTTCTGCATCTGAAGAACACTAGAAGAAACAACAGTCAGTACTGTCTATTACTATTAGTATTATTACTTTTAGTAATTATTAATTAATTAGTAATACTATAGGTATTACTATTAGAACAATCTACACACATCTGAAACATAGCACAAGTACTGTACTTTTGCAATGCATTTGAAATGTACATTCAGTACATCTTAGGGGTCAGAGAAGAACGATCAAAACAAGGTCAAAAATTGTTTTACGTTGTTTTGTGATTGACTTGAACTGGCAATGGAGAGTTGTTTTTTTTTCTCAAATTATAGAAACATTGCAGAGGATCGTGGTTAATCACATGGTCTTCTAACCTGCATGCCAACTGACCTCCAATGTAATAACTACCATCTCAGGAGCTATTCTGTGTTGGGTCTGCCTGCAGCCAGACAAATCTGATACTTAGGTATAGGGAATATAGTGGAGAAAATAGCTGGGAGCCACCTGAAAGCAGCTTTTGTACTTTCAGCTTACTGGGGGTGTAAATCCAAAACTGACAGGCCACACGTTCCCAATACATTTATCACTTGTGTCTGTGTTTTGTGTCCTAAAGGCCTTTGTGTTCAGTCGAAGCAAGTGGAAACAGAACCGAAACCTAATAGCAAGGTAGTGTCTTTAATTGCACTTGGAAAGAAAGGCTCTCACTGCTTTAACCTGTCATTTCACCTCATTTCTATATACATTTCTCTTGAATAGTTCAGGGCTCCACAAAAATAAAACCAAGCCCACTAGAAAAGAAGAATAGGAATGCAATGCAATGAATCCAATGTGTCCAGTTTTGCCGAAAAAAATGTTTAGGTTTGACTGAATTGATTCATAAAAAGTAATAATTAAGTTAAGTTCAGGTATTGACAATAAAATTCCATTGTTCTGCTCAGTCAAGGTGCCCAAGGAAGGGCTTCCCGACATTATTCTATCAAATTATTTTGATAAAATGTTGTTTTATTTTTAGTTTTGTTGTTTAATTAATGTAACTTAATATACATTCCAGTAAAATAATTTATTTAATCTTAAATATTTCAGCAAAATGTCTGAGTCCTACAAATGGGGGGAAATACAGTAACAAAATTCACTATAAATTTCAAATTCATATAGTTAAATGTTAAAAATAACATATACAATTCTAAACATCTGAGGAAGACAACAGGTAAGGGATAGAATGCTTTTAATGAAACTTTAGAAAAATTAGGGAAATAGAATATTTTGATTGCTTTACATCCAAATCAATGAGCTCCGTCGTTAAGCCGTTCCTGTGATGTCTTGTGAAATGTACTTTTATTAGACTTGAGAACTCGAGGCAAGGAGCTGCTGCCCTGCTTGACACTTTTCATAGCAATTTCTCAGACGCATATCAGCACACAAAGACAGGGAAGTGTTTCAGAGCAGGAAAACCATCATCCCTTGTGAGAAGTTTTTTTTTTTTTAAGTGGGCATTACAGGCTATTGTTCTAAGCCTGGCAAACTTTAGATGGCTGTTTTAAATCTGAAAGGGCACCAACCTCTATTAAACAGTACGGGCAGCAGCCCTGTGAAAAGGCTATTGGATGCCGTGCAGCACAGAGCCACAAGTGATTCCCTGAGACTCAGACACTCATGTCAGTTCAGCTTTCCATACCACTCACTCTCCAGTGTATAGCGTGGGCTCCCTTCAGCCTTAATCCTTCAGGAAGAGGCTACGCAGGTGGTCCTGCTAAAAAAAGGAAGCCTCCTTGAGGACCCATTCCAGGCCATTAGCCTTAACTCGACTTTTCAAACTCAGCAGCAGAAACAAGCAGACAGCGGTCCTGGGCACGCAGCAGAAGGAAGTTGGCAAAACAAGAGCCTGATGATAGCAAACAAAATACATTTCAGAACACCAATGAGACGTAAAGCCGACTCTCCAGCTTCACGCTGGGCTTCAGGCAACGTGGACACCTAAGTGTTCCATGTTTTCCTGTTCGTGTTCTGTTTCAATGAACTGTCACAATAGTACAGCCTGGCGAAGCGTCTCATGCACTTATAAAGGCAGCTTGAGCCCCCTCCACAGATTTTCCTCTGGTTTGTTTAAAAGTGGATGAGGGCACTCCAGAAATGTTTCTTGTCTGGCCATCCCGAAAACGTCAATTTGGAGACGGCACAGAAGCAGCAGAGCATACCAAAAGAGGTTTCTGGTACGTTTCAAGAGAAAGTCCAGCGCCCACATCCAGTACATCAGACAATACTGTGTCATTTCTAGTGCAAGGAATTTTCGTGTTGCAGACCGGCTTTTTTAATTTGAAAAACGGTACAGAAGGCCAGGGTTACTCAAGGTTTGCTTTGCAATAAATGTGTAGTAAGTTCAAGAAACCTGCAGCGGCACTGCACAGTTAGGAGGGAGGGGATCATCTGTAGTTTTTAACAGACACTTTTGGCTTCAAAAACAACTGAATCTGCCAGAACAGGCTGATATTATCATTGTTTGTTCCCCACAAACACTCATTACAATTTACCTAAATTCCCCTCGGTACTAAGTCCCGATTTCTGTTTCAGACTAGATATGTAATATAAAAGAAGATGGAAATCATTATACTTAATTATAGGCCCCAGAAGATTGCTTTCCTCATGTGAAGTTTACTAGGGAGGAACAATGCCGTATATATTATTCAGAGTAGGACCGTATCACATAGGGGGAATGTTAGCATAAGAAAAACAGCCTGCATCCACTTTCTTTTAATGTTTCCTGTTTCAAAGAACCAAGAAAACCCCAGGCTTCTTTTGATGAAAGAGACTCTTTTTTTTCTTCTTCTACTGCATTTTTTGGGCTAACTCAAGCACAACCACCATCACAATAAAAATGCCTGACAACCCCGGACTTTACTGCACACCTGAAGCTCAGGCAACCCCCCATCCATCATCCCTCTCTTCCAGTGCAAGCTTTTACTGCCCCTGCCTCTCCCTGCCAGCTCCTGTCCAGATAAGGGCCCTTCATCTGCACCACACTTGGCTGCTCTGGTAAAGACTGGCCGGAGCTTAACAGAGCACTTCTCTCCTCACTTAACATACCTTCAGTCAGACCAAAGCCCTTCCCTTTCAAATGGTATTCTGCACTTCACTGGGGACAAACTTTACATTCAATAAGCTCGTCGGATATTAGTATTTTCCACGAGCAATGCAGAACCTCTTATGGGAAGACATCATGAGAGGTGGAAAGGTGGGTCAACACAAATGGCAAAACAGAGCTGACTTTGAGGACAGGAATTTTTAAAAGCAGGTTTCCCTTAAAAACGTTTTAAACTGCACAATTCCTTCTCACCCCCTCTCACCGACAAGAGGAGGCGAGATCATCTGCTGTTTTGACAGTCACATGACAACTTTAAAGATGTGAATCCGACAAGAAAACACTCAAATAATGTCAGCTGAAACTATCAGTGGCAAGGGTGATATAGACTTTGCTCAGTTACCGGAGTTTTAATGGTATGGTATAAGGGTGACTCGGCTAAACGAGGTCTCTAAGTGCCACAGAGGTTTTTATCCATTGGAACTGGGGTTTCCTGTAGATGGCATTCTGTGCTGTCAAGGTCAGTGCCATTGCTGGCCTTGATCACGAAACATGGGATCTCTTCACTCACTGAAAACAAAACATTGATCCTTGATCAATGAAATCTGTACTCACAGAAAGTTTCACCTCCTCTTGTACAGTATATTCTGTCACCACCTGCTCTCTCCTTCTGGATCCTCCAGTGTGCAGGAAAGTTGCTTTTGTCATTTATCTCTTACAGTTAAAAAACCTTATATTTTGATATTTGTTTACAGAAAATGCTGTGCAATCATTCTAATATAGATGTATCTGACATTTTTGTTTTACTAGACTTTAAAAATGTGCAGGAGAATATCAATAAATAATTCAGAAATTGAATGGCTTTAGAAACTCATCATTCAAATGTCAGTATTCTTTTGGGGTATTGGAATTTTTTATTTTATCTGAGTATATGTTTATCATTCTTGTACATTCATATAGTATTTTGTTATTTCTGTATGTAATTAAAAGCTGCAGTTGCGTTCTTTGTATTTTGTACAAATTCCATAGCTCGAATCCAAACATGGTTTCCAAGACGGAGTTTCTTTTTTGTGTTGCTTTGTTTTGGTTTTTTTACAATGTAAATCTATCCGGTTTAAAGAAACGCATCCTGAAACTCAAGGCAGCCAAAAGAAATCCCAACTGCTTTCAAAGAATCAAAGCTTATGGAAAAAAAATTTACTGTCTGTCCCTTCTGTGAACCATCTAAATAACTATAGCATTAACATCTTTATTGAAGAAGACTTTGCATTTACAAGGCACCTCAAAAAAGCACCCCCTTAATGTTTGGTCTGGTTTCTGACAGACTTTGTAGAAAAAGGGGGGGTATTTTATAAAACAGTATGGCATCAGTTTTACTGAACAGGCTGCTAATCAAGCAGAAACGGAGCCGACACCTTTCTTTCTCACTCTTGGGTAATTGCAAACAATTCTCTTTGTGCAGCATAAAGGTCTACAGTAAAACGACTACCGTACAGTGGTACGCCATCACACTTAGAGAGCAATTTGAAGGTATTTGCCCAGGATTCACACAGAGCCCCTGTGTGGTGCTGCTCTGTTTTTTCTCAATGAACGTTAAATCTTTGTTCAAGAACCTTGCTAGTACAGACCTGCTGCACAGAAACAGCTACACAAAGCCTGTATGTCTGTATGTGGAACAATTTCCTGGGCTTTATTTCTAGAGCAAGCTTGTACCAGCCAGTGCTTTGGAATGCAATGTGCTTTGATAGAATGGTAATTATGCACACGTATGTCTTTTCTTTTTCACTGCAGCATAGTTCCAACCACACTGCACATCAGAGCAAGGTGTCTATATGGCAGATCCTGCAACAGACAAGCATGGTGACAAATTTCAAACAGTACAACAACACAAGGAAGACACAGATTAAAACGAGTATTAGATCCTTTGTAACATGAACAATAAATATACTGTATATACGGGACAAGGTTCATTCAACCCACCTTGCCTGTGGCTACAAAAGTTACTAATTTATTAATGCCAAGTTCATAGCAACAAAACGCTAGCAACAACGCACAAAGACAGCTCCATATATCTATAATTGGGAAAGGAAATATTCTGTAGAGACAAACACCAAGAATGTGAGTCATTCAAAATCAGGTCTGAATAGCTACACCTATCTTCTAACACCTCATATTTTCTTCTTTGTGATATTCCAGTTTTCTCTCCTTCATTGTCACTTCAAAGTTTTCGGAAAATAAGGCCATACATATCAGAGACTTTAACTAGTCTAAGAGCCATCAGCCTTCAATCTTTGCACACCTCACCATTACTGCACAATGTTTTTTGACTTCTCCATAAGTACTGGAACTGTGTATAAGAGAAGGTCAGGCAGGAGTGCTCACTTAAGACATTTTTAAATTATGTTTTTTTTTGTTTGTTTTGATAAACTGAAATAAAAGCACTTTCCTGTGGAAAAGAAAAGAAAACCACTGACTGGGTTGTTGAGGTGCAAGCTGTCAACAGAGCAGTGATAAAAGCCTGCAAGGAATTGTGAGTCAGCATAATAATAATAAAAAAAAAACTTTGATTTTATATAGCACCTTTAACAGTGGGTTCTCAAAGTGCTTTAAAATACAACAACAAAGCAAAAGAAAAATACATGTAATACATACAATGAGTACACAAATGGGAGGAAGCAGTACAAGGGGGTACAGAATACAGTAGGAGGAAAGGGACACACAGAACCAGTTCAGTAAACTCTCTTCTAAAAAAAAAGGCTTTGAGTCTTGATTTGAAACAGCTCAAGCAAGGTGACTCTCTGCTAGCCTTTGGGATAGAGTTCCTGAGCTCTGGGGCATAGCAGGAGAAGGCCCTGTCACCCACAGCTTGTAGACGGGCTTGGGTGACAGATAAGTAAGCATGAGCAGGCATTTGCTCAAAAGGTTCATTCTGAGCATCCCTGCAATGCTGCCCCAATCCCACATTCACCCCAAATCAGCTTTCAAGAACCTTGATGATTTTATCTCCAATT
Source organism: Atractosteus spatula (assembly GCF_055471065.1). NCBI lineage: Eukaryota > Metazoa > Chordata > Actinopteri > Semionotiformes > Lepisosteidae > Atractosteus > Atractosteus spatula. Next base: position 64,902,246 of record NC_142709.1, on the reverse strand, counting down.
GAAGATACAGAACATGCCTTTTGAAGGCATCTTCAAACAGCACATTGTACTGTCAGGAGCTGGGAAGTGAAGAATCTCACCTACACTATTACAGAATTCAACTTTACAGATATACAGTACAGTAGGTAAAGACCAAAGGACCTACAAGAGTGTCAGAGGTGTGTAGCCCTTGACTTCTGTTCAATGGAACAGAGCTAAATAAAACTGATGTGGACACATTTCAGGGGAAGAAACAAACTTGTGCTGGTTTGATTTTTCTCTTTTTAGAAAAAAAAAAGACTACCCCAGTATGTGTCAGCCTGCAGGCAAAGTGGGCAAAGCACGGTCTGGTATTCCTTAACAAGAGGAAATGCGTTTATTAGAAATGATCAGATATGCCTTATTGCCAAGACAGCAAATTTAATGCTGAGCAAAGCAATGGTTTATAGTCACCCACAGCCCCTGAAAGGCGGATGTTAGGTAAGTCGGTTATGCCTTTCATGTTAATAACATGAGCAGAGCAATTAAGGATTTTACCCAGGGCCTCCAGCTGAAACGAAAAGCAAGATTTGTAGATCTTTCTCTCCCTTTCAGTTTTTAAAACATCACACATGGTGTGCTTGTTTCAGTTATCCCAATCAGGATCTGTGGTTGTCTGAGAAACCGTTACGAAGCAGTTACACCTGTTGTGTGTGTGTTGCTGTGTGCACCTCAGATGTCAGCTCAGCCACCAGCAGTGTCTCACTAGAACACCCCTGCTCTTATTTCTGACTCTTTCCTGTGACCTTGCTTCTTCAACAGAGGCCAGGGGCTGAAAAACTAACATCACGAAAGAATGCTGGACCATTTAACCCTGGAGCGCTCGTGCAGCATTTTCTAACTTTCACATACATACCTTTTCTTTTTCTAAAATATTAAAACTGAATATCACATATTTTTCAGCATTACCATAGTGCCGGTGTCCAATATCATTCCTTCTGTGAGCAACTAACTAAGAGTGCTGGAAAAAGCCGATAAGAAGATGATTGGTAAAAGTAGTGGCAAACACATTTACTACCACTGCAGCATTGCAAGACAGACTACAGAATAGCAACCAGTAGGACGCGACAGTATAAGAAGTCACACGTAACTTAGTATACTGTAGATAGGAATAGTGTCCTCATCTCGTAGGCAGTGAGAAAGCCTGTAAATGGGAGTGCTACACAGATTGTGTGAATTGTAGTTTTCACTTGTTGTCACTGCATGGCATTATCTTAGTGGCCAGCCGAGTCACAGTCACACCATTCCGTTCTCTGGGAAATGAGATTAAGTCTTGGCCATACGAACTGAAGCGCAGCTTAAGCATTGCATAGGCACCGTGAGAAACAGTGGGATAATGCACTTTATGGCTTTTTGTTTTTGAATTTAAGAACATTTGAAGTGAGTTTTGAGCACCTGCAAAGAGCAACCATTTTCTTCTGTTTTGTGTCCAAAAACATCAATCTTTTTAGGATCTATCAAATGTATTGATCTAGGAGTTATTAAAAGTCAATAGAAATTAGGCTTGTGTTGAATTTACAACTGACAGAAAACAGGACTGGTTGTCAAGTACAGATTATGGTGGTAAACAATTTTCTTAGGCTTATATTATCCTGTATAAAATGATTCAACGTTTTAATCAAAGTGCACACAATACCATCTAAAGCGAATTCATTATAGAGATTTATTTATTCTCAGTTTGCCTTAGATACTTAATGATGTAAAAGAGCTTAACAAATGTTTAACAAGAGATAACTTGCATTATCATGTATCGAATAGTTAAAATGAAAAAAGATCAGGTCAGGCTTTGTACAGTACATGTAAATGTTGAATCCAGTATTCTGAATAGTTCAGTTTTAGCTTAGGTAAATACCACATTTCTAAACCCCTTAGTAAAATTATTGGTAGCTTATCTCCCTGAGATAAATTGTGCCACTGTCATTCATACCACCCTTACCCAAACTTCTGTATGTGTAAGCAATACCAGTGTTAACCACTACCAATGTGATACATTTCAAACGGTAATTCTCCAAATGTTTCCTATGAACTAATAGGCAATATTAAATATGCCTGAAGGCATGTATATCTGAAGGGCTGCTGGTGGTGATTCTCCCTCTTGGGAGCTGACAATGCAGCACAGAGCAGCAGTTATAGGAAGGAAAACTTAGCCAGGTGAAAGCAGTTACTAGATCACTCCAGATAAAAAAGTTGGTGTCTCTTTGGACTGCACTGATTGTATTTAAACTGAGGGAAAAGGCCAGTCCTCACACCTGCTTCAATTTTCATCTGCACAAAGTTCAAATATCTGTTAAGTCTGTGGTTTCCATTGCCTTGACCTTGAGGAAATCATACCGAGACCAAAAAACAAGTGCAAACTGAGGCCTCTTTGGACAGATGCAGGGGACGTTTCTGAGCCTGTGCGATAATGGCCCTTATTTCTAATGCTACTAAACAGATAGAATTCTTTGTTTCAGTGTGTGTTCTTTACAGTGTCTACAGTATGTGCAAATGAAATATCCCAAATAAACCCTACTGCACATATGTGCTGGAAAAATGTAATAATGTTTTGTTAAAAGCAGAAAAGGGGTCAACGCTGCAATAACGAGTACAATATTGTTTTAGGAAACTTAACAATTTCCATCGTAATTCTACTGTTTCTAAATCTTAAAGCAGTTAAAAACCTTATCCTATATTTCCTTCTATCTATGGTTAAACAGATCTGCAGTCCTGTTTTCTCACCAGCAAAGCCCTGTGAACTGTTCTAAAGGGATGGAACAAGGAAAACAGTTTCCTTCTTGGTGTTTCTGCTTGTTGTGTCAACAGGTGGCTGTTGAAGTGCTGTTAGATTTGAAAAGTTACCCAAGGCTCAATTGAGGGTTATATTACCAGGATGGACATCAGTAAAAACAATGCATTAAGCTGCATTGAGCTCAAGTCCAAAGAGAACCTGAAGGCATCTTTCACCGTTTATCAAAGTGTTTACCTATGGGCATTAAGTGTTTTCCAAATACAAATTTAAATGCTGGTCCATGATTTGCTACCACTCCCACCTGGACACCATGGTTGCCATGTCTGGCCTGTACAAACCCTCATTCCATTAGACAGGGAAATTCAGCATTTTTCCACATGCAGGTGGAACAAGTACCATAGTTTTAACTCTCAGAATACTTACAGCACAGCACTGGCTAAGAAAGATCAGTAGGCAAGAAAATCAGACAAGCAAAGTTATGCACAAATTCTCTAGATTTTAAGATATGCATGATAGTGTGGTTTGTACATTTGTGACACTGGCATGACCAAATGTTTACCTGTGACATGCAGTACATCATAACAATTCCTGCACTATGTCATCATTAAAAAACAGTAATCTTCAAACAAATTGAACGCACCTCTCTAAAGAACAAATGATTTAAGGTGCTGATTGAAATGAACATTTGAATTAAAAGGAAGTTAAAGACATGGTAACACTAAGGTTTTTTAACCTTACAATAACAGCGTACACTGGTACATTTCTTATGATACTATAAAAAGAGCAAACTTCTCAACATCTGTCCTCCTAAATGTGCCAACACCCTGCAGAGAACAAGATAGATGACAAAAAGTTACTTTTAGAACTTGCCAGAAATAAATCATCATCCTTGTACACAAATCAGGTATTTGAGGCCTGTTTACAGCTTGCGCTCATTTAGACCCAGCTTTCTGTTTTCAACACACTCCAGCGCAGCTAGCTGTGCCTGGCTGAGGACTCCTGCCCCCCCTCACCCCCCGAAATCTGACCACCGAAAAGTGTGAACGCTGACACATTTCACAGACGCTACTGGCAAAAAAACAAACAAACTTCCCATAACGCCAAAACGGCCGCGTAACCAAAATGTCCGCCGTCTGGGTGCGCTACACGAGCGGGCGGCCCGTGGCTCGGGGCGCGCTCCGGCGGGGCAGGGCAACTCTGACGTGGCCCACCTGTGCAGACCCCTCCGGACCGTGGCGCCTGCAGGACGGAGCAGAGGGCGGGGCGCAGGGACCGGGGCTCCCCCCTCCTGCTCTGCCTTGTCTGTCAGCGTTTCCAGGCAGGCAGCAGGAGTTGATTCGTGTGTCAGAAAGGCGCTCTCCCACATTCCCCGGGTGGCTGGCAGCATGCCGGCTGTGGAGGGGTTCGCATCTTTCTCACGACCTCTCAGGTTCCTGAGCTCATCTGGGAGCTATTCATTTCCTGCCAGAAAACAGCCTCCCCCCACACACACACACACACACCCACCCTTGGAGAGGCGAGGAGGAGAGCCGAGCCGAGAGAGAGGAAGGGGAGGAAAAAAACGCCACCTTGGCCGCAGAGCGAGCCCTGGGCTTGGTACAGCGAGCTCCCGGCTTAAATCATAAAGCTTTCGCTTGTCTGGGCTGCAATCAAAGACAGCAACGAGGGACCGGGGGGAGACGAGGGAGAGATCGCACCATATGGTAGCACTTAAGAAGCAAGGAGGAAGCAAGGAGAGGTTTGTTGCATGTGTGCTAGGAGTGTGGGAAAAGTTAATTGACATGAATGACAGCTAACCCCTAGTAGGGTTATTATATGTGTGCGCGATAACCATGTCGGTACAATACCACTGGAAATATGAGAGCAGCATAAAGTGGTTTATAGGCCGCTGGTTAAAGTGGAAGTACAGAGCTGGCAACAGCTGTAGCACCAAGCAAGAAGCAGGATGAAGGATGCAGGAACCCAGAAACGCTGGCCTCTCCATGTCAAGACATTTGTCTCCAGTGCCGTGGCACAGGGGCTCTTGTGCTCTCAGCATCACCAGAAGCTTAGACCCTCATGCTAGGAAACTTGCATTTTCTGTTGTTTTTTTTTTTTTTCGGCTTCTGAAGTAATTTCCCGAGATGCAGATTCCTTCAAGCCGCCTTCTAGTCCCTGGCTTGTAAACATATCTGTCCTTGCAGGCTTCCACTCCATGTGTCTTCAATCAACCGGCTTTCAGAGTCATAAAAGGTGAAATGGAAATTCAAACAGATTGCAGTTATCCACACTTTATGCCTGTTAGTAGATTTGTTTTCTTCTTTCCATAATTACAAACATCTGGAGAGCCCCCTTCACTGGATGGTCATACTTTGCACTGCTTGGACAGTCTTGAAATGTAGCTTGGAAGGTACTGCTGTTTTCATTTGTTCATGCAATAAGACCTGCAGATTTCTGCCAGAAGTCTCTTTTAATGTATATATTTTGTCAAAACTCTTGGAGCCCAGCCCTTTATTCACTTCTGCATTTAGACACACATAAGGTCCCACTTGTATTTAAAGTATATTTTGACAAATGTAGTGTGTACTTCTAAGAAACTTTGTCTTATATGCACAGTTCATTCATTATTTCAATTACAGTAACTGCAATACTGTAAAACTGATAAGAAAGAACTCTGCTTTCATATATTGTGAGACCTCCTGTTCTTTATGCTTCATCTAACTCTTTAGTTCACAGAGAATATTACACACAGGACATTAAACAGATACTTTACTTAACCTGAATCTGGAAAATCATCTTTCTAAGCATTTTATTTTCTACATCTTATTAAATATTATTCACAGTTTAAAGAGGAGCAGAAAACAAGAAAATCAACATTGTTTAGGGCCATTGTGGATTTGAAGAGAAGTGCAAAAAGGAAAATCTTGCACTGCAAAGAATTCTGTTACTACTCAGACTGGTCCTGTTATTTAAAAACCTCAGACGTACCAACATTTTGAAACTCTTACAATAAGTCTATCTCTGTCTCAGCGCAGACAAATCAGAACATTCTTTCAGTCATTCAGCATGACTAGTTACCACTTATTGCTGTCATCTCTAGCTTAAAGATTCAAATCATGATCATTCTATCTTTCTTACTGGTCCATTGATCCAAGTGAAAATCCTACTAAATAAACGAATGATCTTTTCAAATGTATTTTAGAAAAGATGATTAACTCGTCACAGTCTGCATTTCTATTGTCTGCTCCTTACAAGAAAAGAACCTTTGTTGTGGTGCTCTACGATTCTTTAATTGCTCATTAATTAAATGAGTTCAAACTCTCTTGTTGTACACCATTGCAGTAAAAACTACTTCCTTAGTGCATTAGATAATATAAACCAGAAAAAAATTGAACACAATCACAAGACTAATGTTCCTGTCTGTCAGGGATAAAAGGAACAAACCTTGATCTGGAAAAAAAAGCCGATTTGTTATCAATTGGAACACTGCCATTTTTATGCTTTACCGTCTTCTTTAAAACAGCAATTACACATCCATGACAGTTCCCATCAATTTAAACAGGCAAGGGCCTGACTGGTGAGAGACTGTGGTTGTCAAAGATCTTCAATCGAACGGCATGGCCCCCTACCGGTGGCGTTAATGTATTGGCCAGAGACGAATGCCTTTCATCTTACTCCCAAAGGACGTTTATTACCTTAAAGCTTGCCTGGCGTGAGTCGTCTGACATTCAGAAGAGCTACAGCAATCTCGGTTTACCACGCCACTCTCCTGGACGGGTCTGCGGGGAGGACAAAGTTAGATTTCTATTTCTGAACGTCTTTTAAAGGTCACCAATGCCACCACGAACATGAATTCGTATTTCAGACACAGGTTGTGGACGTACAAAGGCTAAATGGATATTCTGCTTTACTAGATTTCCAGGTACCCTGTGATTTTAATTTCAAAACCTCTTCCGTTACGAAACGAAAAGACGAAAATGTACTCTTGGCAAAAGAGCTGCTTCATTGCTGGCCAAAAACGTGGATATGATAAAATGCATTAAAGAAATATACTTACTGTATTATAGCCGAATACATACCGTTTTTTGGGGGAAACACTTGAGTGTTTTTGTATGTTTGTCTCAAGTTTTTTTCCAGAGACCAGACAATGTTAAGACCATGACCGAACCATATGCGCCTTCATAACGTCAATGTTGTTTTTTTTCCCGCTGCGGGCCTAACAGAGTCTCGGTCGGCTTTGTGACAGGGATTCGTCACCATGGTTCGTATCCCAAGATCCTTGTTGCTATGAGGGGCAATCGTACTAGATGGCGCCAGTGGTCCAACAATTACATAGTTGTCACAAAACATCCATAAATACACAAAATAGGACGCTAAGATTCAAGAACTTCTGCCACATTTATGGTTAGTGTCACGTTTTTCATTGTACACATTGTGTGGGAGTTATTTATACTGCACTGTACCAAGTCGTTTTCGTTTGTATAGAAGGAGTAAGGAAAACATTCGTTTTAATTGCAATGAGGCTATTACTACAAATAACGTCTTCTCCTGCTCTTACTAATACAGTTATATCGATAACATTTAAGAGCTATATAGTCAAACGTTTAATAAAATACCGTATGTTTTTTTATCTTTAAAATATCTTTCACTGATAAGAATGAATCGCTTTCCCATCGGGACCATCGACCCCAGCGCCTCGGGGAATCAAGTGCACTGAATCGTATTCGTACGCACTCTGCAACAAGACAGCAGTGCCTTCACTAAGCCTTAAACCGCAAGTAAGAAAAGACCAAATATCTTCTCTTTTTAGTCCGGATGTCTTTCAGTCTTCGGCACTTTTTTTTTCTTTCCTTGTCCTGTCTGGTCTCGCTTCCCCCCCTCCTCCCTCTGCTCCTGTGTGTTTTGTATTTCTGGAAACACCTGGATTTGGTCAAACACCTGGCCGATCCAGGACAAAATCCAACAAGCCTTGTTAAAGGGATTTAGCGGAGAATTCAACACTTGAAATCTGGAAGTGTTTAAATCCGTGCCGTTTTGAGTTAGGACATGTTCAGGGGCTTGTGTGCGGCTGTAACTCGATACTGGCAGGCGGACGGCAGTTTATCAGCGCGCACAGTTGGGCCGGATAGCACTGGCGACTTCTCCGAAACAAGCTGAAGAGCGATATCAGTCTGGACAGAACGCAGATCCGAAGTGAAAATGCCCCCAGATTTGGAATCGGACAAGTTGAAGGGACACCACCATTCGCCCTATGCTTATTAAACAGCTGCTGAGAAGAGCTGCCAAAAAGTAATTACTGCTCCTCTACGTGTTAGCTCATTTAAGCGTTTTAAAAAGGTTCAAACGTTCAATCAAAATACACTCTGCATCTGGCCTATATAGGTATAAAGAGCAAAAGGCTCATGATGAGATAATTTTAAGCCTTTTGGACTTTTGCTATTGCAAATATCTAAATTTGTTCCTAGGTCTGATGTTTTTCACACTAATGGAAAAGTTCAGGAGACGTTATTAGTCCCTAAGAAATGTGGCTTCTCGTGTTTTCAAGGGTCATGTCGCCGTGTAGTTACAGGCACTGGCCGGAGCTCACTTTACTCGCCTTCGGGTTTAGCGAGTTTCTGCGGGGAAGCCGACTGTGCAGTAAAATTTGAGAAGCAGCAATAAATCACCATACCACTTTCAGGGCGATACAAATTCCAAAGGACCTGTTGCAGCGCAGTTCGGGTTTTCCCAACTTCTAACCGAGGATCTCCATAACCAGAACGATTTGAACTCCCTGTACCCTCAAGCATGCCTCACAGACCTTTAAAGGCTTCATCGACATTATGCGGTGACCTACAAGGAAAAAAGGCTTCGGCCATTCCAACTAGTTAGCGGAGCAGCATTAGAAAGTGGGGAGGTATTTATCATTAAATAAGGATTCTCAAGCTCAGGGCAGCAAAGTGTGCAAAGAGACACAACAACTGCGTTTTAGATCTGTTTTAAAAATTTATTTAGATCTTCCAAAAGGAAGACACGTTTTAAGAGCATTCAACATATCTTTGGCATCACATAATAAAAAGACACCTCGAATATAAAATGCAGTTCAATAAACTGACTTTACAAAACATTTCAATATGAACTTTCCCTCATATATAATATATACAAATATAGTGCATACTCTTCACTTGAATACACTTTCTTACAAAAAATAGGCATCTAAACAAGAAGAAACCAGTTCTTTTGCTATTACGTGTAAAGAAAAAAAAGTCTTTTTTTTCGCAGAGCGCCTTTCTACCAGGGTCTCCACACCGAGTCAGCCGTGACCGAAGGCGCGCCCGGGGACACAGCCGGTACCGGCGTGCCGACGTTATTGGCATACACGGGGATAACTGGTCCGTTAGGGGCAAAGGCTGCGTTAGGGATCAAAAAGGCGAACTGTCCATCCGTAGCCGGTACAAGCTGGAACCCGCCGTACACCTTAGTCGCCTCCGCCGGTAAGCTGCCCGCATGGCCACCCTTGCAAGGCGGGCCGTTCAGGGGCGAGGCGCCGGGGAGCGGGACCAGGGGCTGGCCGAACGCCGGGTGCGGTGGGCCGGCGGGGATCTGCGGCTGCGTGGGGTAGTTCATGGCGTTGATCTGCGACATGCAGCTGGCGAGGTGGCCCAGGAGCCGCGTCCTGACCTCGGTGTTAACCCCTTCGCAGGTGGACAGGAACCGCGTCACCTCGTTCATGCACTCGCTGAACCCTGCGCGGTACTTCCCGAGGACGGTGGGGTCGGTGTTCAAAGCAGCTACAGGAAGAAGGGCACAGCCAGCATTAGTCGGGCTCGTTCACCAGTCAAGAGGTGCATCGCTAAACCGCGAAAGGCGCAACTGAAACGAGTAGCCGGTGAAGTGCCACAAGTGTCAGAACACCGCCTTAGCCGAAGCATCGGAGATGTTGGCGGAGTTTGACCCCCCCCAACAAAAAACACATTTTAATTCTTATCCACCCTCTCTCTCTGCCTCCCGGAACTACCACAAGATGTGTCTATAAATAATTCCAGACCGTGGGAACAGAGCTATGAGCCAAAGTCGGTAAAACTGCTGCCGAATGCCAGCTAAACCGCAGACGGAAGTCTGGAAGACATCAGCTATGAAATATTCCAAGGATTAAACGCCGACATGGGCAACTCACCCGTCATCTGCGCTCGCTGCAGGTTCCGAAGGTGTTTCACCGTCATTTCAAGAATGTCAGCTTTTTCCAGTTTCGAGTGTCTGGAGCTCTGCAAATCAAAAAGACCAGAATCATTCATTACTGCTGACCTCCGGCGGAGCGAGAAGCACCTAGCTGAACAGCTAAATTAACACATCCCTGCCGCCTGTTCTCGGACAGAGACAGGCACACGGGTTGACTGCGCCAACAACACTGTGTCAGTGCAGGAGAGGGCAGCTCGCTTGTAGCGGTTACGCAAGGGTGAGAAGGACGGAATCCTTACATCTTTCTTGAGTGCGTCCAAGATGAGAGTTTTCAGCTGGCCCAGGCTTTCGTTGATTCTCGCTCTCCTCCTTTTCTCCATAATCGGTTTCGACGACTAAAAAAAAAAAAGGAGAAAAACGACACGTTGAACCCGGAGGACGCGCACCGCGCTGAACAGCAAGTCAGAAGTGACAGAAGTGCTGTGCTCGCTAGATACTCGGGTATCGGGGCGGTATGCGTGATAGTTACCTTCCTGTGCTCGGAAGCAGTCTTGGGTTTATCTGGCGTAGTGTTCATGCTCGCCGGGGTGGCCGCAACTGGCGATGAGGATGTTTTCTCCATCATGTCGGCTGGCATCTTCGGTTGGCAAATATCCCACAAACCTTTGGGCCGCTGTCAGAACCTGGCGAATTCCTGTAGTTGCCAGATGTGCTGTTTTTTTTTGTTATTAAAAAAACGTTGCTTCTTCGAGTTAAGTTTTATACGTCTTCTTTTAGATACAAAATCCCCCAGTTTTGTTTTGTTTTTTTCCAGACAGAATCCTCGTCTTGGGTTGGAAAGTAAAAAAAAAAATGCTTGTCATACACCTTTATCAATGCGCGGTGCCGTTTATGAGAGCGGCAGTGAGGCGATACAGCTGGCTCTGAGCTTACTGTCAGACTGTCAACGTTGTGAGCGTCCAGCCCAACGCTGTGCGGGTCTTATTTATATCTGAGACTGCACGCGAACGGCTCGTGTGAAACTTCCCAAACTTTCTTTCCCACAGTAACTTTCTACCAATCAGCGTGAGGGACACGCGGCCAGAGGGGAGGACGGCTCGTGGACGGCGCCCCGCCATTGGCTGCGCGGCGCGGGGACGGACGGCCAATGGCGCGCGGCTGGGCTTAGGCCAACACGGGCCCGGCGCAGTCAGTCACCCCGGTTCACAAATTAACGCTTTCGGCTCTAGGGCCCAGCGAGGCGGTCGGATGCTGCACACTGTTGAAGGGTGATTTTTTTTTATGGCTTAAACTTGGCATGGCGTCATGTCCCCTGAAAAAAAAAAACTGACGCTAATTATCGCAAAACGGCAATAAAATGCCCTAAAGCGAACGCAATACCCGCTTTAATTAAAGAGGCCTCTCTTATGTGTTGGCATTGTTGGTTTTCGTTTATAGATGGTTATTAGAGCACTACTTTGTTTTAAGGAGTATAAGCCTCCTGTATTTTAATTGCATTTATACACAGATCGCAGTTCAATGAAATGAACACGCCGCGCATTTAATTACAGTAGTAATCGGTGCAGAATGAGTAATAAAGTCTAGTGCTCTTTGTTTTAATTATCGCATAGTTGTCCTGTAATGTATTTGCATCGGCGCTCTTATTTTTTGAATAAAGAATTGTTCAAAATTGCTTCAATTTTAAATACTTTGCTTACAGGCGATATTAGGTTTTGGACTGCTGAAAGTAGCAGTTTTCATTTAATTGAATATTTAAAAAACGACTTTTGCATTCGACTTCGCTTGTAAGGCGAATGGTGATATTTCCCAAATGAAAATATTTACATTTAGATAAAATGTGTGGTTTATGACATAAAAACAGTATTTGCTATAAAATGCTGCTTTTTATTTTTCTGCCTTAGGGTAGTTAGTAACATTTTAAAAAGATATAAAGTTTTTTTTTTGAAGTGCAATGGTTCTTCTTTTCAAGAGAAAAAAAAAACTTTTCTTATTTTTATTTTTCTCACGATCTTTGCCTAAAATAATAAAAAAAAAGAGACTGAAAAAAAAATTCGGGAAGCGGGATAAAGTGGTCGGGGGGAGATTCATTTGGATGAATTTCGGGACCAAAGAATTTCAACTTTTAAAATGGAAAAAAAAGGGACTGAAATAAAACAACTGCCCCGGTGCCTCCTGTATGTATCTGTCTCTCCAGTAGTGCTGATCCGCGCCGGCGCTGTGTCTTTAAAGCCCGGCGCAGCGCAAGCCTGGCAGTTTGACATCTGTCGGCATGCGAGCGCTATTGTGAATGTGGAGCACGTGCCAGGATGTTTTACTGCTCGCTGTGGTTGAGGTTTGGCTGCCGGGCTGGGGGTGGCGGTGGAGGTTTATATTAGAGGGAAGGTAAATAGCAGCTGCTGTGTTAAAGCCTGGGAAAACCACGCCCACTGCGATCTGGATCGGGCTCATTGGAATGCGAGCCAGTCCGAAGCTATTTCTCCGCGCGCCGGAGCGCCGAGGGGTGAGGCCCGCAGTACCTCCTGCGGGAGAGCGGTGGCGCTCGGTAGTCATTTTGCTCTTCTGCAGGAGTCTAATTTTGACATCTGTGGTGCATCAAATAAAGCTTTTATACGTGGTTAATACAACACCGACGGTGGCACCAATAAAGGGCATGGTTAGGGCTTAGAACTGTAAATTGAACTTCGTAGCCTTTCATATTTTAATGTTGTTCACGGACATTCTGGAAGTGAATTTTAACAATTCCCCGTTTTTTAATTCCAAAAAGCTCAGAAGTGCGACCTCACTGAAATGTTACAAAAATAAGTTTAAAAAAAACTGATAAACAGGAACTGAAACGTCTGTTTTTTTTTAAAGAAAAGGGTAAATTATTTTGCTTTCGATTGTGGTCGATTTCCAAATGGTAAGAGACCTTAATTATTTTATTATGGGTTTGATTTTACTTAAATCTAAAGGCTGCATAAAGTCATATATTTAAACCTGCAAGGGAGAGCATGTCTTTCTTCAAAGTACCGCATGCATTTTGGGGATAAACTAAGGATACAGTTTACATGTAGTATATAGAGTAACATGTGTAATATATATATATATGCTTATCCTTTAATAAACAAAGCTATAGGCTGCTCTTATTTTTAATTATATATGTGCATTTCAATAGAGCCCTGATACCCTTAAATTCTATTCTGATGACGTGAAGTACATCCACTAAGTAGTGGATTCTTTTCTCTGGGCTGGCTGCAATTAATGAAGTCGACGTGTTGTGCAGTCTGCAGACATCGCACGCTGTGTGTGCTTTCGGGGCAAATGCGGCTCATTTAGTTATTACCTCCCTGCAAACTGTGATATCAACTGTAATTTCCTCTGCGGAAGGTGTGTTCTGTGTGCTTTGGGGACCGAGCGGCACCGTTTACCTGCTTGTGTACGTATGGTGTGTGTGTGTGTGGAGGGGGTTGGGTGGTGTTTGCCCCTCCGCCCCGCGCTACCTTAACAGCGCTCCGACACACACAGTTGCTGCGCGCTCTCCAGCTGCTGTGGACCCCGCGACGCGTGGCGGGCGAGCGACCGGGGGAAGGCGCCTGCTCTGCCGGCTTGCAGCCCGCAGCTGCGGGAGGCTGTACTGGCTGCTGCGCGGAGATGGCGGATTTGATTGGAGCCTGGAGCGCGCGCGCTGTCCCCCCCTTCAGCGATCTCCTCCAGCCGTTCGAGTGGCTTCGGGTCATTCTCCACAGACTGCATTTTTCCCTCCAAAACAACAACAACAACAACAACAACAACAAAAAGACGACCGACCCAAAGTTTTGGGTCGTGCTTTTACTTTTCTTTCTGTGTCGCTTCTATCGTGTCATCAACTCCCCCCTTGGCGTACTTTACCTTAACAATGAATGAAAGCGAAAGCATTTTAATATAACCGAACGCGTTTATACGTTATGGTTAGCAGCGTAGAGCGGCTTAATTAAAGTTTTCAGGGGTCATTCGTGTGTTGAAAAGGATAGGAGGTGAAGCATAAACATTTCCCACAACATGGCATTAGTTTCCAGTTTCGTGCAGCGTATAAACATAATGAACTAGCCACATTCACAGTCACCGAATGTTAGAGTTGAATCGCCAGACTTTAAAAATCCCAAGATATATGAACTGGAGTTGTTCCATGTTTCGTATCAAGAATACAGATCCCCAGGATAATTTGCACGAGGGGGAGAGGCTAAGGGGCTTAAAAGTTATGAGGAGCAAGTTTATTTTCCTCATTTAATCCTTTTACCAGGATCATTTTTTCCAACTGTTTTCGTGTAATAAACGTTGTACCCTGTATCACGGGTTTAATACTGAACCCGTAATGGACAACACGCTGCAGAGGTTCTGACAATTCAAGGAAAACCACATGACGCACAGTCCCAGCCCTGTCATGTTTACCGAGTAATCCACCTACTGTTCTTAGCTGTAGTGGAAGTGGTATTAGCAGTACATGCAATAGTAAATCGTTTTTTTAATCGTCGAGGATTTAGGCTAAATTTAGTATTAAACCCCATTAACACTGATGTTGATTTCAATAAACATATTTCTTTATAGAATCGCAAACGGTATACGTCATCACTGTTATTACAGTATAAAATGTTTTGATTTCAAGCAATTATTCTTTTAAGTCATTTTAACGTCTCAGATATTGCTGAGAAGCATATTGAACAAATTCAGCACTGCAGCACAAATCCAGGGATGTTTATAATTTAAGGCTGTGTTTCTATGCAAATCAACATGAATTGTTGTTCTCTGGTGCATATTGGAAGATAGCTCTGTGTAAAAAACAATTAACAGGCAGAATGGAGAAAAAACTAGATATCTACTGTCCTGGGTAGTGGATGTAGCTTGGATGCTTTTTTGTGGGCTGAAACTCTATTTCACTGAAAATAAATATATAAAAATGAACATATATTTTGCCTCGGGTATTCAAAGCTTGTTTTCTTCTCCACTTGACTAACTTTCTCACGCTCACTTTCCCAGAGTGGAGTGTAGTTTGAGTCACCGAAGCCTTCTTTCTGCAACTTTGATCGCTTTTCCCCTGCCTCTCTGCACACAGCTTGGTACCCTGTCTGCACTGGGTTCAGACCAATCCTATAAGCGCTACCCGATGCTTTTTTTGGTTTTGCTTAGAACGTTTTAGAAGTACCATTCAGTACAAGTCACAGTTTCTGAAAACCTCCAGAGGATAATCAAAAGGTTAAAACTAAGCTACGATTTGTAAAATCACATTTGGTAATGTGCATGATACAAAAGTTCTCCATCAACTACAAAGAGAGCTAAATTCATACAAACAGAAAAGGGGGAAGAGGCATTCAAGCACATTGTTATCCATATCTTAAGCCCAATGCCCTGCTTACAACAGTTCTGGGCAGCCTGAAACCAAAAATGAGTTTTGGACAGATGATAGGCCAGTTCAGAAGTGTAACATAGAAGAAGTAAACGAAGGAATGAGTGGGAAGAAATGTAAGAAAAAGAACTTAAGCTTCCTTGCGATTTTTTACTTGATCTTATTCAGCCATACTACACGAAAAGAATCAAAAATGGCTGAATTGAAAACAGTTGCTTACTCTATTTATACTGACAGTTTCTTGTTCTTGGCACTGGAGGAAAGGGAAGGGAATTAAACTCGGAGGGACAGGAGCGTCTTTAATTCCTGGGCAGCCATCGGCACAAGCCCTCACATTCCATCAGTCTGCAGGAATCCCATGTTTGGCAGCTGCTGCTTAATTGCAGCTATCACATGAATCTTGCCTTACAGCCCCACTAAGACCTCTTTCCCATGGTCATATCTTTATTGAGGTCTGTGGAACAAGGACCTCCGTGCTGCAATAATGCAATTACACAGCCGATTGCAGGGATAAAGTACGTGAGAAAACCAGAGATAGCAAGGTTCCAAACAATCTGATTCACAGCCAGAGACAGACCTTACCAAATATAAAACAGTGAGGCCATTTTTAATGTGTAACCCATTTCACTGGCAGACAAACTGTAACAGTAAAGAACAGAAAGTAGGATTTACGATACATGAAGATATGGATGGTGTGATCTCTTATTGTAAAGTAAAATCGACAACAGCTTCATGATATCAAGAACATGAAATCCTTCTTTGGGTGTACAAAAGGAAAGTATCGATTACTACCACTTATAGAAAGTACAAACGTGCATCACTACGGTATCTTTGGTTAAAAACTGTGTTCTGTCTGTCAGGGAAACCTGTTTTCCTTTTATTTTGCACAAATTCGATACATTATTATTATTATTAAAACCCTTGAAGAATACACTTTGAAGACATTGTCTTTAAAAGACAAAGCTCAGCGAAGGGAAAAGATAGGCAGCTCTGCTTTTAAGAGAAGATTTGTTTTATTTGAATCACCTAACCTTTGTTTTAAAGGAAAAGCCAACATTACTAACAGAAAGGTATCAATTTCTTTATTGCAAAGCAATCTCGTCTTTAAGAACTGCACATGTTAGATAAGAAGGGGTCTTAATGAGATGCAATGCTCATACCTCAGGAGGTTAATTTTTAGCGACAGGATAGAGAATGTGTGTTTTGGGAATGGGGGATGGCCTGTGTGAGTGTGTGTGGGGATGTGTGTGCATGTGTGAGTGTGTGTGTGTTGGGAATGTGGGTTGGCGTGCCTGTGTGAGGATCTGATGAAGCGTGTGTATGTGTGTTGGCTCTTGAACCGCAGGGAGTGTGAAAGAAATATACCCCATACATAAGTGCTGCAGGAGAACTTGAGTGTAAAAACAAGTGACGATCAAAGATTTTTTTGCCTTTTAGAACACATGAGTCTATGGTAAAAATGTTTGGAACGTCTCCAGAAGTCTTCCTACAGTGCAGATACACTTGCCTCCATATGAATAATAGAGCATAGCCACCAGATAGTGAGGCGCTTTGTAAGAATCTCGGGGCTGGAGGGCTAGGAGGTAGGAAAAATGGGTTGAGAGTTGACTCATGTACTGAGAGATCACAATGGGTTAGCAAGGCTTACAGCCTCCAAGATATGCGCATAGTCTGTTGTGTTGGAGGAAATCATATCTGAAGCTCAGTTCTATACAGGGATTTTTGCAGCGTGTTCCATGACTCAGCACTAAGTTTTCAGGATCAGTATATTTTCTCATCCCTTACTTTAGAACTTAGGCATGAATCAAGATGGGAAAGGGTGACAGTACCTGGCACTTCTGCATGAACAAAGATGTGCAGATTTAATGAAAGAAACATTAAAGCAAAATAGAGAATATTCAACTGTAACAAGCAAATTTTATATCCCCATTCCTTTATCATTAAAGTTGATTATTGCTATATTGTTTTCTGCTATGGGTACATAAGCCTAGAACAATCATATAGACATATTAAAACAGTATAATTGATATAACAAAGGACATTTAGGTTTTGTTAATATAACAAGAGGTGAACAACTTTTGTACTGTGCTGAAATCAGTACTGCCACAAGCCACAGGTCCATGCTGGTCGTGCAGTACTTCACAGTAAAAGACACACATGTTTTAATGGACTAATATCGCTAATTTAGGAGAAAACATTATTCAGATATGGTAGTGTGAGCTGTATGCAAGAGAAACAGGACACATTATGGGACTCGATCCTAGATCAGTGAACTTTCTGATGTGATTTATTTTACTGGTTTAAAGGTCCAGCTTCTTGTCTTGTGTTGTTGTTTAAACACAGACTAAAACCAGGAAAGGGCAGTTTGCTTCATGTATAACTGCAAAAATATTTTACAAAGCATGAGGATGATGACAGAGAAATAGAAATAGTAATATTTCTACTAATAGAAAGCTAAGTGCTTTCCAAACAGCTGAAAATTGGATCTTTGCTGTTCACTAGACCAAAATCCAGGTTGTGACCCGTAAAGCATAAACACACAGAGCAGTAGTGCAGGAGAGCAGAGATAAATCCTATTGAAGTGCTGGTCCTTACAATATTGAGAGTAATTTATCAGAGACTCTGTAGGCTCTTGAATTATAAGATCAGCAGTCATCAGCCTCCATATACACCTCTATCGTTGTTGAGTGAGCAAATGAGGACTAGACAAACATTTTGCTTGATATACCTTCACAAAACTTTAGGTAATATTACTGTAAAACCTTGAAGTGTGTCCTGTGTCTTTTGTGTGTTCATTTTGTGTCCAATAACATGCACACAATGTTTTCTATCTTTTATGTACTTCAGCTGTTGTGACTGAAAATGCTTAACAGAACATGCAAAGCTTTACTGATGTGGACGCCGATAAGGCAGTATCCTTAAAGAAAAGATTTGTAGGGGTTCTTAGACCAATATCCTTACAGGCAAACAGACAAGCTAAATGAGCTGATTTGATTCCTGTTTGTCTGCTGCCTTCTTAAATAATTTCCATAATTCAGATTTGATACCATTTGAATTAACGCTTTTGTTTTTCTTTGAATATACAGAATGTCCGTCTATTTTGTACTAGATGTATACCTCGAGGAACTTCATCTTCCTTTACATGTCCTCCAGGTGAAATTATACTGCTATTAGGACTACAAGGACAACATAATGAAAAAGGAACTTGGCAAAATTTGAACCTTTTTTTGTCCCTTTTGTAAAGAGAATGCCTTAAAAATGAATGGTTAATGCAATCTGTAAATTGGTAGGTCCAATAAAATTGAATAACAATGAGTCCATGGAGATGCAGCTTGCTATTGACAAGAGCAAACAAAGCCCTCTGAAATTACAGGTGATTAAACTTATCAATTGCTTTCTCACAGTAGGTTCTGCAGCTGATAAGGAAAACACTTTGATGGCTCCTTCTATTTATTTAACAGGACAATACCTGGAAACATTATCTTTAATTGATACCAGTTGTGTGTACACAAACAGCAGGATAGAGCAAGAAAGGGTCATTTAAAGCATATCTTCTTTTGTTCTTTCATTTTAACACCATTACAAATTATGGCTTTAACTACTAGAAATGAACACTGAGGCCCATTACAGATGTTAAATAAGAATTCCAAGAGCAAGCCTGTAGTCAAAATGTGTTTAACAGTTGTTGTAATTTTTTATATGGCAGGTAAAAACTGTTCTTCATTACCTTTATCTGCATGATGTTTCTTGGTCATTAAAAGCTAATGTTGGACAGGAAGTTTGGAATTTTACCTGTTCATAGAAGGTGTTCATGGAGAGTAAAACAGGACTAATCTTTATATAGTGAACTGAGTAGCTTTTCCAAAATACAAACATTTCCTTGGCCCCCACTTCAAATACATACCCTGACAGACAGGAAGAACAAGAAAGGACTCAGGAGATCGTTAGAATATGCATAATATTGATAAAGTGGAGTCACGTAACAGACAAATCAGATTGCTAAACAAATATCAGGTAAGAAGGAATAACCAACAGCATGGCCTCCCCACATCTTGTTTTGTAGGGGAAAGAATGGTCTCAAGATGTCTCTTAAATATTTCCACTAGCTTTCCACATCTGGTGCTGATTATGTTAAATATTGATTTCTGGGTGTTGAGTAAGAGGGGCTGAGTCAGAGAGAGGCAGAGACAGGCACCACCAGATTGGGGCATGGCCGAGGAATGTGATCAGTTGCTGCCAGATTAACCATTCCTGAGACAGGTGGAAAAAGCAGAGACATATGCTCATGTCCAGCACTGCTTGCCAATATCGCAAGAAACGCATCCAGAGAATAATGCACATGCAGACAAGCTCGGAGTTAAGAAGGGACCTGCTTTAAGGGGAACAAGGTGTCAAAGTCTTCTTTCTGTCTATGTACAGATCCTGTTGCTCTGCTGACAGAGCTGAGAAGGTGATTGTCCCTCCCTGAAAACCAGACACCATCCTTTTGCTCCTGAGCCTGAATACTCCACACAGGGGCAAGATCACTTTCGAAGCAGCGGCTCACATTCAGTTACAACTAGAACTCGCATGCCCTTAGGAAGGAAACTTCATTGTACTCATAACATTTCACTGAGGAAACCCATCACTGTAGCAGGGTGGGTAGTTTGGGTGATAGTACGTATTTCAAGTCCCCTCTCAGATCCTGCTGCAGTGGCTGTACTATGAATCAATATCCATAAAAGTTCCACTCAAGCATATGGTATCAGTGAGTCAACATTCTGTGGTCAGTGTACAGCCTACAGACAAATATTTTACACCCTTTTCAGATCCCCTTTTTAGAACCTCAGGGTTTCATATTTCCTCCTAAAATATGCCTGTTATTTACTGCGTGACAATCTTTATCTTTCACTGAAACGATTGTAATCTAAAATGATTTTTATTTAGATGAACAGGAGAATCTCACATGAGAAGAAATGGGAGAAATGGGAGGTGGCCATTGAGTTCATCTAGCTTGTCTGGTAGATATTAGCCAACTGATCCAAGGTTCTCATTCAGCTGTTTCTAGAAAGCAGCCATGATTGGTATGGACTTCAACAACATGGCTGGCTAGCTTGTTCAAGACTCCCACAACCCTTTGGGTAAATTGGTGTCCATCACTTTCAGTTGTAAATGCACTTCCACATAGCTTTTACTTGTCCCCATGGTCTGCGTCTTCACAGTTTATTTTGAAGATATCCACCTGGCTGATTTAGTCAGTTCCTTTGAGGATTTTGAAAACTCGAATCAAGCCCCCTCAATCTTCTTTGTTCAAGACCAAAAAGGTGCAGTTCCTTGAGCCTGTCATTATGGGACATTCCCCTAAGGCCTAGCATGGCTGTACCCTTCTCTAGAGTGATTACAGAGCAGCAGTATCTATTTTTTGTTATATATAGAATGTACTCTTTATTAAAATGAGCAAATAAGAATACCACATAGCACAAATGTTACATTTTTTTTTCTAAATTATACATCTGAAAGTATGCAAACTTTAAACCTGCCATCAACTCTTCTGGGTCTTTTCAGACTATCCTTCTATTTCTGCTGATATATAATGTGGAGAAGTGGCTAGAATGCAGGAATTGTAACTAGAAGACTGACATTTCAATTCCCACGTGATACATGGTTTTTGTATCCTTTGAGGATGTTACCAACACCTGAGTTCTTCCAGTAAATTACCTAGCAGTATACAGTAAATGGGTGCAACTATAGATTTTGGGATAAAAACCATCACCCAAATGAATATATATTATCTGAAATGTAATTCAGGTTTAATCTCTTTAAATTTAAACGGGCCTGATTTGAACACACCTGACATGTCAGACATTAATTTAAAATGGGAGTGTGCAGATGAACAACTAGAGATTAAGTCCACTGTGAGAAGTAAAAAAGAAGGAGTGACACTCCCAAAGAAGCAGAAAATGGGGTTTTTAAAATTCAATGTGGAATTAACCTCTACATGTTCCTTCACCACTCAATTTAGACTCATTAAGCAGACACTGTGGTGTGAGACTGTAGATAGCACAAATACGCTACTCATTCATACCCTCAAGCCCTTCAGAAGTAGTTGATTATTGACTAGAAAGCAAACTGCGGCTTTGAACTCAAAAAGGCCATTTGCAAACAAGATGGTCCACTACAGCTGAATACCGACAGGTCATTCCCTGGTTGGCAGTGATTCAATGGGCAAAAGGAAAATGCAAAGTGTTGATACAATGCTTATTTCAACTACTCATATTTATTTAAATCCTAAACACTTAAACAAGAAAAAAGTCAGTACCTGATTATGAGGTCACAAGTCCTTGCTTGCTACAAAACTTTTTTTCCCCCCATAAATGATTCACTTTATCCGGATACAACATCTAAGGTAATGTTTTCAATCAGTTTTTAGGAGAATACCTCCTAAACGAAATACTGTACATAAAGAATGTCTGACTAATTAATGATGCACTTAGCACTGCCCTTTAGAATGTGGTTTTATCTTTGAAATGTGGTACTATAACATACTGCACCTCAGGAAGATCTCTCGAGGTATTCAGCTTACAAAAAAAACTGTTTTCCCCTGCCTTTAAGTGAAGCATCCTGAATTCAGGATAACAACACTGTTTGCTGCTTTGCGAGCTTTTCACTTGGAATACGAAGTCAAACCACTGACTTTCATCATGGAATAGGGAGCTTCTTAGCTTTGAACGTAGCGTAGTAGACCAGGGTGATCTTTTGT
Organism: Atractosteus spatula; assembly: GCF_055471065.1. NCBI lineage: Eukaryota > Metazoa > Chordata > Actinopteri > Semionotiformes > Lepisosteidae > Atractosteus > Atractosteus spatula. Next base: position 64,880,265 of record NC_142709.1, on the reverse strand, counting down.
CAGAAAGAATGAGTGAACAGCATGTTTTGCTAAAAGCTTACAGGCTGGTACCACGTTTAAAATGCAACGGAAGAGAAAGGCAGGTTTTGAATCAAAACCTGAATTAAGTGAACCATGCTAGCTAGCATGTAAAAGAGAACAGTCCAAATACCATTTGGATTTCATGTTAAGAACTGGAGAAGAGACTGGAGAGTCTTTCAAATGTGTCTCTGCTTATCTTGAAAACCACATAGGATAGGGGAGTAGGTTCAGTAATTGAATAGCTTAAAGGAAAAGGTGGCAAAGCATGTACTGTATATGTTCAAGAATTACTTCTGTCTTTTTCACATTAAAATGTGGGCCCTCAAAATAGCATGTGCTCTGGCTGGGGAGATTTTAGAATTGTATGCTAGGGCATGTGTTCATGAAATGGGTTTGTGCAACTGCACTTTTACTGGGTAGAAAACATTTGTATCTTTTTCATTCCTTACACTGAACTCTGTAGTATAGCTGTCAGTGTGCAGAACACAAGTGCTTTAAAAGAAGTGTGTATTGCAGTGGAGGAGTGGTTAGCTCTCTATAACTCCTTATGTCTTTAAGACTAACTGGAAGGTTGTAGATTCAAAACCTGGCTGAAGTATTGCTGTTCTTCCCTTGAGGAAATCAGTTCATTTGGATCGAATCAATAAAATGCCCAGCTATGGTTACAACATCAGCCAGATGAACGGATACTAAGTGAATATGAAACAGACACTGAGGGCACTTGTCCTACGTAGTCTGTGAATGGCTCAGTGAATGAATCAACTGCCTGTTGCAAAGTAGTGCCTTTTTGTCCAGCCATGTCTTTCAAGTTGTGGACTAAAGTGCTGTTTCTCTTGCAAAAAATCGACAAGGGAGGCAAACCTACGGCATCTACACTTATTTGATCCCCTTATAATGCACCTACAACCGAGAGGGATGAAAGTAAAAGCTGGTAACTGGGAATTTCCTACTAAAACTTCCTCCATACTGTAAATGATGGTGTTGCCAGGTGAAAAAGGAAACCTCATAGATTTCTGATCTTTTCTCCGTACCTTAAGACAGGCTCTTTATAAGACTTTGCATACTTTAACCTCTTTCTTGGAAGAAGTGCAGTCTTTCCTACCTTTCCCGTGGGAGCATGTAAAGTCAGGATAACCTTGAGACCTTGGCTGGTTCTCTGCCAGCAACATTAAAGAGCTCTCTCCCCACTGATTACGGCCACATTATTCGTTTCTTTTCCCTCGTCTTTTTTTTTGGGGGATTGTGACGAAGATTAGATTTTTTCCCCCTTTTTTGGGGAAAAAAAGAACTGTTCACATGATCCCCTGCACTGCCACTATTATCTGTAGATTGTAGAGCTGCCAATTTCAGTTTAACTGGCCTATTATCAGCACAAAAAGCTTAATTTGAAAAGTGGAAATCAAATTGTCCCTGCAAGAATGCTGACTGACATTGATGGCAAACTAACTATTGGTGTAGAGCTGCACTTTGTTCTGCCTTTGTCTCTGCTTTTCTTCCTTTGAAGCTCTATGGCTGTCATATTCCTTTAGCTTTAGAAAGGTCAAGTGCTGTTGCCTAATAGATTTTAGCATTTGAAATGATTCAGCCCCCAAAACAAGAATTACACAGCATGGAGCTTTTTTTTGTCCCAAAAGAATTTATTTATTTACTTGTTCTTTTTGTATTTCTCCTGCTTTTTTGATGTCGAGTAGAAATCTGGCAGTTTATAATTACTAGAGGGTTTTTCCTCTTTCAATTTCTGTAGACTGCATTTTGTGGAGAGGCAAAGCCGGCTCAACAAGAACACATTGAGTAAAATAAACTTGTTTTGCAGCTGAAAATGACTGATTTCTCAGCAATCGCCCTGCACAGAGCCCAGTTGAGAAATCCTCTGCAGGTGGCTGAGGGGAAACAGAAAATATAGAGAACAATTGGTTTAATTGCTTAAATTTACTTGATTGCTTAAATTTACTTTACTTGATTGTCATTTGCAAAAGATTTGGTTTTGCATTTTGCTAAAAAACAGGCCCTTTGAATGAAGAACAAACACTTATCTGTGCAGTACATTGCGATGTGAAAAACAGAGTACAGCTGCTACCTGTCAATCTAATTCTGTAGCAACATAATGATCAACTTCACTGCGAGTGGGGTCATTCAACTTAAAATGCATGGCAGAGACTGTTATATGTTCTTTATTTTATTGTCTACAATCTACAATAGGGATATGAAGGGTGCAGTACAGAAATTCAGAATTTTATTAACAGTTTCCAGAAACTCCCAGCACCAAGAATATATTGAAAGCAAAATAGATTAGAAGTATCAGACCTCTGTGATGAAATTATTGTGATGGGGAATTAAACATTTTTTTTTTAATGTCACTTAGCCTGTGAGGCAAATTCATTCATATTCCTAAAAGTTTCATTAGATGTAAGCAACTACACCAAGCTACCTTGGTCCACAATCACAAGCACATAACAAGAAATATATCATGTTCAGTGCGTACGTTCTTGTTTGAAGCAAAATTAGAGGGTCAGAGAACATAATGGTATTGAATACCCTAGGATGTTATAGAAGATAAGATTAAAAGAGTAATACAAAAAATAATCAGTGCTTTCAAGTGCTTTCAAATTCATCAGGCCCAAAATGCATTTCCCATAAGGGGTAGATTTCAGCGTATAATTTTGATTTATGGAACTTCATGAAACAGACTGTAGCAAAGTCGTTATGATTTTCTACATTTTTAAGTACTCTCTTACAATACTTAATAGCAATATCAAAAGCCGTGCACACTTAACTACAATTGATCTTCTGCTGCCAGTTGTGGCACTTTGACACGCCACTGATTTTTGACAGGTAGTGTACAATAGCAGTTTTGATAGATCAGTAATCTCTTACTTCAGGAAAGAAAAGTACAGTTCTTGTTATCCACAAATCACGTGATCATGCACTCACATCAAACAGATGGTGTAAAAAACTTAAAAACTGTTTTCTCTATTGCTGAAAGCTTCCATGCCATCAGTACATGATATTCTGTACCTTGACCCTTAACTTGTTCCGACATGACTTAATACCCCCACATTTTCTTACGGTTTCATCTTGCATGATCTGTCAACTGGTCTTTCAGGAATAATCCATTAACATTATCCTGTTCTCCCACCCACTAAACTGTTTGTCAAACACTAATCACACCAACTTGCACTCGTGTGTCACTTCTGAGACACAACAGCTCATGGTCATCACGTCACATTTTTTTTCTAAAGAATGCACAGGAAACAACAAATAGAAGTTTTAGGGTTAGCATGGCTGCCTCTGTGGCCCTGGATTGAGATCTTGGGGTGCTATCTGTGTGGAGTTTGTATGTATCTCCAGGTGCTCCAGTTTCTGGTATATTAATTGGCTTATGGGTAAAATTCACCCTCGTGTTTGTATGTTTGTGTCTGTATGTGCTCTGTGACGGACTGATGTGTCGTGCAGCAGGTATCCCACCTTGTGCTCGTTGCTGGCCAGGTTCTGGCTCCCTTGTGACCCTGAATTGGATGAAGTGGTTAGAAACTGGACAGATGGAAGAGTTTTTGGTATAACGGTTCAGTCTTGATGACTTGCAAAAAACAGTGTCAAAAGAGGATTGTTATCACTCAGAACTGTCCAGGTAATCTACTATTTTCTTGTATGCTGTATGGTGGGACTATAGTCTCTTCATCCTCACATAATTATAGTCCAGTGTTTAATACTTCAATAACTAATCCTTGTTTGTCCTGCTGTCAAAAGCCAAACTGTCAAAACTGATTTTAATGTTGCAAAATGTATGTATGTTGCACTTACATCAAAAAAGTAAAAAATGTCAATCTGGACTACCATATGAGAACTAAATGGCATGTGAGGCTTACCTTTTTGCAGCTAAGACCATTTCATTTTCTACAGAAAGATTAAGCACACTAAGTAATTTTCCTGGTCCTGCGTAATTTAAGTGGGTTATATTCAGACAGTTTACTTCATGGCCTTGTAGAAAAGAGCACATTGAAATCTCGGATGACAAGACACTTGTACAAACATAAGTAATGCCTAATATAAAAATGACACCACTCCCCTCTACTAACATATCCTTATTTTAAGCAGTAATACAAGTAGATTTAACATGACTCTTTGAAAGATGTAGTAACACTGGCTTAAACATAAGGTAATGTAATAAAGTCTCTGAGGAATAGCCTATACATTTGAAAAGGAACTCCCCAGCAGAGAATGTGTAATATTAAACCAAGCATTGTGATGTGGAATGCAAAAAGCTTCAAGTAACAATGGGATGACCAGCTTCCCTCTCTTCATCTTAGAGTTTCATTTCACTTATAGGATTTTTTTTCCACCCATCAGCACAGATGTTGCCACTGTCTCCACTATTCTGTCACTCACTCATGTTGCTTGAAACTATGCCTGAAATGCTTATTCATAGTGCAAGTCTAAGTGCGAGACTTCTGCTTTACTGGTTGCAATCAATCCTTTGTGGTTTTTGGCCTTAATGTCCCATTTCCATGAGTGATCTTCTCTCTGTGTCTGAAACTGAACCCTAAGGTCTGACACGAGCACAGAGACACAATTTACAATTGAAATGGTCCATTTTTACTGTTATGTGCCGAGGAGCTGCAGACCCTCCATTACAAAAGGGCCAGAAAAGCACAAACCGAGAAAAGGGCAAACAGCCATTGGCCTAAAAGCCAAATCTCTGTTTTATGATGCCGCTAAACAGGCCCATTGTGCAGTGCCACTAACAACGAGAAGGAAGGCCAAAGAATACGAGTCCCTTGATCCCCCTTACACTACAAACACACAAACACATCGAGTTCAAGTCATGCCTGGCAGGAAGTAAAGGCCAGTCAGACAGGATTTAGCAACTCAGTGGCCTATTAAATCATGCGGCCTCTGGGAGAGATTTGGGCAGATTATTTTGAACGAAGTACCACAGGGCTGATTTTCCCACACATCAGCCAATTACTCCTCTGAGAACAGTGTAATCCACGTCTGCTTGCCTCTCAGCTACTATGTAGGAATACAAAAAGGACACTCCATTTTAAAACTTTTTTTTCCTCAACTAAGTAACTTTAATTGTCCTGGGAAAGTCATGGTTGGCCCCAAGGGCACACAGCATTGGTTGGCAATTAATTTTACAAAAAGGGATTAACAGCAGAAACAGGCTGGGCTGATGGAAACTGTTGTGACAGACAGGTTGTGATCTTCTTCTGTCTGGGGAGTCCTGATGTGTTTTCTGCTTTTGGAGCTTTAAAATCAGATGCAGATGTCAAGGCACTTGCAACAATGGAGATTTGGGGGGCTTTTTACCCCAAAACGTGGGTCAGAAGCATTAGAGAGGCAAAAGTTAGAAAAGAGCTCTGAAAGCTGAACTATGGGAGGCTCAGTCCTCAGTGCTGACCAAATAAGCAGTTCTATATTTGTTCTCAACATTAATTATAAGAAGTCTTGTCTCCTGAAGTATTCCAGAACATTCCAGTAGACTACATGGTTACATTCCTCATTATTGGCCTGCACTATTGTATTCTTATGTTTTTCTTGAAATATATTGCATGGATTTTGGCAATTAATTTAATATCGCATAATTACAATATATAAATACACTTTAGAAATGCAACCACTTATTCCAGATCAACAGGATAAGGTCAGGTTTATTCTGTAAATTATGCCCTTTACAATAGTTTACCTACAGTACGTTTTGTCTAAGTGATAGTGTTGTAATAATACAGCATTACATATATTATCATATTATTTAATAGTACTATCACTGATAATAAAATTAAAATAAAGCAAGCATCTCATTTGCAAATCCTTCAGATGCAGTTTAATCCCATATATGTTCTGGTCTTGTCACTACTGGGTTCATTTTAATTCCACAAATCAGATTTATACAATATATTTTCTTCTGGTACAGTCGGTGGTCAGAGGTTTCCAGAAATAAAACTGCATCTGCAATCAGCTGCAATTAACTGATTAAAGTACTTTATAGGGGGGGCTACTGGATGTCTGCATGCAAAGTACTAATTGGATTTCAGAAACACAAAGCAGAAACAGTGAAGAGAAAAAAAGTCAGATCTGCTGTGCCAAGCTATTTCTATTTTGTTATAATGCAACTGTAGTAACTAGGACTGAAGCTGAATTGCATTTGGCAGTTCCTAGAGGTACTTAATTGGTTAAAGCTAGGAGGTAGAAGCTTACCCCAAATGGCATTCTAAAATACTGTGGTGGATCAATAATTTGTTTAAAATGAATATCATTTGGCCAGGTGTGAATAAAAAGTTTAAAAAAAGATATCAACAAATCTCTGTGAATCCTTGTTTAAAAGTCTGTACATACAGCCTAAATGTCTCCTCCTCAACATATGATATCTGGGGTTTGTTCTTCACTTTTTGGTGGAAAATGTCTCTACTACCCCAGGGGATTCTCGGTGGGCTTGTACTGGGACCTTTCTGTTTTTCGCTTTACAGAGCACAGCTGGGATGCATTCTGCTAGCATTATGCACAACTCGTTTTCTGTGCTGATGAAAGACATTGCTCACCAGTGGAAATATTAAAAAGTCATGTAAAAACATTATTTTTGTCACTGGATTAGATCTAGTGATTCTGAATGTTGAGCCATGGGTAACTGAGGGGGGAAACAGGAGATAGTGCTTGCAAATATAGAGATGTATACTTACCCCTCAGCTGTAGGCTGAAATAAAACAAATAAATATTCTCCTTTTACTTAGAAAAATAAAAAGAACAATCTTACTAAAAAGTTAGAAGCATGTCATGTTTTCATAGAAAAGTCTTCTAAAACCTTTACTGCTCTGCTTGACTGCTTTATCAAATTAGTCCTGAACTATGTTCTTTGTGTAATAATGGGGCCTGAAATGTGTCACTCTTACTGTGTAATAAATGTTTTTGAAGACTGGCTGAAGAACAGCAAATTTACTGAACATAAAAATGCTCATAATGTGTTCTATGTGTATCATACCTTCAATTGACTAACATGCAGAACAACCAAAGCAATGAACAATAACAGCTACATTATTTTTTTTAAAAGTCCCAAAAGAACAATTAATTGTTTCTAACAATGACAGATCATCTCCAGAATTAAAACTTATATTAATTTTCCTTTGCTCGTGCAGTGTGGAATGGGTAATTTCCTTTAAATGAACAAGGAAATTCGGTCTTTTATTTCCTGTTTTATTGCTTGATTGGGTGCTGGTTTACTGGAAGAAAGTTAGGTCCTGTCAGAGGTGGATGACCTGACTTTGTGGTACAGATAGCACTGGCCAGAGGGGGTCGATTACGGTGCTTTGATTGGAACTCCATCTATGTGGGTGCTGTGCAATATGGTTGACAGGGATGTCAGCTAACAATACAGGTCTTTGTAGCCGAACAAGCCATGCTATCTCCAGCTGGTATTTGAGCTGAGGGGATGCCCTCTCCCAAGCAAGGAATGTGTGGGTAGCATAAAGGGGGGGAGGGGGGAACAATTTACCTTGGCTATATGAATGCATCATTAATTAGCTTTAAGTCAGCTACAGCCGACACACACACAGAATTAAACTCTGCAGTGCTCCATGTAGTCCCCAGACAAGGGTTGCCTGTCTTTCATCAGCCCACCAGTTCCGCTCAGTGTGGAATTGAGGGCTGCTGGCTGCCTTGCTTCTTGCGTGGGACCTCTCCCGCTGTGAGGGGGGGGTGTAGGGCTGGGATCCAGACAGCCCAGAGGACTTCGCTCAGACAAGCTAGGGCAGCACCTGATGGTGAGTCAGACTGACTCTTTCCTTCCCCATCCGAAGAGGCACAGCTACAGCTGCTTAGGCTGTAGGCATTAAAGCACAGTTATTGATCCTCTGAACCATCAGGGCAGATTCAATGCTCTGTACAAGACCACGGGGCTGAATCTGCTTGGTGGAAGCAAGTGCTTCACACATGGGGCTTTCCAACTAGTTCTGCTCAGGAAGCTTTTCCTTCACTTCAAACTGTGAGCTGTTAATTCTTCTAGAAACTGAGCACAAATTTTAAAAGGACGCAATATACGGTAACCACATGCTTACGACCGAATACGTATTATATCAAGAAAATTGATAATGCTAAAGAAGATTAAAACTGCACTATAATTTCCTCTGTTCTTCATTCATTCCTCAGATTAACTCTTGAACTGAAAAGACATTTCAAAATGCGACTAAATTGATTTACTCAGCAATGCCAAGAGAAAGTTGCAGAAGCCAATCGTACAGCTTATAGCCATGGAAAAGATCTCACCCTGTAAATCAATTTACAGTTCAGAAGGTATCCTTGTAAGAATCTGACATCATGAACTACTGTGTAACTTACTTTCCTACATCACAAGAACTTCATCAAAGGCTACAAGGTATACTCTGTGATGTATTTCTAAGAGTCTTCCATATCCTCAGGATTTTAATTCATGTATCTATTGCCAATGCAGAACTACATTCACAAGTATTCCTAGACAGCTATTTATCAAAAAGAAAGAGAGGAAAAAGAACAGAAACCTTGATCAATCAATCTGTCTTTATTGGTCTGTATGGCTTCTGTGGGTAAACTAGAATGTTCCTTGTAAATACTAACAGTTCTTATCAATACTGGGACCAAGTGTGTCTAAATGAATAATAAACTTAGTCATTGATTTACAGTACTAACTGCTCCTTGCTCAGATTTCTCTGAGACCAAGGTGCAGGAAGTGACTGTCTGTTTATCTAAAAAGGATTGTTATTAGAAACTGTGCATCATTATTGGGTCTTAACATTATGGCACCTAACGAGGAGGGAGATGTACAAACATTAAACCGTAATAATATAGAGGAAAAACATGATGGGGGGAAAAGCTGTGAATACCCACAGGAAATGAGAAACAGGGGTGGGCTGAATCAACCAAGCTCTTTCAGACTGAGCCCAGCCTGCTTTGTTTTGACAATGAAATATAGCTTCAATGAAATAAACTTCTGTCACTGCAATTCCCCTTGCTGATGTGGTAGGACTCGGTATGCACAGTGTCTCAAAGGGAGAGCTCCCAGGGCATAATAGACTAAAAGTGTTCGCTTTGGAACATCAAAGAAGGGCCAATCACTTACTTGGAACATTTATTTTCACCCTGATCTTGCAAATATGTCAAAAATGTTTCCATACTTCCATTCATCTGGGGAGGGAAGGAGAGCTAATCCGGTAAGATGGCTATTTAAGCTGAAAAGCGCAGGGAGGGGGGAATAAGGAGCGAGCGTGCAGCGCGAAGCCCTTGTTGCGGAGTCTTTTAAAAAGGTTTTGCTGTATTGAAGGAGCATTATGTCATGCCCGTCAAGTCGGCGTAACGCTGACAGGCTGAGCCCCTGTTCCCTTTCCTGGCAGCGATGCATGGAGAGTGTGGGAAAGGGCGGCTCAGGCACGCGCCAGATAAGATCACACAATAAACGATAGGGCCCTCTGGGGCAGCCAGACGCTTTCAAATGCAAACAGGCCTCCCCTGGCACGCAGTGTTCCTCCCACCCGGACGCATGACTCGCAGTGCTCCAGCAGCACGGCTTGCGCACTGCAGCGCGGGGACCGCTCCTGCTCCTGCTCCTGCTCCTGCTCCGGCCCCTCGCGCAGACAGGTGACTCACTCAGCGGAGGTGACTCACTGCCACACATCTGCTCATACCCCACATCCCTCTGGGTGTCAGAAACCAGGATTGCATGTGCAGGCCACCCATAGGAAAAACACTCCTACTGTAGGTATCAGCACACACAGGAAAACGCCAGTGGCAGGAATGTTTCCAGGAGGTGCACTATAGGATAGTTCAGCTGTCTGTCTGCTTTTTCTTTTCAGGTTAAATGTTTGGGACGACATTTTTACTCATACAGAGTTCTGAAACCAGTTTGCATAAGCTCCCAAGCCAAGGAAATAAAACTTGAAAGTAAGAAAATACCCCTTTATTATACTTAAAAAGGCAAGCTGAGAGTGCTTAATCTACAGCAAAGACAGTATTGTAAGTGACATCTGACTACAGCTGAACACAGCCTCAGTAGATTTATATTGTGCTCTTTTCAATGGTGTTGGACATTGTTAATGCAAAGTGCTTTGTAACTGAATGGTGTTTTGCATTAGCCCTGTTTACCTGTATTTTAAAAGCACAAAGGTCTTGCTTTCAGATCTATCCCAAGATAAATATATGGTGGAAAACAAATCATTTTAATTAAAGTCTTTTCTCATTTTTGTTACCATATTTTCTTTAGTAATTGAAGGTTAAGAACTCGTTTTGCTTGAGCAGCACCATCCTTGAAATACAGTGGATACAATCGAAAACGAATGTGAAAAAGTTTTTTCCAGGATCTGACGAACCATATTTGAATTTAAAATAGGTTTACAGACAGTGTTTAAAAAAGAAACTGATGGCTTTTCCCTTCCCTAGGTAACCCTCTGAATGCAGATCATGGAAATATAGTGCAGTCACCCCTAGTGCTGCCTTATTTTAATTTTTATGAAACACAGTGAGGAGACTAGGGTCAAGCAGCACACTTGTATCCTGCAGAATGTTTTATTTTTCCTTTTCCCACACAAAACGCCAGCCCTCTCCAACAAAAGAAGGTCAACAGAGATAATTCACTTTGGTTCAGCTCTTACCAACACCTCACAGCAAACACACAAATAAAAAAAAGGATGTTCTGCTGCTGAGATCCGGATATTTAAACATAGTAGAGTCCTCTACCCATTAACCAAACACAACATTTGCATGTGTTTGTATAGTGGGCAGAACAGATTTTGATGTCCTCTCGTGACTTGTTTTAACCTTTTCTTTCTGTTTTTTGTTAAGTTGTCTGGGAGGCTCATATTTCAGGTTTGGTATTGTGGTGGAACATCACATGCTAGGGATGACTGTCAGTGGTTTACAGACTAATTCCATTCAGACTTTCTGTACCAATAATTCCATACAGACTTTGAAATTATTGGCACAGAATTCCAGCATTCATTGTGATTGGGGCTGCCAGTATATTATTGTACAAGGCTCTCTGTTGCATCAGGAGGTCTGGGGGTATTGAAACTGATAATAAAGAGAAAGTGGTATAAAGAGAAATAACAGTACAGTATTTCATCACCTTAAAACCAAAAAGAAAGAACCCAATACATTCATTAATAGAGATATGATCTCTCCAGTCAATTATAGAGCCTCAGTACACTATTGCAAATCAGGATCCAGGATCAGGATCAGGATCAGGATCAGGATCCAGGCAAGAGTAATTGGACATTCAGAATAATAAAAAAAATGTAAGTGGTATTGGTTGCCATCTATCACAGGTTTTACAGAGGAAAAGCAGTGTTTTCCACAGGCTGGACTGACAGCACTTGTACAGCACTTTTAAGATAATTAATTATCATTTGGATTTTGAAGAAATTTAGAATACAATTTTACTGTAAACACATCTTTAATGAACATTTTTAGTCTTCTCTTTTTGCATTTTGAAATTAGAGACGTTTTATTCAGTTCCTCTAAATCAGTAAAGTTGGTTGTCACTATAATGAGTATGGGACACATCCTGTACATTAGTACAAAACTGTTCAAGAGACAACACTGGGAAACTAGGGTGCTATTATAAAGAAGAGCTGTCTTGTTCTAACTGTGGCATTCACAAGACTTTTCAAGTCTTGAGATGCATTCAAATCAACCTTTTAAAAGGTGGAAATTCCTGAACTTTGAAAAGAAATCTCATTTTTGAAAGCTGACTTGGTCTCCATACTGAGAAACATACCTCTACTAAACATTGTGTTAAAGCAAACCAAAGCTTGGAACGCATTTGGTTGTATAGAATTGGGGTTCAGATGTATGATCTGGCCTGGCCTCATTGGCTTTCATTTTGTTGTATTTACAGGTGTTGTTTTTTTTCCTAATTGCATGACACAATGAAAAACGCAAGCCGTGCCGAACTAAGGCTGGAACCCCGGAGAACATCTTCTTTCTTAAGGCCTTTTTGCTCAGCTACAACAACAACAGCTCCTATCACACTGAGAAACAGAAAGGGGAGTGAGGAAAAAAGAAAAGCATCTCTTATCCTCTGCAATATGGGCCTTTTCCTCACACAGATAATCTGTCAAGTGAGAGATGAGTGAACAAGCTGGCTATTCTTCTCTGTGCTATTTTCCCATGTCAAGAGCAGACTGTACCAAGGAAAAAATGTCGAGACTCCCTTTCATCTTTCAACCCCTCCCCTCCCCAACACATCCCTGCTCCAGCTCGTCTGAACAAACTGCCTTTTATTCCACAGTGCTGCAGAGGAGAACTCCACCAAATAGCTCCTGGAAAGAAAAGGAGGTCCCTTCCCAGTGACAGGAGACCGGAGTAGCTCTTAATTATCCAGGAAGTGACAATGTCAAGGGGTGTTTGAGAGCTCCCTGCCTGATCTCCCTATTGATTTCCTGGCTTTGTTGCCGTTTCAGGATCAAGATTAGAGCTACAACAGATTTTCCCTCCATGTTTTGATTTCTTTTGTAACGCCGCTCAAAGCAGGGGCTCAGCAATTTGGAAACTTAGATGTGTTCAGCTTGACCCGGGGGCAGCTTAATTGCCAATTTGCGATTCTGTAAATTCAATAGCGGCCAGGCTCTTATGGTACTCGAGTAAAAATAATTTACCCTCCAGTCTTTCATTACAGAGTCTCGTCTTTATTTTCGGTGTCTCTTTTTGTTTTTTTTTCTTCCAAACCTCAGTTCCCAAATAGGGCTTTTGGTTGGTTTAGGAGCCTATGCGCCTATGTTTTCCCTCGAGCTTCCTCCCAGCTGGGTAAATCACTGAGTGTGATAGTCGCTTCCACTAATGTCATACCTCACATAACATGTATTTAAGTACATGCAGAGCTCATGAGACACGAGAGTTAAAGGTTATGCCACTGATCTTAGCTGGAGCTCTGAAGCCTATTGACTGATCCTCCCATGCTCCCTAGCTTTGCTCTGAACTGTTTGTTTATGTTTTGAAGGTTGATTTCAGGTTCCCCTGTTTCCAGATGTCTCAAAGCAGAACCCCCTAATCACACCGGGCTGTCAGGGAATGACAGTTCTCAGCTGTGCACCTCTGAGGCCGAGTCCTTCCTGGGTGAGGCCAGGTCCTGTGCTGACAGTTCAGCAGAATTTCGGCACAGACCTCTGCCGGCTTTCACCTAGTTTGCTCTCTACATTGTGTACAACCACCCACAACCGAAAAACATTCAGTTAGAAAAGAGACAAAAAAACATTACTTGCAACAACATGACATTTCTTCTTGTGGTCTTGTAGATTGTTTTAATGCAATAGCATAGATGTATTTTAGAGGTTCCTTTATTCTGACCTAATATACCATTTCATTTTTAACCCTTTTTCACCCTTGGACTTCAAACTGAGTGGAGAGGTGGTGTGGCACCTTCTGGGTTCTGGGTTGCTGTGACCCTCACCAGAAACAAGCGGCTTTCTGATAATGGATGGATGCTTCAGAATTGCTTTCCATGTTCTCTGGTGCTTTGATCTTGCCGTTTCAACCTGCCCCTGTCCGTCATTCATCTCTCCGTCACTTTCAGTCAATCACCAGGCAGCCCATTTCAAATACCACTGCCGACCTTTGCAAATCACATCTTTCCTTTTAGACTTACCCGCTCAGCTGCTTCATCAAACATTAGTTTCTGTCATGTAAATAAACACCAAAGATCAATAATATTCAGCACCCTGATAAACCAGACTCAATGAGGCAATGTACCAAGCAAAGCTCAGATTCTACAAATTAAATTGCAATTCATTCGGACTTGACATAATTCACAAATTCCATTTAATAATACCTGTAGTTACTGAACAAACGTTTTATAAAGTATTAGCATGCACAAGCTGTCTGAGGGCAAATCTATGATATAAGAGTGAAACATCATACACTATCAGCACCAACAAAACGCGTTTCCTGGCACAGGCGAGCTGTGCAGAGACTGTGAAGAGTTAACAGCACAGCGGAGAGGATGCTCTCCCCCTTCTCCACACTGCTAGCAGTGCCAAGGGTGGAACCTGCTAATCAGCCCCCCCCCCCCGCAGGCTGTGTGCCCTGACTGTCTGCCTGGGCCGCCGGCTGCAGGCTCCGGAATGTGTGAGAGCCATGTGTCAAATCCCCAGACTGTGGGAAAGTGCTGCTCTCGGCTGAACTTGCTCTCCCTCCCCTCGCTGGTGCTCTCCTGGCGGCCGCCCTGCCCTGCTGCAGCCTCGTGTGTGCGGCACAGAGGAAATCAACGAGCTGCGAGCTCCGCGCCACTTGGAACTACAACTTCCTCAGCCCGTTTCCGCCTGTGTGTTCTGGCTCTGGGAACAATTACATCGAAGAGGAGAAGGCAGCAGTTCTCCTCTTTGCCTCTGTATTTCTTTTTTTGTATTTGCTGTGCTTCTGGATGCTTTGCTTCCCATCGTGCCCAGTTATAACCTACAACTTTAGCAGGCATTATTTCTGAATTTACTCTTCAGAAGTACAAAAAAGTGGAACAAAAGAATTAGTTAGAACATAAGTAAAGGAACAAGTAATAGGTTTATTTCATGCTGAAAAGAGAAGAAAGGAAGCACAACGTTTCAGCTGAAGCTCTGACACCCAAAGAAGGCTCCGCAGCCGAAAATTGTGTTTCCTTTCTTCTCTTTTCAGCAGGGAATAAACCTTTACTTGTTCCTTTGCAGCCTACGCAGCTACCTACTTGAACTAGAACATAAGTACTGTAAGGCTGATGAGACATGCAACAGTACCAACAGAAATTCAATGCAGGTTTTTCTTTTTCTAAGAACACCAGGACAGAGAAACCCTGCAAAAAAGTGCAAAGAGATGAAGCAAAATTCAGTGAGGCTCAGAACCCGGAAACAGTGCCTGAATGTAACTGAGGCCCACAATTGTGGAGAACTAGTCCCAGCTGAAAAAACCCAAAAACAAAAACAGGATTTTTGCAAGTTATGCTGAAGGCCAGAATGACACAAGTTCTGAACCAATTGAATTAGAAAATCTGAACAATTATGTTGCCTACCCGCAAGACATTTGTGCAGCCCACCCAAATTCCGGACGACCTCCAATGGATTTCAAGCTTTTCGGCAGGATTGATTCTACCCAACAATTCCCCCTTCAGACCCTGGCCATTTATTGCTCTGCAGTGCAAAAATGTTTGGATGACAGAAGTCCCTTCCTCTTGTCAAACCTTTCCCAGCTTCACCTTTTCTAGATGTATACCAAGGCACCTACGCCATTGAAGCACCCTTGTTAACCTTCAGTTAATGGCAAAAACGGCATGAATGGAGACTTACTAATGGCATCTACAGATGAAAACAGTTCTGTGAAACACTGTCTGAAGCCATTCTGCAAGCCCACATTAGTTGTGTAACACATAACTATGAAAATTATATGGAAGTCTAAAGGCATTTTTTCCAGGTGATTAGGGCTAGCTATTTGGAAAATAGCATCTTCAAATTAAGCATTGATTTGTGTTCAAGCAAACTTCACTCTATATACAACTCACTCTGATACAAAAAAAACGCCAAGGCATTAAAATAAAAACAAAGAATTCTGAAAAAAAAAACGTTTTGTGAAATTGAAATAGTTGTGGTGATTTGAGAGAACAATGGTCACAAAGTGTTCAAGTCTACAAAGCCCTGAATATCCCTGCACATTTGAATCTCATTTTCCTTCTAGCTATGTTCCCTTTCACAGATGAGCAATGGCGTGCTAATAATCAGTTCTGTATAGGGCATGTAAATAGAAACACAAGCAGGCTGGGTCTGGGAGCTATTGCTCATTGGATTTTTCTGTCTTGAAAAAAAAACCGATCAGTTTGAAGTTTACTGTAAGCGGGCTGTTTCCACTTCATCAACCCTCATCCTATCTGTATGTCCCACCCTCAGCAGACACACAGAATCTTTTCTGTTCTCTGCTGGCAATCAGGCTGAGGAGGAATGGATCTGTTTCCTGTTCTCCATCTCTCTTCATGTTTAATGATCGGCCTCCACTGACAGCACATACAGGATCTGCGAGACAGGAGGGCTGATTAACTGATTGAGCGCTTTGTTTATTTTCTTCTCCAAGAGGAAGATAAGCTGGGGGTTCTCCTGCAGAAGAGGAATGATGAGAGATAAGAGGCGGGGAGAGGTATGGGGCGGCCTGGTGATGTTGCCATCAGTCACACTGCCTGCTTCAGCTGCAGCAGCTGCTGTACGTCACAGGACTCACATGCTGCTGACTGCTCACCTCTCTTCTCGCGGACAGAGGCCCGCGGACCCATTGTCTACACTCACCTGTCTGGGAAAATAGTGTCATGAATACGCCCCTGCGCATAACAGGGATCTTGGCCGCCCAGGCTGAGGAAGGTCTTCTTTGGCTCAGCCGGCAAGACCCCTGTTGAGTGACGCCGAGGACCTGGGTTGGCGCCCATGGGCTGTTGGGACAAACAGGGGTGGGAGTGGTGAGGGCACAAGCCTGAGAACCCGAATCTGTTACAACAGCTTGAATCAATATATCACACATGTCTGAGAAACTAAATTTCCCCCAAATTAAGTGCAGCCTTTATCATTTTCGCTATTATCTCTGGTATTAGAATAGAAACTCCTTGATTTGAAAGCTTCTATTTTATATTCAAAAATGGTGTTTTGTTTAAAATTCATATGTAAATCATGCTATACATATAATTCTAAACAGGATATACAACTTCAGTTGTGCTTTTGCTGTTGACTGTATACAATATTGCCTGACTGGGTTTTTTTTTAACAGAGCAATGCTCAGTATAACAGAAAAATTAGTAACAAGCACGAAAACAGATGTTTTAACCTCAGAAGTACACAAAATGCATGCTTTAAACATTCCTAACCACAGAAAATGGAACTAATATGCAATATCTTTAAAACAAAAGCAGCACTGATCTAGTGATTGATCATTCCTCACGCACATGATTTAAGCCCACTTCCTTTTAGTTTCTGAAGCTAATATTTGGAAATATTTAAGTAACAGCAGATTTTACTAAATGTAAAATAGGAAGACCATTTTTCATTTTTTAAAATCTGCAAATTATTTCTGACATTGTAATGGTTTTAATGCAGCGAATCACAGGTGGAAGACCAGACCCACAAGAACAGAGGGGAATGGTTTCTCACAGGTTACAGGTTGGAAACCAGCTGGCTGCATCAAGAATCTGTCCATGGCCTCTTGTGTTTTTTGTTGCTGTGTTTGGGTCTCCTGCCTAGCTTGAATAGAAATATCATATCTTGAATGCATTCATGAGGGTGATACTGCCTGGGGGTAGGGAAATAGAGATACGAGGACTGCAGGCAAGAGGGCTAGCCTTGAGAGTATGGATCATGACATGTGTGGAAAATTAAAGTGCCAGGGACTACAATAAAGCCAAATAACCCAGTAAGCCTGCTGTTTGAAATCCATGTCTTCTTCCTCATCAGGCTTGGGAAAATGTACTTTTAAAATCACGGATCTCCACATATGCTATTAATTGCTGTCAACTGTTTAAATTAGGGATAAAATTGACTCCACAAACATTTCTTGAAAAGAATGTACAAAAAAAGAAAAATCAGGGTAGAAATGTCTGATCATTCCTTTATCTAAAAAAGATGGAGGGTTCAGTGTTATTCTATGCAGTAGAGAGTCAGTGTGGCATCACAAATAACATTCTGAGATATTCTGAGATGTCTATTGCACACATTGGCTATGGGTTATGTTGACCTTGCACTACCTCTTTAAGAAGACCTATCCTCAGTCTATCCAATAAGAATCATACTTCCCCACTTCATGCCTGTTGTGTATCTCCAATAAGGCCTGGAAAGACATTAGCTGAAAGTGGGACCAAGAATGGAGAATTTGGGAATCTCTGTAACCATGAAGGAATCATGTTTGATGTGCCAGAGAAGACTTCAAAGAGCCCATGCCATCCCTCAGAGATTCCTGCTTCATGGCAGATTACAACCAAGTCTTTGCCAGGGTCTGTAGGAAAAGCAAACTGCAAACATAAGTGTGCCTTCTTTATTTTTTCAAGAGGCTGGGTAATTTGTCTCCTGACCCAGGAGGAAAGAAAATATATTGATATAACAGATGTTAAGTCCTTCCACTCATGGTTACTGGCTGCTCTTAGATAAAAGAGTACAACTCATTTGTTCACAACCTTTGTCTTTGTGCTATAACAAATACAAGTACATGCACACAGGCAATTTTTTTATTTCTTTATGTGTCAACTGAGGGTGTCAAGACTTAGCCTGTTAATTATTATTAGGCTTCAGCCAAGAACTGAAGTTCATCGAGGTAACAGGGATGATATGATGTTTCTTGTTAAAGATTTGTGTTTTCTTCATGTAAAGCATTCAATACATTCCCCATGAAATATGGTGCCCTGTTACATAGATTGACAATAAATACACACATGAGAAAAATATGCTTTAGTAGAAAAAAATCACAGCACGTGTGTATTATAGGCCATGATAAAAGATCCTAAAATGACTGAATTATGATTTTAATTGAGACACTGAAAGTAGGTCATTCATCTTCGGCGTTCGTGTTCAGCACTGAAACAGAATGAGCTAGAAGCTAATGTCTTTGTGAACGTGTGTTTGAACATTTGCCTCTCAATGCAGAAAAAAGCACTGTGGAAATTCCCCTAAAAAGACAGTTATGTTCTGGAAATGGACAATATGGGGACATCCCCATGACAACTAACTTTTAAGGAGCATATGGATTTAACTGTTTTTCAAGGATTCACTTTCACCCTGTCTAAGGAGAAAGAATTCTTAGAGAACAGTAAATAAGAATAAGATAGCAGTCTATGGGAGGTCCTTACAATAATGAAGAAACGTGTGTGTGCTTTTACTCAGAGGGATGGGAGAGTGTGAGAAAAGTGTAAGTAAATGAGTGGACATGTTGAGTTCCAGAAAATTGCTGCAATTTAATAATGAGTGTAAGTACAGTACTAAAGTACAAAAAGAATCACTATATATAATATAATATATGCAACATAATGTGTATGTGGACAGTTTACAGTTTTAAAGTGTGACCACCCATCTGTAATTGTGTAGCTATTCAACCCTGTTAGTGGCAGGGTTTTGTTTCCAATAGAAACCTTTGAAAACCCAGGAGGACTTCCATTCATTGCCCTTGTACAGTAGTGTGCCTGTATCCTCTGCCCCTAATCTGCCCCACAGGCTGCTTGGATTGGGATCCTTGCCAATCTCTCAGCAGGACCCCCAGGGTGGAGAAGCCCACCCCCGTAGTTTTGCCAGCCACTAAAACAGGGGCACAACCCCCTCCAGCGGACCAGCCTGGCTGCTGGACAAACATTTGAACTGCAACGCAGCAGAAGTAAGATGAGGTCTGGTATTGTTTGATTTTAAAAAAATCCTAAGAAGGCTATTACAGTTCTACTGGGAATAGTAATTTAATGCTTGGACGTTGGTGTGATTTGTTTCAAAAGACAGATGGCATTGGTATTTTCTTGAATTGGTATTACTTCTTAAATCAGCGTTTTAAGTGCAGCACTCCCTGAACCACTCAGTGTAGGAGACTCCATAAACCAAGCAACTCCGAAACCAAGAGCCTTCTGTATCTGATCGGTTCATATAGCGCCTCAGCCAGACGTGACACAGGTTATCGTTTCACCATCTGAAACAATAAAAACTGTCCTTCTAGACGATGTGGAAAGGCACCAGTGGCAGACAGTTGCCCCTGAAGTGATTCCTGTTTCAGATTTCCGCTTGATCTGTAATGCTGCCTTTCATCTTTCCTCTTGCACGCCCGTAATGAGGTTCAGAAACTCACAAGTCCTACAAACCGCGTCCTGTCAAGTGGGACCTTTGACATCTTCCAGCTAAAGGGAAACAGCGCTGCTTAAACAAGCCCCTTGGATTAACTACTGCTGTTTTCAGCCCAGGTTAGAACATAGACTTCCATGAACAAATGTTTATTGTGTATCATACTTCATATTTTTCAAAAATATTTATTATGTAGCCACATTCTGTTATATATTCCCAGCAATTTTGTACTCTGCTGCTGACCCCTTTTAAATATTAGCTCTCTTGTTAGCATTCCACTCTTCTGGTGTTCATTTCCCACACTTCAAATCTTCCTCTCCCAAAGGAATTACAGTGTGATTCACATTCCCCTCTGCAGGGTCTCCCGCTATGCTTTTAAATGCTCTAGCCTTGATCTTCCTGGCACCCCATTTGCTTTCATTAGCACATCTAACCGATTCTAGCTTTTAGTGTTGTGACTGCTGAACAAAGAGCATTTACATTCGACAGAAGGCCCTGCTCTGGAATGGGGAAGGCTGGCTCCTTGAACTTGCCGTGGCGCAGCACGAAACTTCTGCATGAAAGGGAAAAAACCCCAAATAAATAAATAAAATGCCAATCCCCTTCCGTCAACCAGCTCCGCTCAAGTGACCTTTGTTGGGGATGTCAGTCCCCCCAGTAACTCCGACTCGTACAGATTCTACTTATGAGTCGAGCCCTTAAAAACACAAGCAGGCTTGCAAGAGTCTTTGCTGCCTTATCACACGGTTTGAAATGTTCTGATCAAACTGCATGCTTCCTTGGCATGTTTATAGCCAAATTACATTTTATTGCAGGTGTTTTATAAGGCATCGCTTTTGTTTTTCACATTCTTGGTGATATGTTTAGTAAGTAATTTATGTAAAAAGGATCCTTACTGAAACCATAATAAAACCTTCCCCGATAAGGCTAAACGTAGATCCTAGCTACCAAAAAGGTTTACCAGTGTCAGCTGAACGTGGTTCGGTCGTGCTTCAATCTCAATGAAGGTATCTGATACCGAAAAGGCCTGCAGTTCCATTTTGTTCAAATTCCCAAATTCACAATTTTTTCCCCCACCCCATTTATCTCCAGTATTTCATTAAGTGGCTGTTAAGTGCTCTTTTTGCATAGCTGTATTTCGTAACTATTTTGACTACATCTAGAATATCTTCACAGATACTCATTGAAATTACCTACCAACAACTACTGATTAAGCATCTGTACAGAATTAAATTTGTTTCCAGCAAAATAAAAGGAGTTTCAAAGTGTCCCTTAATCTTGTGTAGGAACAAAATTTAGTATTTTACAGTCAGAAGAGCGCTTACACTTTTAGTGCTCCAAAGCTCTGGTAGGAGTGCACAAATCTGTGACCCCAATGAGCATTAGCACATTTTCTCTGCATTAGCTCAAAGGGTAACCATGTTCAGCCACTCTTCACCTTGATGAAATGATACTTTAATTGGCCATTAAATCATTACATCATAAATACTTGAAATTTTGAAATAGAAATAAAAAAGGGTGGAATATCTTTATTGCTTATAAAATATAACTTGCAAAGATAGCCGTATTCCTGATAGCATGACAAGTTGAGATCATAGCTATTTGTTTTTAATAGCGACAATGGACCCAACCACATGGTGTCGTTGACCAGAAGGGTTAACAGCAGTAATTCAATAAAATTTATATAGCACATCAATATTCTCTTCCTCTGAACTTGTAGCATACACATTCAATTTGAGGAAGTAAAAAATGTTTAACAACCTAATGTACAGCATTTCCTGAAGTCAAAGTAAAAGATTTGAGAGCAAACAAAACAATGCCAGAATGTTTGAATGTTCGAGTTAGGTTGACCTGGCAAATGCAATGGTGCATAAATCTAGACACACCAACCTCCACCACTGAGTAAACAAGTTAAATGTTAGGTTAACTCTCTAAGTAACTGAAGCTGTGATGTGCAGGCAGTTTCATGGTATTCTGTGTGGTTCTGTAACAAAGGAGGGCAAGTCTGATTCTTCAACATAGTCACCAGTGCTGTTCTTTCCATGTTGGGAAGATTTGGAACCTAAAAGCCAAAGACCCAAAGATGTTGTCCCATTTCCTGTACAACACTGTGAACTGCATTGTGTTTACTTTAGCTTATTCCAGATTTCCCTCATTGGTCACCCTTCACATGATCTGGAGTGATGCTCAGGGAGTACTGTATATCTGAATGACTTTCACAGAAAAATCAGCTCTACTCTGAACCAGATTAAAGGACAAAAGGATGTCTGTATGAAACATCACATCACATCACAAGGTTAAATTTGACAGATTAAGTTAGAGCAGATGATCAACAGATATGTGGATAGCAAAGTTAAAATTAAACTATTTCAATGGAAGCCATTATTTATTTTTCTTATCAACAACGGAAACTCCTTTAACTTGTTATAGTGGATCAGAAAATCTTCAATATATTTTGAGGCAAATAAACTGAATAAGCAAGAAAGCACAGAAAATGAAAGAAAAAGACAAGTTCCTTAAACTTGCATGTTCAAATTCACAGCTGCATTTCCCATGAGCATCAATTAAGGCTTAAAAATTAAATATTTTAAGGTACACTGGAAGATACCCTATCCTGAAAAAGAAAAAAAAAACATACTTGACATCCATTTCTTTTGAAGAAACTGCTCAAAAGGAAGCAAGAGACACACACATTTTAATGTAGAAACAACCCTTGGTTAGAAACCAAACAAAACTGAAATGCAAATAGTGTGAAAATTTCTTCCATCGATAAACTGAAAGTTAGGAGAATACTATTTTTGATCCCTGTGTCAAGATCCATGAAGAGATACGTTTGTAATTATCAAAATGAGGTTTGGGAGGGCAGTTACCAGAAAACATCAAAATAGTTACAGGGTCTGACAGCAGATAACCCACAAAAAGAGGGTGAGAGAGAACAGAGAGAAATACCAGTGGCAAGTGATGCTGAACAAGTCACAGCTCTGTTCAGTTTAGAGCAATACTGGGCATGTTAATGGTGATGCACCGCAGCCATTAGGGAAGACAGAAATGACTTGGGCATCCATAACCTTTTCTTCCACAGAAAAGTTCTTAGCACATTGCTTAAGATGGACAATGTTCATAAACATGACTTTATGCAATCCTCCATTATTATTTTCTAAATATAATTATAAATATTTATTTGTTTTATACCTAATATCCAGAAATGCCCTGCTCATTTTACAATTAAACATTTATGTGAATATGATATTTAAAGACACAATTCCCCGTTTATCATTTTTAAATAGAAATATGCACTGCATATACAGCATATAGATTTATTGATACATGAAAACAACTCTTTTCATGAATTAAACCCGCTTTAATGGAAAAGCTTTTCTGAAGAGGTGATAGGCTTTCTCGTATCTGTGATTGGAAATAGTGATGGCACGGAGGTGTTCCCTCAAACCCAAGACCAGGGAGAATGGAACCCCCTGTCTGGGTCACAGACGTAGGCCCTTGAGATTTAGGTTGGAAGAGTGAAGAAAGGATATATGGTGACTCCTCAGCCACTCACAGCCAGCCTTATCAGGACAGCATTGAATGAGCCAAATGGTCCAGGAGAAGGGCTCCCTCATTGTGCACTGTGATCTATAACTGCGCTTTACAGCACACTTCAGATCTTAATCAGTGTGGGAAAGACAAAGGGGGAGAAAACAGGCCTCCCAGAGAAAGAGAGCAGGATGCCTTTGACTTTCAGAAAGTTATCGAGGTCTTGCAGCTTGAGATAACAACCATAAACAAGGTGAGGGTAATGGTGCAGAATCAGGTTCAGTGATCGCTGATAAGACTGCACTTTGACCTCTCTGCCTCACTAACCCACAGAAGAGGATTAAGGTGGAAATTGCACCACTGGCTACACCGCAAAGACCAGGTTTGAGCTGTTTAAACAATGCCTTAAAATCAGCATAAAATTCAGACAGGACAGCTGTTACACTGAGATTACTCTTACTGTGATATGTTTTCCATATTGCACTCATAAGAAGTATGTCACCCAATTACAGTAGGTGGTGTCTCTAGTAATAACTAGAACTCGTGCTCATTTGCAAGAGGTATTTCCAGGTGTTTTAGATTTTTAAAACAAGACTAAACACATTGATGTCTTTCTACTACTGCTAGCTACTGCAGATGCTGACAGAAATGCAGTAGAAAAAAATATGATGCTAAGACTTAGTGGTTATTAGCTGTGTGTTGCATGTTTCCAGGCCTAAATAATCACTAAAAAATTAGCCAGCAGCCATATCACCCTGCGACTCATACTTGGCAACCCAATGAAGCTACGCAGGTGTGAGCCTGGTCAGTACCTGGATGGGAGACCTCCTGGGAAAAACTAAGGTTGCTGCTGGAGGAGGTGTTAGTGGAGTCAGTAGGGGGCGCTCACCCTGTGGTCTTTGTGGGTCCTAATGTCCCAGTATAGTGACGGGGATATTATACTGTAAAAAGGTGCTGTCCTTTGGATGAGACGTAAAACCGAGGTCCTGACTTTCTGTGGTCATTAAAAATCCCAGAGCATTTCTTGAAAAGAGTAGGGGTGTAACCCCAGTGTCCTGGCCAAATTTCCCATTGGCCCTTACCAATTATGGCCTCCTAATAATCCCTATCTATGAATTGGCTTGATTTCTCTGTTCCCTTCCCCGCTTATAGCTGGTATGTGGTGAGGGGTCTGGTGCACTATGGCTGCCGTCACATCATCTAGTTGGATGCTGCACATTGGTGGAGGTGGAGAGGAGTCCCTATAAAGCGCTTTGAGTGGAGTGTCCAGAAAAGTGCTATATAAGTGTAAGCAATTACTAAAAAAATTACAGATGATGGTTAACAATCATAGAGTCTGACATGGTTAACTTAATTAATCTACAAAATAGTATCGATGGGAGGGTGAGTCACAAATATGATAAAATACCTAATAACTTCCCCTAAGGCCCTGCTGTTTGCTTTTGATTTCTAATTACTGGTTCAGGGATGAATGGGTCGTGACCTCTACAGGGTGGTCTCTTGGTTACCCAGAAGTAGTAAGTAGAGAAACATCAGAAGATCTCAGAATATGAGTGTGTCTGTGGAACACCCCTGTGATGTTAAAATGTCACCAACTACCTACACATTCTAAGTTTACATATTAATCACAATGTCACATTCTTTCTCTTAATTATTGACATACTACCCTCCTCCCATCAACATAGATTCAATTCTACCTATGTTTAAAAGTCACTTTCTGCCAACAGATCTGCCTGTGCCATTGTGAAACAAGAAACAATATTTGGCAACTTTTGTTTTTCTGAAAAAAAAAGTGTCATACTTGTGGTAAGCAAAAAAACGTGCTGTTCATGTCTGAACGTTCAGCAAAGAAAAAATGGAAAAATACAGCTGCTTGTAATTATTAATAATTGACCTGATGCTAAGATAAGGAGGTGCACAGTTATTAAACCAGACCTTTTCTCAAGTGACTCAAATGGTACTGAACAACGAGCAAAGTCAGAACCTTTTCAGGTGTGGCTTCATTAATCCTCTAGCACTGATATGCACTGACAAAAAAAAACTCTAACAAAATTCCAAAGAAGCTTTACTTATGAAACAAGAATGTGGAACAAGAGCGCTGAGGTTTTTCTATGGGAAGAATACTCTTGAAGTGGTAAAATCTTTCTGCACAGATGTACTCACAACTTTGATCAAGTGGAGTACATTCAAAGCACATTAACATCAAAGTAATAAATTCATATCAGCTTAGAGCCGCCACTGAGTAGTGCCTGGCAATACACCTTAAATCTCTTAACATGTGGGTCTTGCTAGAAATAATCAGATTTATTGGAAAAGTGCATTGTACTCATGTCAATCTGAATGCCTGTGGAGAGCTAATGCTTTTTTCCATCTCGTCTTTATTGATTAGAATTTTTTTTTTCAGTGAACTCTGCAGTGTGAAAAAGCAACAATTATTTCAACACCATTATCATTCACAGTGGTTGGGTTAAGAGAATGGCCTTGGACTTTCTGAAGGGAAACCACTTCTGGACAGTTTATAGCTCCATGGGAATTGCTTATTAAACTGTTTAACTGATCATCAGATTAACTTTATCAGGTAATCATCAGAAGCCCAGAGATCTGGCCCTTGGGAGAAATACCACATCTTCTTGTGTCTAACACAAAACGTCTGATTCTTTTGGTATACCATTGCTAGCTAGCATCCCCCATTGTCTCCAATACCGGCATCTTGCAAAAATTGCAGGTAGGCCGGTCAGTCTATGATTTCTCTTTGTGAAAGTACTTTAAAGGGGTACAAGGGGAGCCCTAGTGCCATTTTTTTACTACTTCAGCTTTACTGCTCCGCAGTGTAAAGTTCCATAAAACAATTGAAATGATGTCATCAGCTAATCAGTGGCAGGTTCATCTATTAGCTGAATCACTGGTGATTTCATGTTGTTCAACTCAGCAGGAGGCAGTGTAAATTACCAGGAGTCTTCACTGAGTGCTCCAATGGTCAGGAACAAGAGTGCTGCGATAAGGTACTTAATCAGGCCCCCATAATGAGTCACTGATAGTCCCAGTTAAGGGCAGTAATAAAAGGAAAAGAAATTATTTTCAAAGGTCCATGGAATCCTGTATATCCTTCTCATCTCAGTGATGTCATTTACATTTGCTTTAACACTTCCAGAGCAAGACACCTTTTAAGAGATCTCAGAAGTAATAGCTTCCTTAGGAATCCCTGCCAAGAAAAACAGCTGCTTGTCCTCTAGCTCTTCTGCATCCTCAACGATGCTGATAGATCTAGGCAGGATGGCCAGCCCCGAGGAGAGTCACTGTGCTCTTGAATATTTTCCATCTGTCTGACACAGAATGGGTGGAGTCCTGTTAAGAAAATAATTGAAATCTTCTCAAGACTGATTGGTATCAAACACTTGTTTTCTGAAGTCTTCTGAAAACATTTTTGATTATGGCATGATTAAGACATTTCATTGCCAGCAACTGCTGCTGCACGCCGTATTGTTGTGCATTTGATAAATAAACTTTGACTTTGAAGCATTTCTACTTACCGGAATGGTTAATATCAAACTCACAAAGTGTGTGACCTCTGTACAGGACAGGGCTGCCCACACCTAGCCATTGTTTACTTGTTACCCCATTATCTGACCATAAGTCCCCCCTCCGCCCTTTATTATTCTAAGTAAACTAGTTCACATATTATTTTTAATTTTAATTTTAATTTTAATTAATTATTCTTCTTATTTTTTTCTTCATATAATAATAATAATTATGATAATTATTATTATTACTTCATATACCATCAATCCATCTATTTTCATCCAGTTCAGAGTCACGGAGGAGATGCAGACTATCCCAGCAAGCAATAGGCACAAGGCAGGGTACACCCTGGACAGTATGCCAGTCCGTCGCAGGGCAGACCGACACAGACACACACATACTGTACTCACCACCTGGGGCTATTTTCCCAGAAGCCAATTAACCTACTAGTTTGTCTTTGGACTGTGGGAGGAAACCGGAGCACCCGAAGGAAAACCACACAAACATGGGGAGAACATACAAGCTCCACACAGATAGCACCTCAGGTCTGGAAATTGAACCCAGGGCCCCTGCACTGCAGATAGGCTAACCACTGCGTTACAGCGCCGCCCTCCTTCAGTTACCATTATATCTCACAAACATTGAATCGGTATATATAAACCCTTTTAGTTATTTAAGATAGACCAGTTTAAATCCAACAAGGGTGTCATGGCAAGAAATTGTTATTCCCATAAGAATATTGGGGTTCACAACCTTTTTCTTGATCCTACACATTTACTCAACCCCCTGCCCGGTTCCACCAAATTAAAAAAAAAATCTACATTCTCAGAAAAAAAAGATTGTCTGGGATTCATTTTCTCTCTGCAGTTGCACTTTCCACAGGATCTTTATGCAGTTTTACTTCCTTTTAAATAAAAGACAAAGTAAAATGCCAAGACTGGGCATTCTGAATTTCTCATTTGCATAAAGAAGAAACGGTCTGAAATTGTGAACCACTGAGAGCAGGATTGATTTTACAGCCTGGGTGTTGCTTATTCAAATATTTTCCAATTTGCTGATTTTGATAGCAGCTCCCAGTGATGGTCCACAGAGTATGGGGTGTTGCAGAAACCTTTGCTGACTGCAGATATTGGCTATACAGGAACCTTAACTTAAGGTTAAAATGAGAGGAGCTTGCTTGGTTGCAAGCTGTCCATTAATCCAAGTATTGTATTTGGCCAGAGGAACTTCTTTGTATCAGTCTTCTGGTTAACACCTTAGTTCTGCTGTTTGAGGCACAGGATTGATGTGTGAAAAACATGCTGGTGTGTACAAGGGGACGAGTGTTTCTGTCCTAGGCGTTGTACCCATAACTGAGTTCAATGACAGCTCTGTGTTCCAAATTTAGAGGGAATTAACTGTTGTTTGCACATTCAATTACATAGATTCCACTTAACCTTTTTATATTAAAATAATATTTGCACCCACCACACTGTTCTTAATGCCAGGACTCTCATTACTGCTCACAAGCAAGTTTGTAGTGTCAGTGCAATGTCAGAAGAGCACTTCTTTATAAAAATGACAAAGAAACGGCTTGGTAGCAGCACTGGGTGAAATAATGCCAATTGCAATACAATTTATTCGCTTAGTCCTTCATGCGGCAGTGTAAATCAATACTTTTATCCTTTTTATTTTATTCTTTTATTATATATTCAGCCCAAACTTCTATAGTTCGAGGTTTTCTGAAGAATCACATCAGTAAATCAGACACAGTTAATAATCCATGTTGTATTACAGATACATTATAAAAGATTGTACTATGGAATCACGTCAGGTTTATCAGGTCTCTGATACAGTTTGTTGAGAAAGCCAATGCAAAACCTTCCCATAAGAAGGGAATTATATGTTGAGTTTCTGATTTCTTTCATGTCTTTGAAATGGAGTTGCTGTCTTATCTGTCTGAAGCATTCTGTGTGAGTTTGCAGCTACCATGGGGCTCCACTTTACAGGATTACCTTGACAACAAGGGTTTAAGGCTGAGAAGAGAAGAGAAGAGAATACTGCCTCCATGTCAGGACCCTTCAGTCCAGCCAGTTTACAACCTGCATCACAATGGAACTCGGATCAATCATCTTCTGTCAGAAATCCGGCCCTCTAGCCTAAATCCACATTAGAATATCTGTAGGAGATGAAACCAAGCCTGCCGTTTGCCACGCCTATTTGAAGAGCCCATCTGAATAAACATCTATTGGCTGCAGGCAACAAGAGTAACATCTGTGAGATGCTCCTTTTTCTGTTTGTTCAAGACAAACATTTAACAGCTATTGAAGACACAGTTGGGGGGAGGGGGGGGGGGTCACAGTTCTCCATGTCCCTCAGTTTTTAATTTAGATTTTAAGGTTAAGCTTTAGGTTAGCTAGGTAGAATTAAATAAATAATCCTTACACTTATATAGTGTGTCACGGATGTCTGAAGGTACGAACTGTGGAATGGCAGGAGAGCGGAAAAAGACCTTATGCGTAGTGGCAAGACAGGCGTTAGCCCGGGCTCAGCTGTTTCAGAAATGCCATATAGAAACCTATGCCCTCAGGTAGTGGACGTGGGGCGACCTGGTGCTAGGCAGGTTTCGAACCTCAATACTGAGCGAGGTGCAGAGCAGAAGCAAGAAGTAAATAGGCTACACAACAAGACACACCAGAAAGACATGAATAATCACAGGGAACTAGGAACAGGAGAGAAGTAGAGTGCCCTCTAGGTGTACTGGGCGTGACACAGTGCTTTTCTGGACTCTCGACTCAAAGCGCTTTGCAGGTATTGGGAACCCCCCACCGCCAATGTGTAGCTCCACCTGGATGATGTGACGGGAGACTTCTCCAGAACGCTCACCACACACCAGCTATCAGTGAGGAGGAGAACAGAGTGATTGGGCCAGTTGATAGATAGGGATTATTAGAAAGCTATGGCTGGTAAAGGCCAGGAGGAAATCTGGCCAGAACACCTGGTTTACTCCTCTACTCTTTTCCAGAAACACCATGGGTTTTTAATGACCACAGAGAGCGAGGATCTCGGTTTTACATCTCATCCAAAGGAAGACACCTTTTTTACAGTACAGTGTCCCCGTCACTATACTGGGGTATTACCACCCACACAGACTGCAGGTTGAGTACTCCCTATTAATTTGATTAAATTACCTAGTTTAAACATTTGTCCTACAGAAAGATCAGGTCTTAAATAGAGTAATATTCCAAAGTACAATATTTTTTTTCTTGCACAATATGGAGTCCTTTCAATCTTTTGCAAATTCTCCAGTGTTTTGTCAAACATGACAGCCATCTCTTAATATATACAGGTGTGTTTTTTAGAAATCTGTCTGTTCAATTTGATGTCCATTTTTGGCATACTTTCTAAACTATATCACTTTGGTTTTAAATGTATAATCAGCAAATTGTTGACTATGAGACCAAAACACACTTTTTCAATGCCCTTATCTTCCATTTAAGGACCAAAAATGTAGCACAGGCCGTAGACCTTTTAAATTAACATTAATCACACAAAAATAAACCACACTTGACAGCCCAAGGTGGGTGTCAAATTAGAGCTGTCACCAAGCGGGCCTAGTAAATTAACGTTAACTGTAATGAAGAGGGAGTCCCTATCAACACATCATAAATCCATTAAATGGTGAAAAACCTCCAGGAAGGTGATAATGCACTTCACACCTCAGGGTGTTCAGAGCAGCCCTGCCCTCCTGCTCACTGGGAACCACCTGCCAGTTCCTCTCATGGCCCCTGTGCTATTCTCATGCATGTTTGCAAGGCACTCCCCTCGGATACAAAGTAGCAGCTGCACTTGTGTTCCATCTTCACTGGAACACCCATTAAGACATAATGGAAAATGAAGATCTCTATCACAACACAGCTCCTGCTCACTGCAATCTTCACAGCCCGGTTCCTCCGCCCTGATTCCAACAGAGACCAAAAACCTTTCATCACTGACCTGACATGTTCCAGTTTCACCTTAGAGCGCATCAGTTGGAGTAAAGCTGAAGATCACTTCTCCGGTGGCAGGGAACTGTAAGTCAATTCACACTGATGAAAGGTGGGGGAAAAAAACGAAGACTGCAGTTTTTAGTGCTTTCATTTGTGCTGCAGGTGATGACAACTTGATAAAAAAAGCAATCAAATGTTTTTTTAGGTTTATATTTAAAGACCAGCAGGGTCATGTTGGGAATTTACCCATTAAAGGGTATTACATTTACAAGGCATCACCTATAGATTAGAAGTTAACTAATACTAATGTTAACGAATGCCAAAAATCAATTTCTTAATTGGCTAATAATAAGATGGGCACAATATAGTCGCTATATTAAATACAAATAGAACCTTTCTGGCCTTCCATTCTGCAAGCAATACAGTTTCAGCTAAATTGATGATAAAGGATTATTACTGTTTAACTGTGAGGGAAACCAGACTTTGGGTAAAAGACCTGGAGTCCAAATGACAGATACCATAAATAAGTCAACGAGACATTGAGGTCGTGGTATTACAACTATTCTGATACCCTGTTGGTAAAAACGAGTTTCCTCATTTCAAATGTGAAAAGTTTCAACGACTCAAACCTTCTGAGACCAACTCTCACATTCTAATTATTGCATTGCTAACTGGCAACAGTAAAGAGCTGTTGCTCCACTTAGATAAAAGTGCAAGGTTTCTCAGTTGATTGGTAATTTGTTCCCAACTCATACCAACACTAAATAAAAAATGTGAAATAATGAAGTTGCACTATGGTAGCATGAACTACAGAAAGTGTTTAGAACCTATCAGGTTATACAGTATATCCCAGATTCCAGTTATCCATACTTATCTCATTTTCAGAACTGTTTCAAGATATGCAATAATAATGAACATTTTGATGGATTCAACATTTTCAAGAGGTGCATTCCATACTTTAGCAAAGTTGTTCCAAAATGCTAAAAAGATAATACAGTACTTGTCGCTGAAGTCAATACAACACTGGACAAGCTCTTCTTATTGGGGATGAGGCAGATAAGATCAAATGTACAATCCATGTGTACAGCCCAATACCATCTATTTTAAATTGTGTACCTCACAGTGCTAATCCCAAATGCAAAGATTCAGAGAGCAGGACAGGCACTAGCAATAAGGCTGAGCTCTGACCCAATCCCTTATTCTCATTTGGAGAAAACCCATTAAAATGCTAATATTATCCCTTACAGGTTAAACTCGGATGAAATGAGAAAGAGCTTTCTGCTCACAAAGTTTCAACAATACCATCTAGACCGGCTGTCTTTTTTCTCTGTCTCTAAAAAACAACATATGGTTATTCAATGAAAAAAGTGACTCCCCCCCTTCCCTGCAAAAGAATTCCAACATTTTTCCACACTTTTAGAAGAGGCATAAAACAATAGCCTAACTTACATGGCAGTATTTTGTTATAACATGTATTCATAATTTCATATAGGATTACATGTAAGTATAGCTATTCACTCTAAATATACTTTTGTGAGCACTCTGAAATTGTCATTTTCAGTTTAAAAGCCATTAATGTAGGCTGAGTTTTACCTATATGTCCTCATTCTAAATTATCTTTGGTTAAACTGATAAGCACCAGTTGATATGAATCATGAAAATTATTTTTATCCCAGTTCAGTAGGGTGCAGATTCCCCTACAGGGGTGCATCCAGAAAGTTGGAATATTAATTACTTCAGAATATGGCGACCACTCAAATCATGATGCATTGTTGCAGCACTGTAAGGAGTGGATTAAATATGGAGGATGATATCCAAATTACAAATCCTGCTGATCTTGATGTCTGTGGTTTTGGCTTTGTGTCCTTACCAGTCCTTACAAAAGAGAGTTCATCTAGTGTGGATAGAATAAAGATAAAAAGACAGTTTTACTGTACAGTACATACTGGATTGGTTTGCCATGATCAGCCCTAGTGGTGATAAAAAATGAAAACGAGTTTGGTTTGTACTTGAGAACAGAGCCAAATTCGAAGACAAAACCAGGTAGATTAAACTTCACTTTTTTGTAACTGAACAGTTTTGGAACCTTGCTCCTATTGTATGACAAGTGAATTTTGCTGCTCACTTTTTAAAGAAAGAAAAAATACCAGCATATTCTTCAAAACTCTGAAGCACAGAGAAGTGGTATATAAGGGGACAGTTAACCATTTCCAGGAGTAAAGCCTATTTTCCTTTCCGGTTCCTTTATTGCTTGCCTTGTTGTTGCGCTAGCTGGGACCTCATTTAGAAACAGGAGCTTCTGTAATTAAAGCCCATTTAACAACAGTCTATTCTTTTCACCTTAATTGAAAAGTTACTCCTTTAAATGAGTCTTCCAATAAACCCATCCCTGAACCCCACTGCCTGAGTGAAATCTGCATAGCAACAATGGAAGGTTGAGACAAACCTGCAGCCTTCCCTGGCACATGCACTTTACAGTCCATCACCTTAAAGCAGCAGGGCAATTGCTCACCCTAAAGAGGGGCTCCTTTACATATCTATGAGTCAGCTCATTAGCTAAGTAGAATCAGCACTTTTCTCAGGGAACCACATCTAATTATCATGGAGGGAGTCTTTGTCTTTCTTAAATGCTTCCAAGCTAAGCTGTTATTGTGGCCAGTTATCTAGTTAATACATATTTACAACCATGTAAGGTTATAGAAGGGATCCTGTAGTTTTATTTGCAGGGTTTCATCTGCAACACCATAAAATCATTAACAAGCTGTTTAGGGCAATTGTTCCTCCAAGTTTTTATTTTGTGGCCTCAGCAATGCTGAGCTTCAGAGGAGACAGATGGTGGGATGTCTCAGGCGGAGGATTCCCAGGAATAGCTAAAGAGGAACTGCCGTCTCAATTTCTCAAACTGGTTAGTAAGTCTCAGTAACAAAATTAATTAAATGACGACATCGCAAAATTTTACGGATTCCAAATTAATCACAAATCGTCAGCTTTGTGAAAGTACTATACAGTCCCCATTGCTGTCACAAACTACTGGTCTCTCCACGTTTGAGAGTTAGAGTTTGTGTGAATCACAACATGAAGTGGGCCTTCCTGCTCACTAGTTATTGTAGTGACTAATGTAATGCGATGTACAAACAAATAAGTACAGGTTGTGCAGCAGATATTTCACCGCAGAGATTTTTCGACATGATCTGCAGTTACCAAGTAAGTCGTATTTGTTGGATAAACCATCTCGAAATTGAGAGCAATATTTCTATTAAATTAAAAGGGATGTATTCACAAGCCTGCTTGTTTACAATGTAATAGGAGTGCTTCACCTCACTGGAAGTTTTGTTGTCTTGTTCTGAATCACAGAATCTGGCGTTACTCATTACTGGAAATTTAGTCTATTTTGTGATGTAAATCTACACATTACTACGTACATTTTACTTTTATTGTGGTTTGAAATGCACTCATCAGTGCCAATTCTTTCTAACCTCAAATATAAAATCAGCTTTGCAGTTCCACTTTAAATGGACAATTAACAGCACAGATACTTATTTTAAAAGCACTTTTTTTAGGTTTACATAAAATGCAAGTTTTACACGTATTTTCACAAGTCTGTAATCACACAAGTCACAATTAGGCCTTCCTTTAGCCTCATTTCAGATAAGCCTTCCAAAGTATTTTTTAATTAATAACTTGATTTAAGGGTCGTTATAAGATTTCATAAGGTTAAACAAATATGTACAGAAATCAAGAGGCAGACATGAAGAGCAGGCCTAGCATCCTGTGAGCTATATAACTGATAAGATCTTTAAACAAGACTACATCTCAAAAAGATACCTCTTTCATCAGTATAGAGATACATACTACTCCATCCTCATTCCAATGCGTAACTGAGTTCTTTATTATTAAACTGAGTTAATAATAACTTCATTATTTTACAAAGCTCTTGCAGAAAAGCAGAAGTTTCAATTAGTAGGTGTATAAGATAAGATCACT
Organism: Atractosteus spatula; assembly: GCF_055471065.1. Lineage (NCBI taxonomy): Eukaryota > Metazoa > Chordata > Actinopteri > Semionotiformes > Lepisosteidae > Atractosteus > Atractosteus spatula. The sequence goes on along the minus strand of NC_142709.1, from coordinate 64,845,491 downwards.
TTATTAGCCATATATAATTTCTTGCATTAGGAATTTGTCTTTTCGCATACCCAAGCTTGCTCTCCATGAGACACACAGATGGGGAAAGAGAAGCTGGGGGCCAGAGCACAGGGTCAGCCATTTATACAGCACCCCTGGAGCAGCTGGGGTTAAGGGCCTTGCTCAGGGGCCCAACGGAGTAGGATTCCTCTGCCAGTAGCAGGACTTGAACTGGCAACCTTCCAGCCACAGGCACAGAGCCATTACTCTGCTCGTTATTAAACTTCTTTGTATTAAAGTTCTTTGATTATTCACTCAATATAAGGCCATATCTGAGCCTATATCTAATTCATACCCAGTCACCAATGAAAAAGTCATTTACATCTTAATGTGGGGAAGCAATTAAGTTTGCAATCAAAACGTTATGTAGTATACATAGTATCAATTCTTTTTTTATCAGTCATGTTGATGTTACATAAAACTTATGGCGTATAATACACCAGTAAGGCTTCATTTAGAATGTCATGTGCAATTTTGGTCTGTGTCTTATAGAAAAGATTGATGCTTTGGAAGCACTACAGAGAAGAGCAACCTGATGCATTTCAGGACTTAAGGGAATGACAGGTTGAAAGAATGGAACCTGTTCAGTCTTCAAGAGAGAAGACTACAAGGGGACTGGATACAAGTATTCAAAGTCCTCAAAAGCATTAACGAAGTTAAGGCAGCCGATGTCTTCAGAATGAACACTGAAACACAAGTGGAATCCATGGGCCAGCGTATTTAAAAAGAGAATAGAAGACACTTTCTGGGGGTACTCGAAGCTTTGTGGAGGAAGGAACACGTACTCAGCAATGTTGCTGAGGCCGATACCCTGGCTTCTGATCTGGATCTGATGGCCCGATCAGATCCTTGGATCAATCAGCTACTCAACTCAGCTACTAACTGCCAAATGGGCTAAATGGCTCTCATTTCCTCTCATTTGTAACCTTTCTCGTGCTAAAGATCACCCCACTAATCTGACATGAAATTGTCATATTTATCTTATTACCAAACACAGATGTGTACTTTCTAGGCCTTCATACAAAAAGCTTGTTAAAGTAACTAGTTATTACTATTTTCTAAGCAAATGCTTCAGTTCAGAATCTCATAAGTGTCAGGTATATTAAAGTAAAAAATGGTATGGAAAAATGAATTCAGTACTCTTCCAGTCCTTAACGAAGAAATGTTATTTTATGCCAATTATGGAAAATAGAAGACATGTACTAGTGACAACAAGAACACGATTTTGTCGAAAGAGTTCGCATTCGCATTTTCTAAATACATTCTGCATCTATGCATTTTCAAAAAATGCATGTACATATGCAAGGTTATGTTTAATTTTACGTGATGAAGCACAATAGTAAGTATGTGTCATGACTGGTAACTGTAGACAGCTACAGCTTCGTCCACTGCTTTGTTGAGCTGTTCTCTTTGTGTACAGTAGTCACAGGGGAGCTGAGCTGCAAATTGTACCAATTAAGAGTGCAGCTGTGTTAATGTGTGAGAAGGACAATAGGGCAAGAGCTCATCTGTCAACAGACAAGACGGAGGGAATCCCTGATACACAAAGACAAAGACGATAAAGAAAGTCTAAGCACAAGTACAAACTAAACCCCTCCATGCAATTGTCACACCATCATAATGACACAGTTCCAGAAGAAGGAGGATAAGGAGGATGGCCTACAGATGAACGTGTCTGCCCGGAGAATTAACTGCAATCACTGCTTAACATCCAATTAATTTTATTCCTGTGTGTAAGTAACAAATCAGGAGCTGAATGTGGGGAGATAAAATCTTCAATCCCTGATTAGCAAGACAAGGTGGATGAAATGAGAACAGTATCTGGCTGGATTTACCAGATGCAGACAAGAGGAAGGTTATATAGTGAAGATTAGAAACTGTTTTATTTAGGCTGTACTGTCACACAGATGCACATTAGTGGGATACGTCTCTTTGAATTCTCAAGAAATGTATGTTTAACTGAGCACATGTTATCTGAATTAAATTATTTGCATCCATTCTGTGTTCCGGATAAGCTGGTTGTATGAACTAAGTCAAGCCAAATTGCACATATATTGCATATACAAACAAATGCAACATGTAAGTGATTTAAAACTGTCATAAAATGTTTTCATTTCCCATATTTCGCTACAAAATAGCATTCCTGAGCAAAATCCATTTCTACAAAGATTCCTGGGTTGCCCCAGCAAAGCAAAGATTTATTAATTGTTCATATCAATGCACTGAATGCTACAGTTTCAATCTCAAAAATATATATACATTGAGATTTAAATGGACACATGAACTTTGTGGGTTGTGTTTTGAGAAAATGTGTTTGGGTTGGCAGCTCCCATCCACCGCGCTGGTTTCCAGTTTGAGCTCATAGTGGATAAGTGGAATTTATAATGAAAGGGTCTTTCAGTCTTCCCTCACATGCAACACACATGCAACTGAATGATTTTCACACAACACACATTTATTAGTCCTCACATAACACTACTGTACAATACAATTAAGGACAATGAAGTACAAGAGACTGTTTCAGTTGCTGTGCTCCTTAAACAACACAAATCTCCCATCAATCATTGAGAGATCAAAGGGTCATGAGAAAGAACAGCTGTAATAGAAGGGCTCCCAGTTCAGATTTGGGCATTTCCACAATGTGTGTGCAATTACATTATGCATATAAGTGTTCAGTTATTTATTTTAATATTGATTTAAGTACCTTTTGTTTTAATCGAGCTAGTTTCTTCTAAGAAAACAGTTTAAAGAGTAGTTTAATTACTTTCTTCACAAGCTGATAATAAAGGACAAATTAAAGCAAATTAAGTTTCTAAAGAAGAGAACGGTACTGTTTTTCTATATCACAGCAGAACTAATGTACCGAACACCTTGGATGAAGTGTCATGGGAGTCTGGAACAAGCTGCCCAGCCATGTTGTCAAAGCCAGTACCTTGACTGCTTTCAAGAAATGGCTGGATGAGTGTGAATCAACTATTGGAGCAGTGTATCAAGTTCTGAACTTGTAATTGGATGGCTGCTGTTCCAAATCCGCATAAGGCATCGCTACCCGTATTCCTCCAGATGAATGAATACTTATAAATATAAGCTACTTTGGATAAAAGTGTCAGAAAAATAATAGAGCAATAATAATAGCTGCTAATTACCAGATAGGCTGAAAGCCCTCCTCTTGTTTGTAACTCAATTTCTTATGATATTAACAGTCCGTTAAGGATCAAACAAAGTTTTACATTTAAAAAAGTGACTTCATCTGAAAAGAATAAGAAAAAGAAACACGAATCACTAAAATAGACTAATATGAATATTTCTAACAATATACTTTTACAGATATATACAAGCTGCAGTCAAAAAGCCATTGGGAAGAATACCATAGTTTTTTAAAATTTGAAACATTTTAAAAGGTGCTCACCAAAACTACAGCTTGGATCCTGCTGTTTTTTTACATAAGAGTTAATGTTCCAACAGCTAATGTCCTAATAGACTTAGGTAGCAACAAAACTTCCTTAACCCTAGAGAGAAGCAAACTTTGTTCTCTGTCTATTAGCACAAGTCAGTGCACCTGCCTGATCCCAATTACCCAGGAATTCTTGTAACCAGCTCACCAAGGACATTGATTAGAACCCCACAGAGCAGGTCTTCCCCGGGACCTTTCCTTAATGATGGGATTACTCCAAGCAACCACCTCCCCCTCACCTCTCCAAACCCCTCTGGAGCACCATACACTGTTTTGTACCGACAGAGGACAAAACACCTTTTTGACCCCTTGTCTGTCCCCTGATTCTTCCCCACAGCTAGCTCACTTTTGATAATGCCCCAGACTTCAGAACCAGCCAGTCACTCACTCTCTCGCTGGCCAGTCGCTAGCCTTCCTAAAGTTACTGCGGCCACTGTGCACAGTCAGGCATCCCCAAGCACAAAAAATGAGTAGAACTAGAGATCAGGGAAGTAAGCCAACAAACAAATTTTGTTCCCCTTGCTCTCTGTTGTTCCATTGTACGCAATTAGCAGCTACAGACTGTACTTCCCCAGGCATTTTGTGTGGCATTTTGTATCACTCTTCTTCAACTTTATATGGTACATATCTGTTTTATAAGCAATCTATAGTATATGGCACAACATCCTTGAAGCAAGGATTAATTCATGCTTAATCTCTACAATGCAGCAATGATTAAACACTTCTTACTGAAGAGTTAACACAGAAATTTGATTATTAACATTAAGGGTATATTTCGCAAAGAGCAACACAAAACATCAATAATTATGGCCAATCTATAGTTAATACTAAATTCCATTGTCTAAGCCGTCAATTATTTTTCAACATTTACTTGAATTAAATGTATATATACATATTACTATGGATTACAGTAATAATTAATTTGTATATGCATTTGAATGTTCTGGCATTTCTGGAGAACGTGGGTTGCAAAAGACTGCACAGCATCTATTTAAAAAGAAAAACAATGTGTTTCATTTGTTCAAAAGAATTTGTTTCAGAAACATATCTATCTCTTGCTCTAAACCTCTATGTCTCTATCTATCACTAAAAATAAACACATACATGTAGCTCAACAATATAGTGAGCCAAGCTTTTAACCAAGGATGAAAGCTTTAGGGCAGTGTTTGGGGTGAGTAATGGTCCAGAGCAAATCAATTGGCTACTGAGGATTAAAGATAAGGTGTTGAGGCTTTTTGTCCAAGAAGCAAGTGATGACCCCTTCATCCATCTCTGTCCCTTCATTCCCTTCAAAGATTTGGTACCAGATTCCTCAATTAAAGTCTCCTTTTAGAACAAGGACAACAGATGCTGCAATCACAACCCCTTTAGAGTGGTTTATCTGAAGACAGAAATAGCTCACCCCTTTCCTTTCTTGTGAGGTAAATAGGGTTCCTCCATATAGATGGCATTGTACCTTTCATAAAACCACAAGAATGTGTCAAGACCCTAATCTAACCTTTCCAGAGATGACTGATGGTAGTTACTGGTGCATATCGAACTCGCATTGAAAATGTAAATTTATTTTGTTTTTCTTGAAATGATTCCCTTTTCACAAAAAAATACCAGATTTCTTAATGGGGTAGATTTTTCAATAGCAGTAGATTTGGAGATGAAAGGAGGGTGTAGACCATGTGTAAAAGATTGGTGAGTGTGATTAATTGAGGAAAACAGTGAAGAAATCCACATTTATAGGATTGAATTATGTTCTCTGCCATTATAGATATACACAAAAACTTTGGTGTGTTCAAAACTTGGAAGCTAAATTTCTCAAATATGACTTGTTCTGACAAATGTATAACCCATGTTTTCAAATCCTTGGACTAGCCTCCTGGTGAATTTCATACAAATTGCAAGAAAGGCACAAAGTCACTTCATGCTTTCAAAGGCCTGAAGCGAATGCCTCCCTTTGTATTTCTGAGCTCCTGATAAATTACACCTTTAGACACATTCTCTCATCTCATTTGTTCCCTCAACAAGATTATGGATTTGGTAAATTCCATGTCTTTATGTAAGTAGGCTGTGGAGTACTCTCCCCTTTTTGAAATCAGACACGTTGAAACTTTGTTTTCAGACATACTTGTTAGAACTACCATTACTGCATATTTTATTGTAGTTTCTTTGTATTGTGATGGATCTCTGAAGTAATTTTTAAAATTCAAAATCACCTTCAATTAATTCTTGAAACACTCTTATAATCCTTATTTAAGAATGAACGAAATGTCTGAAACATTTTGTTTTGTCTTCAAGCAGAAAACAAAATGAAACTGAAAAATCTGCAGCAACCAATATCGTTTTAACACCTGTGCCCGACAGATATCTGTCTTACTATTCACAGCAGACCTCTTTAATGACCTCACAGCTGGGCACAAACACACTTAAACTTCATTGTCTTCAATGTATGGATCCCTTTTCTGTGTCAGTCCTACTGATAAACAGTGGGGACCAATCAATTAATATGACAATTAATATGAATAATTCATTCATTGTTTGCATTAATAGTTCATAATTCTCAAAACACGAACATACTAGGTTTCACATACTGATCAACCTTAAAAATTTGGGAACTTGAGCTTCAATCTTAGATCTTTTACGTTCTTATGCTTTGTCATCTGATGGTACAAAATATTCTGTATTGCACGGGTGTTAAAATGACATAATCATAGGCCATAGGGTCTGCTGGTTTTTGTCCCATTTCATTCTTTTAAAAAACATCATGGGTCCAATTGTTAATTTACTAGAAAAATAAACACTTTAAAACAGGACTACAAGTTCTACAGTTATTGTATGTTGAATAAAGCGCAACATTTATGCATCACATTATGTGTACAGGGCACCTTCTAATCCTCCAACAATGCATATGAAAACAGACAGAAAGATACACAGAAACAAAGCAGGATGTACATGGAAGAGCACAACAATGAGGCAGTTTTTCCAAGAAATTTTAAGTAACAACAGTAATGTTTTTGCATTTTCGTATTTAATGATTACATTTTTAAAAATAAACAATGGGTTGTGCACACTTCGGTTCTGTCAAAAGCAAGGCTAAAAGATAAATTGACAGAACAAAGACTTAAACTGCAAGTGTGCCCTGTTCCTTCACACGTTGAAAGGGACAATTACATATGATGATGTGGAAAAAAGAAGATGTAAGAAATATGGTCACACAGAGAATTGCTTAATGGGATGCAAACAATGATAAGATGAAACCAAAAGCTGTTTTTTTTTTAGCCAGTCTTCTCTCTTGCTGGAGTGGTCAGCGTGGAGAATCCTGTGCCCTCCATCATTCTGAGAGGTGTGTCCAATTGCATTGTCTAGAGCAGCAGGTAGCTCTGCCTGGCGGGGTCACTGTTAAGACCAGCTCTTGCCCATTGGTCAGCCTGCTGCCGGACAGGTCAGGGGTCAGTGGCCAGCTCGGACACAGACTGAACACTTTGTAAATGAGGCTTACAGCATCCAGAAAGATGATTTATAGAGGGGTAACTTCATGAGGTCAGCACTGTTTCAACATCTGAGGACTTTAATGCTGTGGAGCTCTCTCTTTGTGTCTGTTTAGGGAATGTTCTGGTTTATTCTATCTTGAACATTAAGATTATCCCTTCTTTTTCAAAAATATTTTTAGCCTCCTGAAGCAATTTTATTTTGAAAATCAAAATGAAATGAATTGAGACCAAATATTAACCCTCTTTTTTATGTGTCTTATCTAGGTACACAATTGGTTTATATACACATAAGCAATACAGTAAATCTCATCCTATTATATCCCCAGGAAGGTCAATAATAAAAAATACCCTTTCGAGTATTCCAGTGTTGTTCTGTCAGTTATAAAAGTTGCAAGCAGTTTTGCCAGACAGATTAAAGGTATCAACAAAATGAATTATTTACAGTTATTTTCAGTTTGGTGCCTCTTTAACAGATATTTAGCAATATTTGATGTTCAATACAATGAGGAAAAATTACTAATAGAAAAACACTCTTTGCAGCAGGGTTGGTTTATGAATCGAGTGTTTCTAACATCTATACTTGTGGATCAACCAGCTGCTTTTCCTAGCACCACTTGTCTCATATCTTCCTGGAAGGTTTGCTGAAAACCATTTTGTCCTTTTAATGCATTGCCACTAAGATTACTTAAACCCACAGCTTCGCATATGTAGCTTGTGTCCAAAATGCAGGCTGTACAGAGCAAAAGCATTGTGCTCTTTGCCTATTGTCTGGGGCATTGTAAATAATGAGCCCCTCTCTTTCATTGTGGCCCAGCTCCTCTCCCCAGGCTGAATTGTGCCAGAGAGCAGCATGGTGCCCAGAGTGCCTGAACTCTCAGCGTGAGGGTGAGGAGAGGTTCACTCGAGGTTACAGGTACTTTTTAACCCGCCTCGCAGGAAAGCTCCAACTTCCTGCTGCTAGAAATTTGTCCTCCAATTCCCCTCTTTCTTGGAGAGTGTCAGCGTGGGCCCCTGATGAGAGATTTGTAGATATGATAACTCGATTAGGTCCGAGGATGGATGACATGGTGGCAGTCAGCCAGTGGCACCCAGGGAGCCTGTGATCCTGCTCCTTAACCTCTCTTCGGGAGAGAACAAATTATAACTGGTTAAATATATTACCCCCTGGCAGAGGACAAATAGCTGGCATGCGTTATAGACTGCTGAGGTCTAACATGGTTGGAAACCCAGGCATATCAGGTAGGTTGGTCTCCTCATCAGAAAAAACTAAATTCTCAGCATCGTGCTGGTACTACAAATGAAAACAGATCATTGCTTTTATGCAAAATATCCCCAGTTGTAGTGAAAGTTCAAACAAGTATCCACAGATACCAATGGAGCTGGTATTGTATATACTGATGTAAGGAGTTGAGTAGGGGTGAATCTCATGTATTGTGTGACTAGAGCTTTACTTTAAATGGAAGGACCTAAGATGTTTTGTTTTAAGATGTTTTGACTTCCCTGTGTGATATAATCAATAATATAGGGGTATAAACACTGGTAGTTAGGAATAAGTCCACTGGGGGGACTTCTGGCCTCAGAAGAACAGTTTCCACTAAATGTAGTACCCTTTCGCTGTCCTCATTTTATATCATGCGATTCATCAAACAGGAAACAATGAAAAGGAAATACTTCTCAGATACAAGGATACAAGGAAATATACTTCTCACCACATAAGTTCTTGTGAGTTTTGTGACAAAACAGGCTTAAGATGATGCTCACCATAATACCTTACACATTAGAGGAAAACGTTTTGATATGAATATTCCACTACATTGCAAATGTCAAGTCAGCCTTAGTACCATTACAATGCGGACATTTAAGAATACATTCAGAGGGGTCTGTGTTGATTAACACGTGACAAATTTGTGTTTCAATGTTATGCCCACACTCAACATACAGTCCAATTTCCAAAAGACTAACTACACTCATGGAAATTCTTCAACTAAGATTCTGTTATATACTGTATACTGTTTATGTATGAGTACATATACAACAATAGTTTAAAAGACAAATGTTGGAGTGTTTAACTGTTTTATAAGGGTATGCTTTCATTTCATTGCAACGTAAACAGTATGTTTGCTATAGTTAATGAAATCTAAGTTTATTTTGAATCAGGAAAGGAAGAAAGGAAATTTAAACTTTGACATTGCTTCTGAGTTTATCATGGAACTTCCATCAGATATCTCAAACCTGCTTGGAATGCTCTGCTCTTTCATATTATATCATATTGACTTCCATTTTATAGGTTTTGGCATTCAGGTCTACAGGATTCTAGGTAACACTTCAAATCAGGGGTTGCGAAAGACATACATAAACTGAGCAATAACAGAATGCTGATAACTTGGTATAACCTAACTTTTATTAATGATTAATTGTACAGTTATTAACAAAAGTCAGATAGTTCTCATATATACTATAAATACTCTGTTGACTGAAACTATAAAGTTTGCAGCCCGAAATCTGCAGAATCATCTGCCAGCAAACATTTAAACAACTAAAAGAGAGCTTAGGAAAAGGGACACAGGGATCCCTCCCAGCAATTGGCTACCAGTCAGTGCCTAATGTTGATCTTCAGTAAGAAGAGAAATGATAAAAAGAACCTGGTTTAGACAGAATGTAGCACATTATGTTGGTTTTTCTAAACCACAGAGGTGGTATTAAATGAACAGCCTGTGTGATCTGTCAGACTCCCCCTCAAATCAATCAGATTAATATTTTTCACATCCACACTACACAAGAACAGGTGGGATTCCACTTAGTTGATTTTCTTATGAGAAGACTGGAGGCTATTCAGAGAAGCTATTTAGAACAGATTCAGTGGAGGTGAACCAACATAGTATGGTAAACTTAGCAAGGGATTACGTTCAGAGGATGTTCCCTAAAGAACTGTTTTTCTCCTTGTGAATGGGAGACTGCTTCTTCAAATAAGTGTCAGTCACTTTCTAGTGAGTGGGAAGACCAAATGCAACAAAACCAGCAAAGTTCTGAGCCTCTGTGGTGAGTGTGGATCTAGGACAATTGAGTCCTTCTGAAACCTATATGTCTTTCAGCAACTTCATCTGCCCAAACCTCCATAACAGAGGCACTAAAGAGAATGCACTAAAACCTTTAAATATCACATATTGGTACATTTAAAAGTACATTGCAGGAAAATAGTCATTTTATACCTGTTTCATTTACAAAACTATCTTTAGTAACTTCCAGAGCTCTACTCTGGCACCCCATTGAAACACCATTTGTTAGTGTTAAAGAAGATGTCCACAAATTTCCAAAGAAAATATGACCTTATAACCTTTATTTGGCAGATTCCAAGACATCCCACACACACGCTTTCTCAGTTTTTCCTTTTACTCAGGATCCTAGGAGCTAGGCAGCACCCTGTGTGTGGGATTAAACAGCCAAGACACATGCCTGATAGCATCTGACATTCCAGGAATCTGAAATACACATTTACACCCAGATGCACAAAAGGATTTTTTCTCCAGTGAGAAAGCAGCCTGGGTGTGTGGCGCCTGCACAGCTCAGACTCCCCAGAGACAGTGCATCTCTAGAAACTCCTTATCTGCCCACTACAGTAGGGATGGGGGTGGGAGCCAACAGGGGAGCTATTATATTCTCTCATTTTCCCATGTCTTCCAAAAGAACAGAGGAAGAATGAAAACACAGAGTGCCTTTTCCTGGCTGCAACGTTATTCCCTTACAGTCAAGAAAAGGAAGCATCACATGAAATACTAAGGAACCTGCTGTAAAAGCCCAGTCTGTAGACCGAAACCCTAAAACACCACAAAGAGAATGACTAAAACCCAAAGCGGTAGAAAAAGCCCTTGGGACACGAACTACATTGTGCGGATGCTGCGGGAGCCTCACTTTCACACCAAAATTGTTTAAAATGTCAGGAAGCACAAGCAGAAATTCCAGTAAAGGTGTAACCACGATCAATAGCGGATTGAAAAACAAAAAGTTGTAATGCAATGGAGCTCATTCAGAACGTCTATTTCTCCTGCTACGTCTTCAAACTTAATAATAATAAGACAATTGTATCATGTGAAGTCTTGCATTTAGGACAGGAAATGCATTAAGGAGGGAAAAGCATGGACTTGAGTATGTCAGAGATACAGGGAGGTGAGGTGTGAAGCAGCTCACAGCCTAATTAAAAGGCGCCATACAGTACATCTGGTTTGGCATAGCATGTTTAGATTGGTATACAGAAATATCTCTGTTTTTTTTCCCCTAAACATTCTTTTATCAACATCTACATGGATGTGAAAGCTTCATCGCTACTGCCCCTTGTTTCTTAATGAGTGAATGTAAGCACCTGCAATAGCCTGAACAGAGGAGAGCTTATCAGCACCTTCTTATTCACCGTCTCTTCCTTTAAAAGACACTCAGCACAGAGAAGGAGACACTCATTTCCTGACTTCCACTTAGTTTTGCAGCTTCAGAACTGTTCTTCCAAAACTAGTTTTTACATAAATGCGAAATTCGAAAATGAGTGACATTCAAAATTTCTGTAGTGGTTCAGTTAAAGCACTTCAAGAATATCATTTACATAATACATTTTAATACTATGTGAAATCATTTACTTACTTTGATGAAAAATCTATGAAAAGCAGTAATACTGACTCTCAATGTGGATGTACTATAGGTATTAACTTCACTATTTTAAAAATCAAACAGAAATTGAACAAACTGAGCAAATAAGTAATTGGCACAAGGATAAGAAAATAATGTAATCTAATCCACATGATAAAAAACAGCACAACATTATAACATATATGATCTACCATTTACATTTTCTTTTCTTTTGTGTAATTTCCCAGAATCAGATTTAAATACAACCTTTCAGTTAATTTGTAATATTATTGATTCTGTTGACTGATGCACTTTCCACAGAATCTGCAATTTCTACACAAAAGTGGAGAAAACAAAGCTTTTAATAATGATTCAATTTTATTTATGAACACTTTCAAAAAGCTCAAAGGATTGTGTATAGCACCGTGTATAACAGAAATAAAATGAAAAGACAGAAAAGCACAGCTAGGACTGAGTAAGACCAAGAGTGTAACTAATTTATAAGTAAAAAGCAATAGTGAAAACATACATCTTTAGGCAAAAATTTAAAATGTCATCAATAGCAGAGTTTGCAATGGATTAGAACAATGAGTTCCACAGATGTGGTGACGCACAGAGGAAGGCTCTACAGCTGGTTGTGTGGAGTCTGGTCTTTGGCAGAGTAAGAAAGTCAAAACCAGAAGACTTCAGATTAAGCTGAACTATACTGATGGAATAAGTTCTTGTACTAGCCTGGAGCAACACTGTTTAGTTCCTTCTACAAGAGCAGGACCACCTTAAAGTTAGCACACAAGCTGCAGAATAATGGACATACTGCAGCTCATTTATTACCTTAGAAAACACCCTAATAAGCACAGTATAGGTTTCAAATCTTGATTAAATGAAGGAATTTATCAGTATTTCACTACCAAGTAGGCAGAACAAGGCCTTTAGCAGTACAATGTTGATGGCATTGCAGATTGATTTCAAATTGCCCTGTGACATACCTAAAATAACTGTCAAATGGGTCTCAAGAAATACCAAAGTTTCTGTCTTTTATCAAAGGTTTGATTTGCGCAAAACCATCTACAATAAAGTCATTGACTTTGTGAAGCTGAAATGGGCATCTTAAGAGCATACACTCAGTCTTGTCACGTTTTAGCTTAAGAAAGATCTTTGGCATCTACTGTACATCTTACTAGCAGACAAGATTATGTAACATGCAGAGACTGCATCAATAATATCTGAGCTGGTGTTAAAGTAAACCTGAGTGTTATCAGCATTGCAATGAAGCCCAAGTCCATGTTGGCAAATAATCTGACCAAAACACATGAAAATAATAAATAAAGGCTCCAGCACAGACCCCCATAGAACACCTTGAGTAAGCAGGACATCTGATTTAAAATAATCAAGGTTTACTGACTCCTGTTAGCCAAATAGGACACACACTACCGAGGGGAGCCAACCTAGATAGTTTTCCAAGTTATCCAGACTTTTTGCACAAAAAATCAAAATGAACACAAAAATAATACAAAAAGAGCTCCATCAGCAACCAGTCTTTCATACGAAAGCTTAACCCCCGTTTCATCTTTATATACTGAAACCATGTTCTATAAAGTCAATGTCTTCTTGACAAAATAAGTGAATAAATCAAAAGAGACATTGCCAAACTGTATTGCCAATACAGTTGATAATTATGCTTTATGCAACCTTCATTTGAATAATTGGGAACATACATGGAACATATGATCACAAAGAAGACATAATTTGAGGTTTATCAGGTTGTATGTCTTTTAATTTATGACCTCTCAGTAACCTTTACCCCCAGAGTCAGTAACCATCTTGTTTCTGCTGTTGTGGCAGTATCAGCCATCTAAGGACTGTATTAGGATACAGGTTATCTTACATACACACGGCCCTCTGACACAGGACTTTAACCTGGTGTCCAGAACAGGTCTTGAACAGTTTTCAGAATAAAACACAACGAAACCCTAAGGGTTTGGGGAAGAAGGGGAATACACAAGTTCCAATTCATTCTTCCGGCATATCACATACACTGTACACACATGAAGAGAACAGGAAAATACTTGGAGAAAAAAAATTTTTTTGCATTATAACAGCCTGATTGGCTGCCCTGTCATATTGTGTAAAGTTACTGCTTCAATATGGATATACTGTATGTGTAACTGTCAGCAGCATCAAATATGTTACCCTATGTAATTACACATAACATCACATGTGATTTGGTCCTGAGAGGAGTAAAATAAACTTTCCAACGTAACAATAGCATGACATCACTGAAGTTAAGGGAATGTGTTGCGAAGACTTCACGTAAAATTGGAGCAGGCATCGGAGCCGGTGTAAATAATTGGAAAAAAAGACTCAGAGGGCGGATCTGGGTGTAGTCCATCAGTGGCAAACCTGTTGAAAGGCATAATCGTGCAAACAGACTTATGCACGGAGAACCAGTGTAATTTCCTTCTTATTCCGGCTTCTGAGGAAACCTTTTGTTAGCACTCTCAGACTAACTAATACCTTTGAACAAAAACCAATATTGACAGAAGCCCCGTGTCCGTGTCTCGGGGCAGTGGGCATGTCCAGGAGGCAGGGGGATATTATCCTGGAGCCACAGGAGAGAGGGGGACAATAGGAGCTGCACCCCAGGGCTGCCTGCATCCTCCTGGGTTCCTGTTACTCCACTCTCCCCCTGTACTCCTCGCACTCTCCAGGAGAGAGCAGCTTTGGAGATGGAATTCCTGTGCAGTAAATCTCTTTAGATTCACAGCAGGATCACTAACAAACCTTAAAATTAACGTTTCTCTCTCCAGGCTGAAATCAGGTTTGAAGCTTGGTTTGAAGTCGCCATGCATTAACTAATCAAAAAGTAATAATCAGGTGGGAATAGCCTCCTCTGCTTATTCATATGTGTGTATGCATGTTGCATGCACACGTTTGATGGATTTTGTTTATTAGACAAGCCAGTGATTTGAAACATACTGTACATTTTAGCCAACCCACAATAAAAAAGCCTGCATTGTTAGCTGGTGCTTTTCCTCTTTTTAATCAAAGCAACAATTCAGTCCACATTTATCAAGAATGTTTTTGACATATAAGAACTTACAGTGTTATATTCCAATAGATTTTTAAAATGTGATGAAGGCATCCAAATGACTAATTCATAAGAATGACATAGATTGACTTACTTGGCTTACTTGTGAGTGGATAATTCAACACTAAACAATGTGACATTCTTAGAAAATGAGTACAAACTATGTATAATACTTTTAAAATGAAGTAATGTAGTACTCTCAAATTACTGCTTCTTAATTGTAGAGAATTTATCTTCAGGATAAATATCCATATTTCATGCAAACACATCTATTCAGCACCATATCTACATATGTACCACTGCTATGCATTAGGACAGTAACGTCTCAGATTCCATCCTCCATTATATTGAAGGCGATACTGTAGTGTGTTGATCTGCACTGAAAGATTCTACGGAAAATGTACCAAAATTATTTTTAAAAACTATCAAAGGCAGCATTAACTATAAATAAATGGAATTCTGACGCATACTGAACCCTCAGGCTGTGCAGTTGATAGCTACAGCCTGTGAATAGACATTTTTGGCAGACTTATTTCTGCATTCACAGGCATGTCTCTTGGCTAACCAGAAACCAGAATAGCCACTGTGCAGAGAAGAGCAATGGTTGACAAGTCCTTATAGGCAGGGACAGGCACCAGAGTTAGGACATTTTATAAGACTATATCAAAAAATTAAAATGGATATTGAAGTTTGAAGAATTCTAACATACTTGAAAACTTTCCAATTTCCATTGTGCATCAGTCAAAGGTTTTGAAATATCACTAATGGGAGCCCTGCAGAAGTAAAAAAAAACACCAAATTCTCATTGTGAAAATGCGTGGTACAGTACATTGTCATTCTCACATGTGTGTTCATCAAACATTCTTTACCCATTAAAGACCGTTTAGTCAAAAATAAGAGTAAGCACATTTGAAATTGCTTAAAGTTCTCTTTACTGAAGCCTTTGGAAAAAACAAGACTGAGTATAAACATATAAAACAGTCAGAAGAAGAAAAACAGATCAATTAAAGGCAACAATTAGCACTGGAGATTTTATACGAATACCAACAGACACAGTAGTCCTCCAAGATTAGGCTTGGAACCACTGCCTAAAACACTCAGCCAGAGGCTTTTGCAATCAAAGAGGTGGTTCTGCACAGCCTGCGCTGCTGCTAACAGGCATCACACATGGTAATGATTTCTGAAGACTACCCTGTATATTTTTAGACAATCTCCAGAGAACTGGAGTCACTTTGTACCATCATTTACAGTCTCATTAAGTGGGTTCAAGTTAATTATAAGCAGCCCGGCATTTCCTACATCACCAGTTACTAATGTGCAACCTCTACAGCCCCAACATCATCTGTTGTGGTATTAAATCTGCTTAGCATTGTAAGCGCTCGAAGCAGAGAGGACTTCAGAATATGCATCAGAATGCTGTTTGGTTTCCTTCCCTTTGCTCTTTAGCTAGTGAACTACTCATTGATATTTTAAAGGAACAAGTAATGGTTTATTCCACGCTGAAAAGAGAGGAAAGGAAACTAAATTTCGGCTGTGGAGCCTTCTTCGGGTGTGAGAAAGACAGGGAAGTGAGCAGCTGGTATAGCACAGGAGACCCAGGGAGGAGGAGAAGGAATGACGAAGAGATCTAGAAAAAGATTTAGAGGAAGGCATAGTGGGTCGCAGCAGAAGTAGTTCAATATTTTAAATGTGCTTCTGCAGAAACAGCCATTTCAGTATAATGGATATTAGTAGAAATATGTGTGATACCACACCTAACAATTTGGTACATATTACAGTGTTGCAGAAAACACTGAGGGGTTAAATCACGAGTTAGATCACATTCAAATTCTGAGAGGCCTACTGCCTTCTGGGTTTTGTTTTACCCAAACTCAGTTACATAGTTGGACTAATTGTTTAATTGCATAATACTTATATTTCTAACTATGCACAGAGGTGTATAAATAAATGCACCTTTAACAAATGAAGTGAATGTTTTGAGTTATCAACTGTAAGACTTTATGTATGTCTAAAAATAATTTGGTCAAGTGTCTAATTGACTCGTCAGATTGGAACACTAAGAGACGCTAGGCTCTCCAGGAATTGAACTTGAAACCTCTATCTGATTGACCAATTCATATACAGAGTACGAGTAAACCAGTGGTGTTCTTCTGGTTATTCCAGAGGAGTTCCCGAGGAGACATAGTGAGGACATGAACATCCTAGTGTTCCAACTTCCTAACGATTTTGAGTTGTAATCTCTGGAAATAAAGTCCTCATTTTGGTGGTAGAAGAGGGATCCCAGAACAAACAAATAAGAACACTGACCCGTCAACAGAAGTGTACAGATCTGCACTTCAAGGAAAGGGATATGTTTAGAGATGCACTGAACCCATGTTGAATGTGCACAGACTAAATGTTTTGAGGTCTCTCTGTAGTTGATCATTGAAATATCTTACTGAAACGTTTTAAGATAAAGCTTCATGTTCAGATGACTTGTACTAAAGAGTCATGGTGTTTCTGGAAAGGAAAGGTACAGTACAGTAGATCACTAACAAATGAAATCACCCGCTTAAGCTTCTCAGCTGGCTGGGTTTCGGAAATGGCAGGCAGAAGCATGACACTTTAATAGTAGACATGGGTTCCACAAAGCTGGGGAGGAGAAGAGGAATTTTAGGCAGTGGACAGCTATGGCCAAGGGACAAATGCTTCAGCAGGTTGTATATTTAATGCAAGTATGAGGGAATAACCCAGAGGCTTAAACAAAGGAGTCTAAATTCACAGTTTAATGGGATTTGGAGTTAAGCCGCCCGGTGGTGTCCTGTTTTGAAGTCTGCAATGTTTAACATCCTGACCCCTTACAGAAACAAACCCCCGTGGAAATGTTCACTTGGGGCCAACAAATTAACTGCTTTTCAGTCCTCAAAATTATTTCAGAGGTCTAAAGGGAATTTGTCTTTAATCAACTCGGAGCATAACGACCACGCTTTATGCAATATTCTCAATCTAATTGATACAACACATACCATTATTTATCTTCCCATTTTTTTATATTTAAGGTGAGAATCATTTTGATTTAATTAACTACAGAGTTACAGAGAATATATAATTTTAAAACAATTTTGGTCTAAATTGAATGCGTCTATTAAGTGGCGAAACTATAATGAGACCTTTCGCTTTAATGTTGATTGTTCACGACAGATCAATGTTTTCTGCTCAGACTTCTTGATAATTTTATTATTTTAAAAGATGTACCTTACAAAGTTCTCATGCAAATTGTAGGACTAAAAGGCTTCAAACAGTGATGAACAGGCAAATATAAGGAATTTTGCATGCCTAATTAAATATATGCTTGCAGGTAAAAAAGTGTATTTCTGGAAAAAAAAATGTTTAACTGGAGACAGTTAAATTGAAGCCTTTTTAAACCTTAATCTAATTTCAACAATATTTAGGTCCTCCTTAGTTTTACTTTTAGGACTGAAAAAGTAAAAATCATTGTCTGACAAAAAGAAACAAAAATGAAAGCACAGAGGCTTTTTTTTACAGTTACCACTTCAAAGAGAAGCTTTACGTTTTTTTTTTTTAGCTGAGCTTGTTTTTCCAGAACAGGATCATGCAAACACACCATGTTGTCATCTGAAAAACAGAAAAGAAGCTTTTTTGGTGCCTGGAAAAAAGATATGCAGTTGCAATTCAAATTTCAATAGTTTCTATTCCACCCATTCACTAACCTTAGCTTTTCTTGCACACCGCCAGCCTTGAAAAATTTGAAAGCCAAAAAGACTTCTTTCCTATACCCACTAGATATAAGACATTTACACAGAGGTGTAAAATTCAGTCCTTTGTCCTTTTCCAATAAAATCTTATTATTATTAAAAGAGAAAGGGATCCCTAAGAGCTTTGCATATAGTAGATGACCCAATTCATCCACCACATCCAACACCCAGGTGACCCATGGCAGATCTGGAGAAATATATTCCAAAATTAATGGGGAAGTTGGCGTTAACACCTCCACTCTTATGAGCTGTGTCATGGGATTTTCAGAGACTTAGCAGCCAGGGGCTCAGTTCAAAGTTTCCTTAGCAGCTCCTCCAGCACAGTGTCCCCACTTGCCATACTGGTACATTGGATTGTTATCTTGGGTCTGGAGGGAAGAGTGACACCTACCGGTCCAACAATATCACTTACAGACCCCAGCTGGTTTTCCCTGGAGGTCTCCCATCCCAGGGTCCAGCCTTGCTTCGCTTGAGATCTGGCTACAGGGTGGCAACGCTGTCGACAATCAAGTTTTACAAATTAACATACCTCTGTCACTCAGCTTGCAACATTTAACTCATGTGGGAGTAGGAATCTGCCCCTTTCTGCCTGGATAAGTAATGATGAAGTGAGGGTGCCCCCTGCCCTGAAATGAGCAGCTAATCAAACAGAAAGTGGCCTTCTGTAAATACACAGTCTTCATTTAAACAGAAAAGTACGTGGTAGTCATGTGATTTCTGTATCAACTTAGGCCACAGGACATTCTTTACTTAAAAGAGTCAATCTTACTGTCTGCGAGCTTACTAATGGATGACAATAGTCAAGTTCAATCGGCATCAACTGCCAGTAATTTGTAATTATCGCTTACGTAACTTCCTCACATTTAAAAAAAATATATCAATACTGTACATACAGTAAGCTTTTTTTTTCTTCCTCGCACTCATCTTTTGCATTTATCCACCACCCCATCTCCAGCTGTGCATCTGCCCCTGGATTCACTCCTCTCTCCATATGGGGGTTCCAGCTTCCTCGTCCGATAGCCAGGAGGTTGGCCCTCAGCCAAGCAGGATAAGCCAACGTTGCAATGATTAAGACACCACAAAAACATTTTAAATACACTTAATACTTGGGTGTTGTTATTCCTAGTGAACTTCCACTTGAGTGGACTTGACAGGTGCATACGGGCATTGTCACTGGTTAACTGCTCCCCAGAGTCGGTGTCAAACTCAAACACAGAGTTTTGCAATAGGTTTGACAAGGCAGCTTGCAAGAGCCTCCAGTGAGAAGGATATTCTCATTTAAGAAAATGCAGCTCATTGCGCCCAAACTGGAACAAATGAGGCATCCAACACGCAGTCTCAGAATATCCCAACAAAGTTTGGTTTATACACTACGTACATAAACAGGTCTTGATATAGCAAGGCAGTACTGTGCCCACTTCACTAGAAACTTCAGGATTACTGCCTCTGTACAACAAACAAAACAAAATGCTTTGCACAAGCTGTAGAATAGTAAAAGACTTTTATACTAGCAAAAAAATGAATTAATATTTATCCTTTTCTGGAAAATCGAATGTTAAAGGAATTGGTATTGAATTTAGCCAATCAATTTTGCCTTATCTATGTAAGGTAAGGCATGTTAGGACTTGTCCTACACTGACAGCCTGAGTATCACACAACAGATGATATAATTAACATCAATAAGGAGGCACCAACTGCCTGTCAAGATCCAAAAGTGATGGAACAGAGGTGCAGCTCAATGGCAGGGAAATTTGTAGGGGGACAATGCAGGCAGCAGGCTAGACACTACAGGGGAGAGGGGAGCACAATATGAGCAGCTCAGCTGAGGTGTGGGGGCATCCTGCAAGCAGCCATTAGCAAGAGACAAAGAAATTCAAATAGGAAGAACTGACAAGAGGTGGGAAGAATGGCAGACAGGAAGTGTGGGCGTCTGACAGAGACAGAAGGAACTATTGCCTTTCCAAAGCTCTTGTCAAGCTCCTGTCAAATGCCAGAGGGTAAAAGCACAAAACAGGAAAGAAAAGGATCTTTTTGTTTGGTTTTTTAAAATAAACCATTTTCTAGTAGGTATAACTTGTCATTATGATCCCTTTTTATACTTTTTTTGTGCATGTCCCCCCCCCCCCCACAATAAATACAAAATCATTACATGCCCTTTTTAAAGATTCACTTTTTGTTCCTTATATTTAAATGTAATTGAATGCAGCTCTGTGAAAAAATAAGTCCTATGGCAGAAGCTGTAGGGAGCACCGTGTTTTTTTAAGATTTAATCCCCCAATCTGCAGAATTTCACAGTTAAAAACAAGTCTTGCAAATAAACCAGAAGGAAGGGAGCTGTCTGTTTATCAGTGCAGACACATTCATTTCCCCCCATAACAAAATGACTTTTTTGTGATGTTGCACTGCATACTGTCAAACATCATAAACTATATAGTTCAAGACTAAAAAAACAGGAATCTGAAAAAAATATTCACTTTGAACAAAAGATACTTCAATAAAAAATTAGATTCAAGCTTGGGGTCTTCAAAAATGTGCTGTGTGCCGGACATAAAACTCTCCTATAAATTAGCTGAGTGTAATTTTTTATTTTTGGCTTTACATCTTTAAATTATACGGGTATCATTCTTTGCTGAAATAAACTATATCATTTTGTTTAAATGTTGTTAAACAAGGTTTCAGTTTTACCAAACGATTTACATCACATCCCAGCAGCTCCCTGTGACACACCGAGCTCTGCAGACAGATGACTCAGTATGCTGTTGTAAAGGCTCTCTCCAGGGACCCCTCCTGTATAACCTGAATCATTACTGCAGCCAGGTGACATGTGTCCTTCTTTGTTTCCACACCCAGCCCTCCCCCGGTTTCATGAAGTGGCCTAATGCCCAGACTCCCACTGCCTGTCACACTGGAAGAAAGATGGGTCTTGGCCTCCTTGTCACTTTGACAGACTGACACCACTGACTGGGCTGAGGTGGATTGGAGACAGAAGGAGGCAGCTTCATCTGTGTGATTTAGGGTCAAGGCAGTTGAGTGACACTGGGACACGATGGCAACTGGGTCTACACAGCCAGGGCACTGAGTGATTAATAGCTAGTGGGAGATCTTCACTGTGCTCCAAGAACATCACCTGACCGTCACCGGCATGTTTGACTGCCACTTCTCTCACAGATACCGACACCAAACTTGCAGCCCAGATCACCAGCATTCATTTTGTGAATGATCTCAGTCATTCTCAAAGTCAGGAAAGATGAGCCAGGCGATTGCAGAAGAAACCTTTTTTTTTGTTGTTGTTTCAAGTGTGGAACTCTATTGAGCTCTCAGATCAAGGCTGACCACATTTTAATGTTTTTTTCCCCCTCTCTTGCTCATGAGAATAAAATACCAATATTCATTTACAATATTTTAGCTACATCAAAAGAACAGTCAAAAACTCGATGGGTACAAACTGAACTATTGACTTAGGAGAGACCAGAAAAAGGAAAGCCGCAGATGTATGTCAGACGGGCGGTGCTGTGGAAAATAAGTAGCAGGTTTAGTGCTAGACCAGGGGCAACCTAGACACTTCCCTTAAACCAAAAATGTTATTATGCACATTCCAGATAGTTCATGCAATCCTGTAACAACCACCTTCAGCACCCGCCTGTATTCTCATGCGGGAGAAAAGTTGGGCCACGTCCAAAATTAGCAAAAGAGACTCCACCTACGGTTTGCACAAGTAATACTGGCTTAGGAGGTGGCGGGCCTTCCGTCACAGACTATGAGGCAGTGTTGGGACTAGGCTGTGCTGTGTCCTGCAGAGCCTGACAAAGGGGAAAAGCTGAAGAGCAAGCCACAGCTGGCCTCCGACAAAAGAGGACAACAGGGGGACGAAGCCCAACAGAATAGAAGCCGCCCCCTCCCAGCCCCTCCTGGCATAAGTGTGCACAAGGGCAGGTAGCCATCTGAGGACTGCTGAGGGTTGAGTGACATCTTGACAGGCAACCAGGGAGAGAGGAGGCTGGGTAATGTCGTTAGTGTGTTGCTTCCTCCTCCTCTTCGCAGGGTGATGGTGTTCCCTGGGTCTCCACACCCCTCCCTGCCTGCCCACATTTCCACAGGCATGCGTAACACTACGAAACCAGCCAGATAACCCTGGTGACGATGAGACCAACCCTTCCTCGCTGTTTCTATAGACTAAAACCAAAAACCACTGACAGGATAAGAGA
Source organism: Atractosteus spatula (assembly GCF_055471065.1). Lineage (NCBI taxonomy): Eukaryota > Metazoa > Chordata > Actinopteri > Semionotiformes > Lepisosteidae > Atractosteus > Atractosteus spatula. Next base: position 64,822,854 of record NC_142709.1, on the reverse strand, counting down.
ATTGGACCCTATTAATCTTGTTCAGAGACCGAACCTGATTCAAGTATTCCCAGTCCTCAAAGGCATTAACAAAGTCAACTCAGCAAACTTCTTTAGAATCAGCAGTGAAACATGGAATGGAGGACACAAGTAGAAACTATGCAGAAGTGTATTTAAAACTGTTCTTATATGAAAATCTTTTTACATAAAAGATTGAGGGAGTCTACAGCAAACGTCCCAGTCATGTCAGTCATGTTGGTGAAGCTGATACCTTGGCTTCTTTCAAGAAACATCTAGATGAGGTCCTAAGATCTATTAGCTAATAGCAAGCAAATGTGCTAGATGGGTCAAACTGTCTCCCCTTATTTGTAAACTGGCTTATGTTATTAAAAAACAGTTTTGCACACGTTTAGATTGTATCTGCTCAATGGGATTTACTTTTTAAAATGTTGATAAAAAATCTTTCCCCTGGTACAGTGGATCTCAGTTCTAACTTGAAAACTCCTCCCTTCCGGGCTAAGGTCAGCATCAAGAAAGGTTTGTGAGTAAACCACAGTTCAACCGAAATTACACTGAGGAGAAATGTTACATACTTCAAAAGTGTATTTCTGGTAAAGATCATTTCACTGGTATGTGTGAGTAAAGAAAGCATCAAAACATCCACAGACAATTACAGGTCTAACTAGGCTAAACTGCAGCTGTGCTTCAAGGATATAATTTGTAGCATATAAAATAATTCAACACGGTGTAGGTTATCAGATGTGAAAATGGAGAAGAGAGCCCTGAAGATGCTATAATGTCATACAGAGGGAGAGAGAAATCACAGCATGCAGGGGACATAGAAAAGGATAATCAAATCTCAACAAAGTAGCTGGTTATCACAAACAAGCACTCATAGTTCTAATTATACTGTACATCAGATCCACTCAAGACAATAACAGGGGTGAGAGTATAGTGTAAGGATGCCTGAATGATGGCTCAGTCTGCTGTCGCTTTCCAAAGGGCACATTATCATTTCCAGACTTTGCTAAAGAACAGCCTCAGAACACAAGCTCTCCAAGAACCCCTCTACGTTACTGAATTAAACATTGCAACTACAATTTAAAACAAAATTGCCGGTTAAAGACACTTAATCCATTAAGTTGCACTTACAGAATACATAATGATTACACTAATAGAATACAAGCTATCTTTATTGCAGAGACTCATTTGGCATCCAGGCAGGCCTTATGGTAGAACAGCCAGTGTGTTATTCCGAAGGCGGTGAAGATGGGAAGTTAAGTGTGGACATCAGCAGCCAAAGTGTGCCAGCTTGATAAGAGAGGTGCGTCAAGAAAATGCCCACATTTAACACCAACTGTGCAGTTCCATGTACACGCAGCAGGAGGCTGAGGTTATGAGGTGCCAGAAGTGTTACTGAGATCAAAATCATACATAGGCACATAAGATGAATTTGGAGCAAGACCATGGCCTTTCGTTTATAATTCAGACAGCTGTAAAAAATATTCTCTGTATCATTAATACAGAAACTGCTGTTGGAAAGGCCTGGGCAACAGTGTCAAAAAACAATCTCAGGAGAAAACACAGTAACTTTTTATCCATAATTCGTCAATATTGCTTCCTCAATATCAATCACTGAAAAATGCAGCACTTCAAGAATGATGACTGGAATTGCAATAAAGAGAATTACACAAACAGGAATTGCAATAAACAGGAAAATTGCAGATTATGGAAAAGGTCTTTAAGACAAATTATAGCATTATCATGGAAAATAGAACTTAATTTTGAGTATTTTGTTCAAAAGGCAGTCAAATGTTTGCCAAAAAATTATATTCCTAAATTTTGTTCCAAGTTAATATGTTGTTCTAAGACATGAAGTAACACCATTCCAAAAGGTCACAAAAGTAGCGCAAATTGGCTTTAGATGGTAAAACATTTTTTATAATCAATTGTTAGAAAGTTATACAAAACTATACATGTTGTGTAGTTTTGTAAGTGTTGTTTAATCCATCAATACCTCAGCATAACCAAAGTTCACAGCATAGTTTAGACCTAACCCAGCACTGTTTACTTTGAATGTTGGTGATTTACCCAGAAAGCAACACATTGTAGTTGATTATTGCCCTTTTCCAACTAGATTTTCCAAGAGACACCACAAACAGGATTATCCCTTGTCGACAAGGTGCTGATCCCTGGACTGGCGAGCACTGTGCGATGTCATAGCCCCAGTCCTGCAACTTTACAATCCTTTCACAAAGGTCTAATCCATCATGTCCTGTCAAGACATTATACTAATCTCCACCCCCTTATGGGCCTGCATTTGCCTAATCCACTAGGTCCAGTTCCATAAGAAAAGACCTGATGTTCCTCACCCAAGTCTGTATGTAGGCCTCATCAGAGTCAATAAAATGACTTCTGTTTCTTTCTACTCTTGCAACAGTTTCTTTTTTTCAGTTCTTAAAGACCTTCATTTGGCTCCAAAACCACAGAGCTGTTAAACATCATTTTAAGAAACATTTACAATAATAATTGAAATAGCTACATAATTACATAACTACTTTAGTGATGCTGAACTATATTCGGCAGAGACCCATATTCAATCAGATTAGATCTTTTTTTTAATAGTATTGTTTTTTAACTGAAAGCATGTAGTACATTGGATGTTAGAAAAACAATATGCTTTAGTAAAGTGAGCATCCGGCTCTTCACTTCTCAGTGCAATATAATCTCTATCTACCTCTTCCACTCAATGTTACACAAAGATATAAGAATTATTCATCCAAAAAGAACTTAGAACTATTAACCTTAACCTAGTCATCCTTCCACAACTTCATGAACAAAGTTTAATCCATGCAAGAGAGATTGCTAAGAATACAGTTTAAAGCAATATTCTTCTGAGCTATCATTGAACAGAATTAAACAGAAATGAGACAGCATCCTGTAAATCCCTGATTTATTTTGGTTACCATTGGATCACTGCAATATTAATAAATGCAGAAAGTGCAGACAAGTCTTTAAAATGTTGTACAATTTTGAAAGTTTAAAACCTCTTATTTGCCTCAGATGTACTCATCTAACAATGTACCTAACATACCTAACTCTTAATTACAAAAAAGAGTACATATCTGACACTGTTATAGCTTCATGCAAGAATTTTTCTAGACAGTGTACAGTTTAGTTAATATTAACAATTTGTGCTGTCAACTAAGCAAAGCAGTTTAACAAGTGGTAGAGACCGACCACTTTGAAGTCTCTGAAAGGCAATTAAAACAACTAACAACAAATTGTTGGGTCTTTTGGCATAAAACTGCAAGAATCCCTCTCACAGACATACAGGGTTGTGTGCAGTTTACTGCCTCTCAGTTGCTAATAAATGTCTTGAATATTGAAATTGGCACAGAAGAGTTACCACCTTGTATTTTATTACCCTGCAGATCTCAAACAAAAATGTCCTCATGTTGCTGATGCAATCTTGATCTTTGCTTTCTACTTCCCTTAAGGACAATATAACACATAGTCCAACTGCCACCTGACATATTATGTGACTACAGTATGTGCCTTAGATTTAGGATTTAGAAATTACAGGACTCAGGCTTCCAATTCTAAAAATAATGAAGAAAATGTGATTAGTACATATATTACCATTATCTAATTACTGAGTTCTGAAAAATACAAAGCTCTTGTTTTTTGTCAACTAAAAATTTCTCATCAGATAAAAAAAACTCTTTTATTTCCATAGAGTAAATAGTATGTAGTATCATGCCTCTGAATGCACACTATGCAACAATCATCTTACATTGTGGCACATTTTAAATACAGGTTTTTGTCCCAGAACCTGCCCAAGATAATTTGCTTAGAATGATTCAGAATTATAAATTCTGAATAAATAATTTGACATGTCCCATGGAACATTAGTAAACCGGTATTACAGAATAAAATTATTAAAATAAGTTAGAAAGGTTTAGAACTCCTGGTCAGGTAGGGAGGGGTTTTGCAGTTTGGGCCGTTCACGACTTCCGAGGATTGCCAGAGTTATATTCCTGCAAAATATGGACATTTTTGTACAGCTAGGAGCCGGCAGGATGGATTCTTAGTCTAAGGAAAGACTGTCTTTTGTCGCCTTTCAACCCAAACCTTCCTGTGTACATCTTCATGGAGATATTCAATCCCAATATCAAATCTGCGTCTGTCCTCTGTGTAGCAAATTCTTCTGCTAACAAATCCAGCCAGAGGCCATGTTCAAGACCTCGACACCTCCTCAAGAACTGACCTTTGAGAGGATGGTATTCCTGACTTGGAGGCAACACAGAAACGGAGAAAGACACTCTGTGGACAGACTGTTTTTAATTATCCTAAAACAGAGTGCCAAGTCATTCAGGCCCAGTTAGGGAAGTTAAAGGAAAAAAGGGTGGTTAAATCAGGTGTCAAAAAGGGATGAAACAATGAGTATATTCTTCAAAGACATTTGTTGTTCACTGAGACTATTGAATGACAAAAAGATTAGAACAAAACCTTTAATGATATGTTGCCACCTGCTATAGTAAGTATAGAATATTATACATACTGCAGTCAAAAATATTCAAATGCATAATTTCTGTATATATTTGCAATGGCAAAGCTTCGGATTATGAAGTAAAGGACTTTATTATAAGACATATGCACTGCATTAAAATAGAGCATTTGGAAAGCAGAGAAACATGTAATACTTCTTCTTGTCCCAGATTTACCCCTCTGCATTTAATTTATCTCTTTACTTCAGCTATTTGTTATTTGTAACTCAATCTGCTCTGAGAAATACCCACTAGGATTTGCAAGAGACGCCACTCCATGATGCGCAGACTATCAAAGCAGGCAACCGCAAAAATGACTACAAGAGCTTGAATTGTTGCTGCTTTTGTGTTTCACTCACAATACATCAACTGGATGCCCAGCACTTGTCGTTGTTCTTCATCTCTGAGGAACCTGGATCTCATCTCCCATTTCCCTGTTCGTGTCAACAGATGCTGATTTTATTTTAGTGTCAGAAACAGAACACACTTGGTTAAAATGATGTCACACTGCCAACGTTTCCCATCTAAAAGCAGATCCTTTGACTGCTTTTCCCAAAACTGAAAACAATCGTACTCAGTATTTTTTGTGATAATCTACTTCTTCACGTACGACCACACAACAATGACAATTCACATAAGCTATATTGTATGTGAACAGTACAGAGAACCCTCAATATTTACAAACCAATATTTTTTTATAACATCTGCATTGTTTTATTCTGCTCCTTAGTAAATGTCACTATGGTCTTCACTGAAACCAGGCAAACTCATTATAATTTCCACATAATGGAAATATTTAATAATGTAAGTGTATGTCATTCATGTTTATGTGACTAACATTAATAACTGAAGATCATTAGGCGGTAAACAAAAAGACAAGTTTTGTAGAGTGCAAGAACTGTGGTGAGAAAATTACTGTTTTGCTGTTAAAATAATTAGTGAAATCAATTGCTATAAATCTGCAACAGTTACTTATGCTGTTTGTGAAACTAAGTCACGATTTTCTTTTTTATCGGTACTTGTTACGCGAAAACATAGCACCCAATATTTGTGATTCATGCTATTGAATGTAATGCTTCAAAATCCTGATTCTGCTAAAAGGTAAGAATTATTTTTAAAAGTTGCAGAAGATATTTACATTAATCACTGTCAATGGTTAGTACATAGTGTTGTTTCTGATTGTCTTAGAATATCAGAAGAGATCCCAGCTTCGGTGGTTTTAATTGAACGGCTCTTAGATTTCACGGATTTCGTGAATGTTCGCAGAGCATATCAAGAAGCATTGCAGCCCCCTCTTGTGGACAGTACGTGCTATTGTCAATGGTGCTTAAGGCGCACATAAAGTTGCAAACCCAGGAGGACAAATTGTGTTTATATTTTAGCGTGAATTCTCACGTTTTCAATTTACGTTTGCTGCTAGTGTCAAATTAAATCTGAAATAGATGACTAGCAATAAAGTGGAATTAGTATATGCCTGATAACAACTACACTTTTTAAATATAAACTCTGTATCCACTAGTAGTAAAAGTAACTTTGAAGGATACAAGAGAAAAAAAAATCATGCTGCAACCGGCAAAAAGTTATAGAATAAGTTACTGTAATTTACAAAAGTAGAAAAACTGGCCCTAGGTATGAGTGTCCTGTCCACAGATGGATGCCAATCCATCACAGGGCACACATAGACACTCACACCAGGGCCAGCTGACCTGCCCGTATGTTTAACCCACATCCCACACAAACCTCACACAGATAGTGCCCCAAGGAAATGAGCCGAGGACCTCAGTGGTGCAAGGAGCAAAAATACCCCAGTGTGCCATCTTGCTACCCCCAGAATAGAAATATTTACAAAGCAAGCAAACATTCAATCTTTTGAGGATCCTGATAAGCAGTTAAATGTATTTAATATAATATTGATGGGTGTATGCAAACCCTTTAGTGACCTTTTAGCAACACCTGGTTTATGAGCATAAAATAACCATGAATGCCTCCAGACAGTTCTTCTGTAGATACTCTGCTGTACTGCACTGCAAAAATATTTATTTTCTGTGTTTTATCTCACTTAAACATTCTAAAGCATGGCGAGGGGTAGATAATTCCAACAATTAAGGGGCTGAGGATCCAATGGTTTTCCTTATCCTAATTACAGTACTTAATTTAACTGTTCAAATAAGGAGTGAGAGAGACAGTTCTGTTTTTTAAACCTCACTCAGTAGCTATCTAAAAACCCCACTAAAATTAATAGGAATCTGGTCTCAGAGGACTGGAGATGAACACCACTGATCCAGGCTTTAAAAAACACATTGAGATACTGCATGTAATCTCTCACTATAGAGTAATTGTAACCTTGCAGTCTTTATACAACCACAAACTTTAAACTGTTGTGAAAGCAAATACTCAGACATGCTCAGCCACTGGCGCGACTCAATATAAGATCACATCTTTATATAAAAACTAAAAATTAAAACAATTTGTAAGTTGGATGAATTACAAATAAATTAGTTACAAAAGCTGATTAAGTACACCAGCTACACAGTTCCTGTGCTATTTATTACTTGTTGATTTCATTCCTTCTAAAACTGTTTACTGCTCATGTGACAGGTTTGCTCATCTCTAAAAACATAAAAGCTCTGACCTGATGCATCTCAGGGCAGTTTTGCCTTATAATGGCAACTCTGTTTATAGCTTAAGTTATCCAATGCCTTAAACCATGGTATTCATAGCAATACTCACATTAAAGCCAATAATAATGAATAAATCTAGTAATTCTTTGCATTTTTACATCGTGAAAGATCACTCATGGTCCCTTAAACTTTCCAATTTATCTTTGACATTACAAAGAACAAAGAAATATCCATGGCAATATCAATATCTTTGTGTTTATAACTGTTATTACAGATGGTGAATTGAATCTATGTATTGGTTGTTTGTATTTTGGGCTTACCTGTAGTGAATCCACACTGTTTATCTGTTTATTCCAACATTTTGGGTCAGAGTTACAAACCCTGACTCACCCCTGGTTTAAATGGAGGCTCACCTGTCCATCAAGAGGACTGAAGGGGTGGAGCTTAGGGTGATTAACCTGGCACTCATGGTGTAGTAAGTTCATCTTTGTGGAGTATCCTTGGCTGTGTCATTATATAGCCTAGGTAATGGTAGCTCTGTTATTCAAAACTGCTAATAGGAAATGGCTCCAAACTGCAGTTTCCAATTTTGTTAAATGTTTGTCTTTTTCCTTTGGAAATGTTTTTCTTGCTCAGGTGCACCTTTAGTAAACCCTTGGCCCAACTGCCAGGTGGATTCAGTCCAATTAAGAGGGCTCATTAGTTTCATACAAGCCTGGGTGATGCAGGGCAGCCAATCAACTGCCAGCAGTACTGCTGCACAGTCGATTAGGTGGGGAGGTCAGAAATCGCTTCACCTATTGGGTTAAGAGGGAAATTTTAGAAAGGCAGGATTATCTAAGCCCAAACTAGATTTTAACCAGAACAGCAGAGAAATGGTCTGTTCTCTAATGAAGTTTGGGTAATGAACAATAATAATAATAATAATAATACATTTTATTTATATAGTGCTTTTAAAGATGGATTCTCAAAGTGCTTTACAGAATGACAACAACAATAAAAAATACACAAGATACTTGTATGTACAATGAGAAAACACTAAGAGAGGAAACAGTGGATGGGTGTATTGAATACAGTAGGATCAGAGGGGTGTATAACAGAAATGAAAGGCCCTTCTAAAGAAGAAGGTTTTGAGTCTAGATTTGAAGGAGTTTAGAGAAGGTGGCTTTCTGATATCCTTGGGGATATTCCAGGGCTTTTGGGCATACCAGGAGAAGTCCCTGTCACCCATACAATGTAGACAGGCTTCCGGGACAGATAGGAGACCAGAATTAGAAGAGCGAAGGTTGCAAGGTGGGGAGTAGGGCGATAATAGCTCAGACAGGTACTGAGGTGCCAAGCCAAGCAGAGCAGTTCCGATACTTAACTGTTCCATGGGACCTTTGATGTGTAGGCTATCAGGACCTTAATCTATAATCTCATCTGAAGATCAGCACCTCCTACACTCCCTACAGCACAGTGTTCCTTACCAGACCTTACCTTGATCCTTAACAGCTCTTGGTGCAACAGCAGCAAACTGATTCTCCTGAAAGTCTCCCATCCCAGTGCTGACCAGGCCCAGTCGTGCTTAGCTTCTGAAATCTGAAGCGAGCAGGCTGCAAGGAAGTAATGCTGCTGCCACCATTTATAGCCTCACAGCGCTTATAATCTTAACCAGAAAGTGTACACTTTCAGATGAACTCTTCAATATTGGTTCAAGTCAGCAATTCCTCTGGAATACTTGGAGAGCATAAAAGGTTGTGTGTCAGTCTGCTTTCACACCAGTCTATAGGCACGCCTTTTCAAATCAATACAATGCCTACCATGACAGAGGGGGCTAGGAATTCTGGATTGGGAATGAAACATGTAGCCAGAGGTGAAATTAGGGATCCTGATCTTCCTTGTTATAGTGAGGTCTATTCGTATTTAAAAAAAATAGTTTTTTTTGCAAGCTGTTATATCTTAAATAACACCCAAACCCCCTCTTCAAACAGGTGACCAGCTGTGGATATCAACATGTTGTCCCAGAGGTTCCCAGACATTCATCATGTTGGAAATCGGACAATACTACTGGCCATTCAGGTGATTCCCATATTTCTAATGAGCGTGACATCTGCAAAATGTTTTGAAAAAGTGTCACTTCTGTATGAAATACTTGGTGAAAACTGCAAATCTCATTTGAATTGTGCACTAAGCTACTGTATTGTGGCTGCAAAAAATAAAGAGTAAGTAATCTAATACACGTTGTTTGCATTGATTTCATATGAATCATACTGTATGTGCAATATGTCATAAAATACGCATTCCACAAACACACAGCTCCCATGAGACAACTCTGCCACAGCACATCACAGAAATCTCCATTCGGCTGGAAAGTTTCCCAAAATCTCTGGATTAGATTTGGCCTGACATCTATGTCTGATAAGATGGCTAGCTCTTATCATATCGACTATTTTCTAAATTGCAGCTATATGCACACTGCTTCTGACAGAGCAGAATATGTTCGTGATCAACTTCAGAATATGTTTTAAAAAAACAGACTAAATTTCATTTAAGGGAGTTTTCTTATTACATATTAAGTGACTTAGACATGTGAAATCCTTGAAAGTTGTCATTTTGTGAATGTAGAGAGCCAGAGATACCCATTTAATGCAATACTTACTAAACTTTTAGACAAAGATTTTAAGTACAATCACAGCTTTTTAATAAATTGACCCTTTGCTTGTTGGTTGAGTTTCTGTGTGATTCTTTCTGCTGTGCATTCTGAATTGAACTGCAAAACACTTGATAAAACAGAAATGTATATTGGACTCAACCAAAAACAGGTGGCATGCAGTCCTTTCCCAAGCAAGAATGGACTTCCATGTGCTGAAGTTCTTTTTAATGTGCTAGAGTGTTTGGTATTGCCTTATATACTACAACACTGATTTCAGGTTAACATACTGCAAATACACAGCTAAAATACTTTCCAGCTTGGATAACATTTTCCTTCATTTTACCTTAAAGCGTTAAATTCTTAAGCAGTGATAGATAATATTCTGTTTACTGTATTGTGGTCGTAGTCAAGATAAGCATGCTGCTTTGAACTCTGATTCTCCCAGGAGAGACTACCCTCTTAGGTAATGAATTTTTTTTACAGTTAGGTGTAGAGTACTGTGTACCTCGGTGAAACAAAACATTTAATTCCCTAGATGAATCAAAACCATGATCTCAGCGGAATGAAGCTTGATCACCTTACAATTCAACTAAAAAAGACTGTTTTGTAAGCAGAGAGCGTCTTCTATGGCACTGACTGGGGATTTGATATCCTAGTTTACTGTATACAGTATTATCTGGTCTTTCGGACACACGGCCTGCTATTGTCAGTGTTATTGGGATTTCTCAGAGAATGAAAGCCTCTCTTAAATGATGGGAGGGTAGGTCCTGTCTTCAAATTTGCTTTTTGATTCTAAAAAAAACGGTATAATTTGTTCTTTGCCTGTTTCAAATCAATACATTTTAACTGTCCTTAATATCCCGATATCAATCCATTACTAGAATATAGGGTCTCAAAATATGGATGTTTTCATCTCAAACTCACATTCATCCATTAAGTTATTGAAGATCCTTTCTCCTGTACATATTTGCAGGTCACTGCAACTTTGCATGGCAGACTCCAGAGCCAAAATATTAAGTATTGTGAATTCTATACTCCTCATTTAGTAGTCTAAAATAATGTTTCCTTTGTTGACTACATATTTTTCCACATAAATCTACACAGTAAGAAATCAGACATACATGGTCTACAATCAAAGATATATCACAATAGAGAGCCCAAATTGGGAAATAGCCCCTTTCTGATGAGAGACAGCTGTGAGCTAACTGTTCTTTATTTCTGCAATCTGATCCTAGATGAACCCTCAATTCACTCGCAGAATGAATTTTCCTAAAGGGAGAGAATAAAAGAGAGCAACTAAATAAAAGTCTATAATCATTTTGTCTCTGTAGTGTTCAGGAATTCTCATATTAAAACTTTTTTTTTCCATTTTCCCCCCTTTTCCGAATACAGAAAAGATTAGTTCCCTATAATTCCTCTTTTGAAGTGCTTGGGGTTCTTTCTTCCTTCTCCTATACCTTTTTCTTTTGTTATAAACCTCAAGCTGTTTAAACTAAAACAGTTCTGGCAACATGCCTACCTCCACATGCTTGGTTTTGCCCTGCCTTGTGATTTTTCTTTTTTTCAGTGAATTATTAATTTATTTTTTTTTGCACGTGTGGTCCATTTTCACTGGGACCTCCCGCGTTCCTCTCTTTTTCTCCTCTTCCTCATCTGTTAAGTATCTAAGTGTCATAATCTGGGTCGAGCGTGTTGCGGCCACAATTTCAGTAACTAGCTAGATCCTTAATCCCCTAATTCATATCCCATCAGGCTACTCATTGCTGAAGCTGCTTCAATCAGCTGGAATTAGTGTTTCAATTCAGATGGCTCTCCCCAGTCCCTGGACCTTGTAAGTATGAGTCCCTTTCATCTCTTCCTTTTATTTTCGAAAACTAGAATTTAATTCCAGTTTAGTTAGGTCTTATTTTGTTAGGTTGGGGCAGCGTATGAAAGGGTATATAGCGTGTTTCGGTGTGTTTTCATCGGGCTGGACATGTTTTAAAATGGTTGAGTTATATACAGTATGTATTCCTCACTTCATCTTTTGAATTTTGAAACTATCAGCAGTTAATGAAGTTGCTGGTGTATCCCCTGTTTGTGAGGGAATATGTACTTAAATACTGATCTCAACAACCATTTTATTCAATGGCATATTTAGTTATTCCTTTCAGAGTGTCCTTCATAAAAAAAAGCCCAAATAATGAACATTATTGTTAAAAACCTTCAATTTTAAAGCACATAATCAAATGAAACAGCACATATTTAATATACTTGACATGTAAAGAAGGTATAGCCTCTGAACACTCTTAAAAATCTGTGCAGTGAAGTGATTTCAAGGTCTATCTTTTAAGCACTGTCATGCTTATGATGTCTGAACCTTTTACCCAGTAGAGAACTGCAATATTTTGAAAGTTGTTAAGCAATATTGAATGTCACTGCATTTCTTTTTATTTCAAACATACACATACACATATTTGTATGTTTGAGAATTACTCATATTAAAAGTACTATCGACAACACATAAAGATTCCTATACATCCTATACATACATCAAAAATGAAAATAAGTAGGCACAAAAGACGCTATCTACAAGATCAAGAGACATTAAGCTTGTCTAATCGGGACTAAATACTTAATAATAAATAACCAAGGGGAGAGTCTGCTCCTGTTGAAGCACACAGGACAGACAGTTCACGTTCCACCTCTCAACATGCACCTGTTTCAGGACTACCCGGTTCTCAGGCAGTCAAAAGACACTGTATTGTGTTCACAATGTCCTCTATGCATTATATCACCCCGAAGAGGCAGCAAAAAGGCAATCTGAATTAATACAGACAGTGAGAAAACCCCACTCTCCTATTATGAAGAGTCCAACACAGATAGGCCAGATGTGTGAGAGTGAGGGTACTTGAATATTTCTGCGATGGTTCCCCTTGTTATCCAGCACTTCCTTTGAGAGTTTCTAGGAGAAGGGCTTCCCATAGCAACCTCTGAGGTGGCCTGCCAGCCTTTTGTGCCCCTCAGCTAAAATTTCTGCTCCAATGGCCCTAGACAAGGCCTCCATTAACTGCGGGCCTGTGTGGAGAGCACGTGGGACAAAGGGTCCAACACAGTGTCCCAGCCCTCAGACAAGCCTGGAAACAAATGTTACAGGAATTTTTCAGAATAGAATCATCCGGCCGATGTCACTGAATACATTTACCTACCTCAGTGCCCATTCAGATCTTTTTTTGTTTTATGCTGGAAAAAAGGGAGGTATCAATAGGGAAAGACATGGCAGGAGAAATAACTGGTCTCCACAGCGACCATTTCAACAGAAAATATGGCAGCCTCCTCAGTGAGTGTGAAGGAAAATGTAAGGGCACAGGGCCTGCTCTTAAGAGATAAGGGGGTTTTAAAACAAAGGCAGTGTTTTGTTTTTCTGTGTGTATTTTGTTTTTTCTTCTTTTACTTATTTCTAATTAGGGATTTGGAGAGCAGTGCAAACTAGAAGATGTCCTTGGTTTTAAAGAGTTTGTACAAAGAATTAAGAAGTGTGTTTGCAAATGTTGGCCTAGGATGAAGTTTGTCAACAAAATTAACATTCTCCAGTTAAAAACAGAGATCCTTCATGTGAAGAGCTTTTGCCTGCCGTTGTTTAAGAGTTTGTCTACAGCAAAAACATACAGGTGCTTAAAGTTCTACAACGTAGTTGCCTAAAGAGTCACTGTCAATGGAATCAATGATTGAAGTTGTACAAGAAATATATTGCAGAAAATAATTACAAAAACAGGACATCATCCATAGTAAATCATGGTATAAATAATACATATATTGTAATGTACCTAATAATTTTAATACTTTTACTATTTTTTTTAATTACAAGATGCAATTCACAAAAATAATAACACAAGTAATAATTGCATTTTAAAATTATTTTGTTACAAATTTTTAGCAAACTCCATTGCACTTTATTTCCAAACAAAATCTTTACTGTTTTTGTACTGATATAATGAACATTAGCCTTTTTAAACAATTAAAACTTGTGTAAAAATACATAGGAAATCTTGATTAAATCAATATATGTAAGTACTGTAATATACTGTAGGTGCATAATCTACCTTATGCAGCCAGTTCAGGGGAATAAAATGACTTATTGCTGAATCCTGTGTAGCTCGTTTGCGTTAAAGTATTTTAGTATAGCATCCTCATGAAGACAAATAAAATTAGTTCTTGCATGGCATAATGTCATTATAATGCAAGGGTTTGGAGTATATGGTACTTCTTTGCTTTCATCCTTCCTGGTGAATAAAAATCACAAATCTTCAGAATCATGATGTAAGCTTCTCTCCTTTTCTTGGGGAGTGTAAACCTCTTTAGAATAAAGCTGTAGCTGTGCATTGAAGAAAAAGTTAAGATTTTAAAATCACTACTCCCATAAAATTAAACTAATTTGGCATGTCCCCTTTTCCTGTTCTTTCTCTTATAAATCTGACTCAATCCAGTAAAGCTTGATTCAGTCATCTGTTGAATTATATTCTAATCCATTTCATCTTTGTTTTTTTGTGTAAGTCACAGTCCAAGATCTTAAGCAAACTGCAGTTTTGCTGAGGTATGACATAAAAGGTATTGTTAAATGTTTCATACTTGAATACTCCCCATTCATTCCTTTTACTCAGGGGAAATGCATTTGTTTCTTCAGTGTTGTCACGGTGATTATATTTCCCTATTTCCTCTTCTTTATACACATTTGAGGATCTTGCAAACAGAATCATTCACTGTTCCTTTTAAATGTTTTAAGCTAGGTTTTCATAACACATGTATGGTTTACAGAATACTTTTAAACATGGTTAATCATTCCTTTCTCTCTCATTGTTATCCCAAACATTTAATGGCTATATACATTAAACGTATTTCTTGTGTCTCAGGTATTTGTAAGATAACATTAACACGGTGAAGAAACAAATGTATTGTCCAATAAATATTTTTAAAAGTAAAACAGAATGATGATTCTAATTGTTCCATCGAGAGAGTTTTTTGACAGTTGTAATGGTTGTAGAAATTCTGTTGAATTAATTCTCATGTTCATGTAATATTTTAATGTGGATTTCAGCTCATTCTTGGAATCTATAAATCCTTATGTGGACAACAGTCAAGGGTCTCATTCCTCATAGATCTCATTTAAGACAGTCACAACTGTTTACAGGTTACAAACAACAGCTGACAAGCAATTGAATCAAGGTACAGACACACACGCACAGAATATGATAAATTTGTAATACTAAGTCTTCCAACATTTGTCTTCTTCAACATTTAAAGCAGAAATCCACAGCACTGCAGAAAACAGGGTGATTTCTGAAGTAAATGTGGTCCCCTTTTCCTTGAATATAACAGTGTGGATGTAACTAAAGACAACTGTACAGAAAATGTAATCTGTTCATTTAAATACAGAATAAAACCTGTTGGAGTTTCTCTGGTTTCTGCACTCATCACACTGTAAGACTATGGAATGTTTAGAGAACACTTTCTTACACTTCTCAGGTACAGAGTTAGCACAGTACCAGAGGAGACTAGATCTTATTCTTTAGTATCAGACATACTGGCATAGAGAGCAAAATATGAGATATTCAAACCATAGATTGTCTTTGCATATTATTAAACTGCTGTTGATAAGCTACATTAATGGAGAAAAAAAGGCATCTGATACCATCACTGCGAGATCATATGAGCAGACAAATGAAAGTAACTTTATGCTTCAGCAACTTGATCAAATCTGCCAGTGAGGGTCAAATATTAGATCTGAGCAGACAGTGACACTGGAGAACAGGCTGATGGATAGGGACACTATCCTGTCTATTGCGATGTACAAAACAGCAAGGGAATGGAGTTTACTGAATCAATTGATATTAAATGGCTCTAATTCCAATCTTATGAATTATACATGATACGTGATCATTATTAACCTGCTCTGAAAGAGTCCCAGCATGTACTGATCAGTGTGTCCTGAATTCATTAGTTTCCCCCTGTGCTAGGATGCCCTTCCCTGCCCTTACTTACAAGGCGCTGACATGCTGTGGGTGTGCTCTGGCCTGCCAGGGCAGCTGCCTGCTGAATGACATGAATCCTGAAATCCTGTCTGTGTGGGAGTTGAAAATCACCAAGCAGTTGCCAGGCAGGTTGTTCCAAATAAACCGATGGAGACATTAAGAGCAAAACTAAACAACTTCCATAAATATGGTATTTCTAGAGTTTCAGACACATCAACAAACAGATGAATGTGACCATCAAATCGTTAGAATTCAAATTGGTCATGGGTTGTCCAGGAACACAGAAAAGTGTTTATGTTATTTAAATTTGTTGGTTGCTAATTACCATTTGGTGAAGTGTACAACAAACAACTGCTTTTTTCTCCTTAACACGCCATAAGATTCATATTGTATATCCTAAACACGTTTGCCAAATTATTTGCATAGATCGCAAACTGATGAGCCAATAAAAAACTCCAGAAATAAACTATTTAAATAACTTTAGTTATTTACTTAGTTATTTCAAGATGATTTATTCCTGATAAATTAAAAATGGTCACCAATAACAGCCTGGTCACCAAGTAAAACCGTCAAAATACAGTATATGTAGAGACAAATTTTGGATTTCAACCATCTTAAGCATAATCAGTCAAAATGATATCACAGTCTTAATTATTTTAATGAGCAAACATGGCCCTAAGCATTACACCATTTAGAAGAGAATTCCATAAATTAGGAAGAAATTCAATTGGAATATCCTAAATTCTAATTTAAAGGATCATTATTTTGTAATTATGTTATTCTTTGCAGTCTGTAAACACCTTCTCTTTCAAAGTTCCATATCTCCAAGTACATTCATAATCACCTGGTGACAACAAGAATGAATACTGAAAAAATCATATAGTTAACAGCAAATTCGGAAAACAAGTACCTTGTATGTACTGTACCTAAATGATGTTAACTCTGTTAACACATCTACCGAGCATCAAAAGAAATAACACTTATAACCAACACATTCACAAATATATTGTCAGGAAAACAGCAAAATCCTTTCTGTAGCAGGAATGCCAATGTTGCACTAAACAAGAATGCTAGATTTATAATTCTGATTACTATTTGCCATCAACAGGGGATCTGCTGTGAAACTCACAGGTTACTAACTTATGTGTAGCCACCACTGGATGCAATACAAAATGAACATCTGCGACGCACATTTTGTGGGATTCTGTCCCGTTCTTCTGTAAGACCCTAAACAAGGATGTGCCTGTTCATTGGTCTCGAAGACCCAGATACCACACATCAATTCACCTCCTCCTACAAACATTCAATGGGGTTGAAGTCTGGCAAGCGATACATCCAGAACCACCACATGTTCATCTTGCAAGAAAGCTGTTGTTACACAATCAGCATGAGGACATGTGTTGGTGGCTGGAATGGTGTCACGTCAGGAAGAGCCCACAAGGAAAGGAAGGACATGAGGTCCCAGGACCAGCACCACACTGTAAGGCTGCCATCAGTCATTAGAAATGTAGTTCTTCAAGGACTAGACACTCCTGCCCAGACAATCACATTTGTACCTCCCTATACTGTAGATTGGTCCGTTGTACTCAACTAGTGAATCACTCTTGCACATCTGCAACATACTTTCTGACATCCACCAGAGTAGGCTACATAAAATCTTGGTTTATGGGTGACTCCATTTCTGGCAATTTAAACTGAGGTGCTGCTCACACCACCTCAATTTGTTACGTTGATTAAAACACAGTTGGGTGTGGGGCCCTGTATCATCATCTGGCCTACAAAGAATGACTGCTCTGTCACCTACTTGCATAGGAACTGCTGATGGATAGATTGTTCTGACCTGGTGTTTCCAAAGCTGTGGAACTTGCAGACAATCACTAAGATTGAACATGATGTTATGTCACCCTTGCCAAGGTATCACGACCTGTGGTCCATCAGTGACACGCTTTTTAGCTGTTACACTTTGCCCCAGAAAGCAAGCACCAATTCACTGACATACATACTGAGGGCACAAAGCTATTCTTCTCTTGTGAACATTCAATAGGTTAAACTATCTAATCACCTGTGCTCAATAGCTTACTATCATCTTACCAACAGTGATTTAGAACAGGACAGTATCTAAAGTATAGTAAGACACCTTACTGTCTTGCCAGGTGATGCCCCACTCCAAGGCACTAACACCTCCAGTCAGACCTAGTTCTGCTGGCCAACCCTGTTCCTTTGCAGTGCGCTTCAACCCCACTGAACAAGGCAAGAAAAAATATGAACCCTTCGGAACACAAATCATTATTCCTAACTCATCTTAGGGAGGTTTGGATAAGCAGCTCTTCTCCCTCACATTCAGTTCTTTTGGGGTGGCTGTACACTGTCTCCCTATGTTAATCGGTCTTTTGGGGTGTTAATCCTTTTTCTAGCTACCATGCAGCCTGTCTGCCCTGCACCTGTAATGCTCCTCAGTACAGAAAGATTTCTTAAGCACCCTTAGCAGTCACCCTTAGTCATAGTCTGAACCCTTTTTTCCTCCTGGCTGTTCTGATAAATTACTTAATTAGTCCAGAGCTGCTAATGCACAGCCTATCGTGATCCTGCCTCTCCCAGGCCTGGAATTTTCTTTTACTCCTTCTGTGAACTAATCAGTCAATCAGACCAGGTGTCTTTCAGCAGGTGTTTTCCAGTAACAGGTTGCTCCCCCTCAAAGACACCTCTCACTAGCTCACAGTGCATATATAGAGTGATACATTTCTTTTGATGCACATTATAAATAAAATGCTTCTTTTTTAATGTGTTTGAATGTTTAATGATACAGCAAAAGAAAATGGGGGTATTTACTTGTATTCCTAATGCACACCTGAGCATGATGTTGTAAAAAAATAAAAAAATATTTACAGATTATCTCAACATGCTATAGTATATGCCTCGGTAATTCTTCAATATTTTTTTTTAGCTTAGAGGTAATAGAACATAGCATACAGAGCAAGTGTTGTCTAGGAAGATATGCTGCATTGTCAAGATTAACCGGCAAAGATTTTCACAGATTTCCAATTCAGGGAAAGGGCCTACTCTTCTGTATTCAGATTACTTTGTAAAGAAGCCTGTGCTACTGCCGAACCCCAATAATAGATCCCCCGTTCCCCCTTCTAATAAAGTATTATTGGGTAACATGGTGGCTCTGAAGAATATATTTAAGAATTAATAGCATTTTCTCTTTTTTGTTTTACAAATGGAATGTTTACAGCAGGAAAATAGGACTTAGAAAACACTTCAGCTGTTGGCTGAAGCTATGCGGTCAAGCTATGCGGTAATTGTTTAGGCAATTTTTTCACAAAAAGCTGTTTTGTGTAGGGCAAATTTCCAGGCAAATACTGCCATCCATTATGGTACAATTGGTGATGGGCTGTGGTCTTTTTAAAAAGTAAAAAATAAGGTATTTTATGATTTTCTGCTTAAAATAGGCTGTTTCCATATAAGTAACTACAAAATGCCTAAGAATGCTGTATATTTTTCATCACTCAACACTGGTATCTGTCAGACTTGCAGCAACACTAACATATTGGCCTTTTATCGTCCATTGCTTCTTTATTGATGTTGTGGCTGGGGTATTTCTCTATTTCTGCCAATTAATTTATTTTCCCTTAATTTTCCTTATTTTCAGTTTTCCTGAAGGTGACATGCACTTGCATCCACCTGTTCTGTTCTTGTACTAATGATCACTGAATCAATTACTTTATGCTGAATGCTACTTCGAGTGCATTATGCTGATTCTACTCATTGTTCAAGTTCTGTGACTCAAATTACAGTGAATGTGTTTAATATACAAAATCTTACCAAAATTAACAACATTGTCATATTTCAGATGTTTGTACCGATACAAATGAATGCCTTTCTTTGGTAATGAATCAGTATCTTTTGAAAGCAGTTGATGGGATACTTAAAAGACATCTTAACCTCCTCATTGGGCCCTGAAATGCCCTTGTGTCAAATGAAGTAGACTATGTCCCTTTGAAAAGCTACCTGCGTGGGATCTGAAAGCGCTGGAACCTGACTGCAGTTTTTTTTTTGTTTGGGCTGTTTTTCTTTTTTTTTTCTTTTCCTTTTTACATCCAACTGTAGGTATCCTGGGAACCTGGCTCATTGCCCTGTGAGCCCTTAAAGACAGGCCATGAATTAGCCCTTATTAGTCTGCAGCCTGTCATCTAGGCCAGCAAAGCCTTGTCAGTACAACACCCACCAAC
The DNA here is from genome assembly GCF_055471065.1 of Atractosteus spatula. NCBI lineage: Eukaryota > Metazoa > Chordata > Actinopteri > Semionotiformes > Lepisosteidae > Atractosteus > Atractosteus spatula. The sequence goes on along the minus strand of NC_142709.1, from coordinate 64,802,829 downwards.
AATGAGAGCCCTTAACAAGAAAAGCTCCAACAGAAGCCAGTAGGGAGACATGGGAAGAAAGTAATTGGTGGAAAAAGAATTGACCTCTTCATCTTCATTTTGTGGCTGCCCGGCAGTGACTGTGTCTAACATGCCTGACAGTGCCAGAAGCACCCTCTCTCAAAATGTGACTGCGGTGTTCAGAGTTTACTGAACTATACCCATACAGATTTTGGCCTTTTACAAATGAACACCAGGTGATTTTTTACAGGTACTCTAGATTACGGACATCCTCAAAGAGAGTTTACAACACCACTAAAGAGCACAAATGCTGTCCTTTCCTGCTACTTGCCATTCAGGCTTGTGACTCTGCTAGCATTCACAGAATAAATTGAGAGGGCATCTCTTCCTCTGGCCTCTGCTGTAACACGTTTGCAAGGCCCGATACTTCCCTGTTTGTTTAAACATCCTCCTGGAATGCAGAAACAATTATCGCTGTGGCTGTTTTGCTAGGTTCAGGTTCCTGCAGGTCAACTACCTAGACCCCCAGGGGGAGACCCCTGAGACGTTGACCTGTTACTCCCAAACAGACTCTCAGGCGGTGTGCTGGAAGTGAGATAGAATGCCATTTATGGCTCCCTCATTACCCAGAGGTCATAGCCTATGTGAAGAGATTTCCTTCTCCCAAGACACTGTAAAGCATTGTGCTATGCACTGTACATATAGACAGCATGCATATACTGTATATCCTTATGAATTTAGCCGGCAGACTCAAACAATTGTCCTGTGAAAACAGCACATGTGGATCAATAATAACTGATATCCATGAAAAGTATCTTTAACGGTGTGCAGAAGGGAGATGTACTTTGAATGACCAGCATTTGTGTCCTTCTGCGTGTGAACATTCATGGCACACTGCAATTGTATGATGCTGTTCTTTTTCCAGCATCATCATCCACTTCAGCATGTTCCCCATTGTCCCATTTATACAAAGGGTGTCTCAAGTTTCACGGCTCACAGGCTCACAGTTGTTATGATACAGACATTCGAACTGAATGACTACCTTCACGCCTGCCTCATACTGTATACACACCCATACAGTTTTGTTTGGTTGACTTAACCTAAAGTTTTTGTTTTTACTGAACAGTATTTCACATATTGCTGCATACACACTCACTTATCAGAACTATAACAAATCTGAGCAGTGATAAACACTTTGGCTTGTATTGCAATTTATTGAAATTAGATCATTCAATCTATCTGTCTGGAAATGAACTGGCCTGCCATGTTAATTGATTTGGATTTGCTGGAGTGCAGGAACATGCTAGAAGGAAACAAAAAGACTTATGCAAACATTATTGTGCCACAAGGCGTGTTATTGTAGAGCTCTAAAGATAGACACCAGCTTCCTGCCAAATTAGGCAGAAGCAGCAGGGTGTGGATTTCCACCTTTCATTTCCTAGCCAGTCATCTTGACCACTGGCCCCAGGAGGCTTTGTCAGCGATCAGACGCATTCACAATAACCTCCCCAGAGCACAGACTCCCTTTCAACAGGAGTCAACCTGCTGGTGGAGGAAGATGGTTCTGTCTTGACAATCAGCCATCTCCTCAAGCAGCTGACACGCAGGCTGACCTCCTACCCCACTGGAAACCTCTGCATCTCAGTCAGATGGAGTTGAAAGAGCTTTACCCTGAACACTTCTGAACACCCTCCTGCTTTTACACATGCATGTGTCTGACTGTTGACCACCCCTGAGAAGACAAGGGTCTGGGCTGAAGTTAAGCTGTTGGGATAGGCTCCACCTAGGTGTTCCTTGGAGTTTAATAAAGGAGATTTTTCAGACCCAGACTGTTTAAATCAGTACTGTAAAGCTGAAGAGATTTCATCCCATTTTAATGTTTTTTGTTACTGCTCTTCAATACCTACTGCATGGAAACGACACGTGGGCATGCAAAGATTTTTTTTTTGGCCTGTATGAGATATTTTCTTATTTTCTCTAGGATCTCTTGGGATAAACCACACAACACCAAAACAAAAATACCGCTGTGGTTCGCCAAACATTTTTATGTTTAACAAAACAGCAGTATTTTTACAAGATAAGTGCTGTCTGTTTATGTCAGACATTGTGACATAATGTGTCACATTATGTGGGGCGGAGCGGTGGCTCTGTGGCTCAGGGTCTGCACCTGTGACTGGAAGGTTGCTGGTTCAAATCCCGCGGCCAGCAGAGGAATCCTACTCTGTTGGGCCCCTGAGCAAGGCCCTTAACCCCAACTGCTCAAGAGGCACCGTACAATGGCTGACCCTGCGCCCTGACCCCAAGCTTCTCTCCGTGTCTGTGTCTCATGGAGAAAAGCTGGGGTATGCGAAAAGATGAATTCCTAATGCAAAAAATTGTATAGGGCTAATAAAGAAATGCATTATTAAAAAAACATAACACTTGAAGAAACATGAAGAGCAAATATCTAGTGACACTAAAATAAAAGCATTACTAGTTTCGTTAACACTACTATGGAATTCTTTCCATGACAAACTGCTCCCAGTGTTAAAGCATATCCTTCAAATTCAAATACAAAATCCTCAGCTGAAAGTGAGGTTGCAGCAGTTTTGTGTTTGGAATAGTACAATAATGACTGTACTGTAAAGAAAGTTACCATGGTTTGATGTAATGTTTCTGTACTAGGCTGAAATTGTTTTACAATGGTGTCACAATGTTAATTGGTTCACTGGAAATGGGTGTAAAAAGCAGCCACTCCTTCCTAACACACAGGAGTAAGGTACTCCCTCATTGCATACTCATCACATGCCCTGCTTATTTATTACAAAAAACACTTTCGTGTGCTTGCTCCACGCACTGAGAAGTGCAGTTAAAATTTGACCAAGCTCCTGTGAGGATGAAAAATCCAAGAATGTTTCTAATAAGATAGTTTAGTAGTTACCACTGTCTTGTGCAATGAAACATGAGGAGTGGGAACACACATCAGGTGGCCACTGACTTCTTGTCTTGGTTTTAACACAGCAGGGGACACTAGGATCTACAGTAGGTCCAGGCCAGCTGGGATATTCCCTTCCAAAATGACTGGATGATTGAAGATGTCAGCAGCTCTTTTCACAAAGTGGCCAAAACCTGCATAGAAACCGATGTTGTGGATTCATTTATTGGCCTTTTGTTTGCAACCAACCAAAAACCAAGAAAGACACTTATCTCAAGAATACTGTATTTGCAAGATAAGGTATATGAGCAAAGATGTGTCCCCTTATCCCTTTCCTGGCCTGGGGTCATGAAAAGCTTCAAGTCTGATAAGAAGTGATGAGTGCTGGCAAATGTTACCTCTGTGAAGACTGCCGTTTTCATGACCGTTAAAGCCTCTGCAAAGATGTCATCCATCCTCACTGACACAATGTGTGGCTGGTTTAATCATCTGAGGAAATTGTTGTCGAAAGACCATTATCTGGCAATGGGCTACCTGCCACCTGACCTCTTGTCTGTTACTGTTTGACCCCCGATAGTGTGAGTTCTTTGTAGTCTGGATGAGGAAAAGGAAGTTCTGCTTTGTGTTCTGAAAATATAGTTCCAGTTTTTTAAAAGGACTGCTATACATAGCGATAAAGTTTGCAGTAATCGTTAGCCCAGCCATATGTGCACACTGAGCAGCTATGTATACAACGGAATTACTAAATAAAGCCTGATGAAAATTACAGTTAACCTTCGTACATCAGTCACATTCAAGAAACATGCATTTTGATGCTCTTGAAAAGACTAACCCCAAAAGCAATTTCTTTAACTCCACTTGAAATCATCGATTACAACTAGCTGGTAACTGCAGCAAGCGAAATAATCTAAAACTTGTAAATGGATGTCAAAAACAATGCTGAAAGTTTTTAATAGGCTAACAAATTGTTCAATGTCGTTTTACTCCCCAGCTTTACTTTCACTTTCTAAAAAAGCTATTTTAAAATTCTCACTTTTCTTGTACATTTTTAACAGAAAGTACTGAAGAATGCGGCTTAAAAAAGAGTTCAGTATTTGCTCATCTTTTCTTGAAATTGGTGAAATCACAAACAGCCATCTACCATAGCTGTCAAGGAAAATCTTACTGCTCCAGTATGAAACTCTTTGATGATATGCAGCTGCTATTCTCAAGATAAGTATAATATAAATAGAAATCTTTCTGAAACTTTGTCACCCTCAAATGAAACCCTGTTCAGGACAAAATGGACGACAAACACGCCACTTGTGTGTTTCTGTTTGGAAAGTTAGTGATGTTTTCCTTTTCTATTTTATTCACTCCCAGCTAATAGAAGCACCTCGGGCCATAAGTGAAGAAGAGGGAGAGAACGAGAAACAGCGAAGAGAGTCAGAGAGAGAGAACTGGCTCTCAGGAGGTGTCCTGTTTGCTTTTTGTGATCATCTGCACCTTGGCAACACTATTATAGATCAGCAGTGGAGCATGCATCTTTTTCTCTCTTGTTCTTCTCTCTTTCACTCGCGCTAGTTTTAAACAACCAGCCAATTAACAAATAAAATATCGTTGCTTTCGTCCTGATTAGCCACAGATTAATGACTTGCAACAGATTTCACTCTCTTCTACCATTCATCACAAAAAGTAGGTCATTTAATGATTAAGCCGCCCCATGGGCCCTGTGTGTCCTGGTCTTCAGTGAAGCCTCCAATTTGATTTAATTGCTCTTCTTGGTTTGTGACCTGGAAAACCCAAGTGGCAGCTCCTATTAGCAGGCCCAGCTTGGAGCCATCTTGCACCTCTGTGGTGTGCCAGGGGAGCTCTGCTTTGCTAACTTCATTAGAGGAGATATATAGAGGTCAAGTGCTGCTCTGGCACACAGATATAAAGCATTTTATCGGCCAATAAACCTGGTTTGCTTTGCTTTGTTTACCAGTGCCTCCCTAGTCCAGCCATTGGTCCCAGACGCTATAGTCTCCTGGTTACCAACACTGCATAAAAGCCTTTGCTGATTTAACTGGTGAGCCTCCTGTTAGACATAATGTATTTACAGATTTGTTAAATGGTAAACCAGGGTTCATTCACTTTAGCAAAATGAAAATTAAAATGAGATGCAAAAACTCCTGCCTCCTGTGGCTGTTTTCATGCAAAATAAAGACATTCTGGTCTAACCTGTGCCTGATCAATCACCTAAGTCTATTGGATTCTTGACAACAGTGATATATAGCAATGGTTTCCAAATGAGCACCTTGAGTTAACAAAGATATCCTACAACAGAAGTCTACTGTGGCACCTTATCCCACATTCGGGTTAGTCTTACAAATAGCTTTTAAATGATTCACTTGAGAAAGATAAATATGCCAGAGAACAAACATCCTATTTCAAAAACTTGGAGTTACGTGGCTTCTGTGGTGGCAACACAACTAGGAAACCATCTATGTCTGGCATTCTACTGTAGTTAAAATACACCACATAAAAAACTGTAGTGTATAATTATTAGGCTGCAAAAAACATTTCACGAGACCACTTTTCTTTGCAATGTAGTCTGTCATTCCATCCACCTAAAATGGATTATCTCAGATTGCCTCCTGATGCCTGTACACAGCAGCTGTATTATAGATAAGGTGGGGGGTGGGGGTTAGTTTTAGGCTTGGGGGACTGTATGAAGTTACAGTTAGGGTTGGGGTCATTTGTCCAGATATGAATGAAGATCTAATGAGTGGACTCCTGTCCCTTGAGCAGGACTGCAGGCTTCTCAGCTGAATGCAGGTGGTGTCTCTGGGGAGTGACTCACTTTCCGACCCCCACATGACCTGAGGAGAGGTGAGCTCCTGCACTGCCTCCACAGCCACCAGCTCTAAGATCTCGAGGAGAGCTGGCACGCTCCCCCACAGCCTCCACAGCTCAAATTTCAATGCACGCAGTCGTGCAACAGGGAGGGCTCAAGTTACCGTCTTTTAATTGACTTCACTGGCAGACAAGAAAGCTGCCTGCAGCTCCTGACGTACCTGGGACTGTTTTGTATTGATCCTCCTGTTGTCTTCTCACTAGAGACGCGCAGATACAAACAGTCCTAAAATGTCCATTAAAAATAAAAATACACTTCTTTGCACTGGTTCACTGTAGGAATGAGTTAAGGCTCCTTAAGCTTGTTTCTTATTTATCTTAACTTTAGGATGATTGTAGAAACTATTATCTCTCATCAAATTGGCTACAATATCATTTCCTAATTTACTAATCCCTGACAATAGTTACACTCCATTTTTGTGTAATCGTTTCTGAAGCAAAAACGTGTTTTTCTTCTGAGAAAAGTAACTGGTGTTTATCGATTCAGCACTTCCTGTTTTTTTAATTTGTTCTGGGACCCTTCGTTAGCCTGCCTAGGATGATTTAATGAAACCCCATGTGACAGCTCCAGTCAAACATGTGCCTGTCAAAGTGCAAGTGCTTGGTTGTAAATGGATGAGCTATTCCTGGTAATGAGAGTGGAATACAATGGTAAAAGCCCCACACTGTATTCCACCCATCCTTCCACTAACACCTGTTTACCTTGGGCCCCATGTGCTAGAATTAGGGAAGCTTTAATGTAATATATATAGCCTTAAATGGCAGCAAAACGATTTCCTCTTAGTGCTGTGCTCAGCCACACACCTGTGTTTCATCAGGGTAGGGTTGTCAGAAACAATGGTTTGAAGGTGACAGAAATGTCCGATTAGAATCGCATAACCCTCTCTGTACTCTTTCCCATCTTTCTCATTTACAGCTCCTGGGTCCACCGAGGTTCACTGATTTATGGGTATGTCACTCTGTTAAAGCATTTGATGCCAGAGCCACCCTCATTGCATTTGGCATCTTAAGTTGACATAGACTGATTCAGAACCCTCAGCTTAAATACACTAAGCTACACAATTACATCAGTATTACAAAAGCCACTACACAAATGAGTATGTTCTCACCATCTGAGATTGCACACTTTCATTATATTCAAATAATTATATAAACCTGAATTTTCATTTTCTTCTTTTGAATTTTTTAACCATCAACTGTGTGCATAATCTACAACGACATTTATTAAAGGTCATAAAAAATGTTTTCGTTTGACAGTCTCCCTGGCACCTTAGTAGGTGATAACTATTATTTTAATTCAAGGTTCTTTGATTATATTAATCTTTCATCATATTAATATTGCCAGCAGCCATATCACCCTGCAACTAACTACTGGCAGCCCACTGAAGCTCAGCAGGTGTGAGCTTGGTCAGTACCTGGATGGGAGACCTCCTGGAAAAACTAAGGTTGCTGTTGGAAGAGGTGTTAGTGGGACCGGTAGTGGGCACTTACCCTGTAGTCTGTGTGGGTCCTAATGCCCGAGTATAGTGACGGGGACACTATACTGTAAAAAGGTGCTGTCCTTCAGATAAGATGTAAAATTGAAGTCCTGACTCTCTGTGGTCATTAAAAATCCCAGAGTGTTTCTCGAAAAGAGTAGTGTTACCCCAGCATCCTAGTCAAATTTCCCATTGGCCTTGACCGATCATGGTCTCCTAATAATCCCCATTTATGAACTGACTTCATCGCTCTGCTCTCCTCCCCACTGATAGCTGGGGTGTGGTGAGCGTTCTGGCACACTATGGCTGCCGTCGCATCCTCCAGGTGGAGGCTGCACATTGGTGGTGGTGGTGGTTACATCACCTAAAAAGTGTTTTGAGTAGAGTGTCCAGAAAAGTGCTATATAGGTGTACGCAATTATTATTATTATTAATAATATAATACTTTATAATTGTACTGATGCTAAGTAGGTGTCAGGGTGAATTTGTATTTCTGTTGCTATGGTACAAATCTCTTGTGTGAATTATAATCAACAAAAAAACCTATAAAGATCAAAAGAATGTTTTGCAGTTTTGAGAAAGTCATCTATGCACTTCAGTATCTTCATCTTCAATCTCTTATCTCTCCCTGCATCAGCTCTCACCCTCTCTGCTCTTCCTCTTTCATCAGACTGTTTCTGCTCTCTGTTCTGCCATTTCCTGAGGTGTTCTGCTCCACTCCTGCTCCTAAGGGGTGGAATGAACACCAAAATGAGGATTGCTCAGTCTCTGATCACCTTTTCTGTGTCTGCTGAAGTCTCATCTGTAGAGTCAGCACCTGTGATCTCCTAGCTTCCAACTACAAGTTTCAATAACTCTGACACTGTATCCCACTACTGATTTTAATTCTAGTTAAACCTTGCTAATTGCACTTTTTTCAGTCAATACCTGTAAATGCTTACAAACATGGTGTTTGATTCACTGCTTTATACAGTATATCCACCATATGTCTGTAGCTTTAGTTCTTCCACTTTTAGTTTTTAATAAAATGGCACTTATGGAATGTAGCTCTCCCAGTTTGTGCTAGCCTCATTTTCTTTTACATTGTTGTAACTACACTATTGTTCCTTTCACTTTCTCTAAAGGAATGTAATTTTTACACTTTGGATAAGGTTGTCAGATGCTAGAAATTCCACTCACCTACTGTATATTCACCTATGTGGTTATTTTAAAACGAGATAAAATATTGTACCTTTATAGCGGACATTAATTGAACAAAAATTAGAGATTTCTTGATGGTATTGATGCTGATAGTCAATTTACTTTTTTTAAATTGAACATTGCTTCATCACCCTCACAGCCTAAGATTTCCCCCTAAATCTTGAATCAATGAGACTTTTTTACTAAACGTCTGTGTTTGGTTTCTGTTATTGGTTTACTTACATACTTTTAAAGCCAAGGATTTGGATGAAGTTGACCTTTTGTCCATGAACACTTCATTTATGTGCAGCAGATTATCTTTAATGTCTTAATATGGCCCTTTGGAACTTAATATCTTTCAAACAACATTTTACAATCATGCACAGATGTTTATTACACCTGTTGTGGGTGCTCTGTAAATGCAGTTGATCATATCTCTACTCACCTGCAGGAGGGAATTATTACCAGCATCAGGTGTGTCAGTAGAAGTGGATGTGGCAGTCACAGTAGCATTTCAAACTAACGCCATGCTGTGGTCATCGTAACCTCTATGTGTCTAGAATTCAGTGACTCCCCTTTGTAAGCCAGCTGAACAAAGAGTGGGTTGCTTGGACCTTAAGGGCTATGCTAACAAAAGTGCTGCTGGAGCTGATTAAAAACTAGCTGGGTCTATGTTGAAGGGCTGACCTCAGTAGGTGAGCTGGGTATTAGGGCCCCACAGAAGCTACTGATGGGGAGTTTGGTGTTTGAAGGGCGATGGCGACAGCGGGATGATAAAGCCAAGGTCACAGACCACCAGGACCTTAGCCCTGCCTCAGCTGCCCAGCACTGCTGTTTGTTTGGATAAGTCTGGACACCGAATAACTTCGACGAAGGCTTTTAATCAGCCTGATTAGAATATGGAAGGATGAAAGCCTGCTTTGCTCTGCTAACCTAGTAGTTCAGAGCTGCCTCACCCACCACCAAGGGGAGAAGAAAGGTTGACATGGAGATCCACATGAAGAATGGGAGATACTGCTGTTTCCTTTCCTTTATGGACTCATTGTTCAGCATTACACGAGGGATCATCCCGTCTTGGATTTTTGATCTAACAAGGGAACCTTTTCTTTTCTTTCTTTTCAACATTTTTTTGTCTCTTTGTGCTTCCTTTTCTCTTTTTAGTCCAGATGTCTACTTCAGACATGGCTTGTCCTGGAGACTTGTGCGCACACACCAGGAAATATAGTGATATGGAAATCAATTGATAAATAAACTTACGGAGTCCAGCATGTTTGGACCAATGAATCATGGATATATGAAATTTCTGTTTATTAAAACACATGCCATGCAAGGTTGCTGTGTATCTCACATACCTTTGAGGTAACTGAAACAGCAACTGCTGAAATAGGAGATATCATTTAACAGAAAACAAAGAAAGTAGATCTCAAAAGAGCCTCATTTATTTAATTGATTAGTAATTATACAATACAAATCATTTCTAGCAGACATAGAAAGTACGTCATATGACTCTCCTTTCATTTGAGCATGTTCGCTATTGGTCATCTTATACAGTAGCACACACACAGAGCTTATTGGGTCAGGTGGTCTTCAGCTTCACAAACCCACTATTTGCCTGCCCATTGCTGTGCACTGACAGCATGATACACTTTAATGCTTGCATTGTTCTACCTACCTAAGCTTATTAAACCTTTTTATCTAAATGTGTCAGGTGCCTTACAGAAAAACAAAAAATCAGAAATCATAGTTTCCTTTGCTACATCTATAATCCCATAAGCAGTCATCCAGCAAAATGCAGTCTACTAGTCCACAAAAGTCTAAACACACCTCATATACAGAATATGTCTAGGTTTATGAGAAAAAAAATTGTATTGTAAAACATGCAGTGTCAAAACCTTTTGCCCTTTTTTAAGCCACTGAACTATTTATCAATACTATTGAGTTAGCAGACTGTTTTCCTATTGTTGTATACTGTAGGAATTAAAAGAAATGTAACCGTTATTTGCACAGGTAGGACAAACGTCTATCCTCAACTGCAGAGTGTCTAACTCACTGTAGCATATCACCCGTTAGGGATTCGGCCATTTGTAACCCACAAGACGTCTTTCTGGCTCTCCTTTATTTGTGTAGCTCAAGAATGAAGCACCGTACTTGACCACAGTTGTGTCACTGCATCGATTTGCCCAATTAAGCACGTACAAGCTTTCTCCCACATAACCCCACAGGCACTGCTGTCAGCACCGGAGAGCGTGGGGCTCTGGGTGGTCAGGCACTGACCCTGTGGAGGAGGGAGGCGGTGGTCTTGCTTGGACACTCCTGAGTACTGTCTGTCAGCATGGGGGGCCTTGCCTCACGTCAGTGGTCAGAGGTTGAAGAGAAGCCCCGGGCAGGTAGACAGTTTTAATTGCTCCCTTGTGCCCAGAGGTAAATGAAGGAGGATTTTGTCATGACTGACATGAAGCAGTCATGTCTCAGGGCAAGGAGAGCAGCTGGAAAGCTGTGCAGGTCAAAACGAAGCTTTAACATTTAAGGAAGAAATATTGCCAACAGGCCATATTAAGCTTGTACTGTATAGCTCCCAGAGGCAGTAGTTACTGTTAAGAACATACCACTCTACAAGTGTTATAACCAGTCATATACAGTATAGATAACATATATAACTAATAATACAAATATTTTACTTTTTATAAACAATTTATAAAATATAACTATAACTTATCTGATTACTGATTCACTGATTACACACATACCTGTAGCAGTATACTGTATATAGAAGTAGTTCAGGTGGGTAGCTGCGTCATCATGCGTAGGCTGCAAAGGAACAAGTAATAAGTTCATTCCATGCTGAAAGAGAAGAAAGAAAACACAATGTTGCGGCCGTGGAGCATTCTTCGACACCTGAAGAAGGCTCCACGGCCGAAACGTTGTATTTTCTTTCTTCTCTTTTCAGCATGGAATAAACCTATTACTTGTTCCTTTACTGTATATAGAGACAGTATGTCATTTTAATATGCACAAATTGCTAAGTTTAGTTTTCCTTATACAGTATGTACCACTATTGTCAAAGGTTTTGGAATTCTTTTCGTTTTTCTGCGACTTACTTTGTCACTCTTCTCTTTACCCCAGTCAGTAGAGATTCTTTATCTGAAAGAATGAGAGCCATTGTAATCAGCCAGACTGCTCAATAAACTGCACACAGTGTGGGAATCACAACAATACATAAACTCTGACATTGTTTCTCTCTAACAATAGATATTTCCTCACACCCCTGGTCTCCCACTCACTCCCAAAGCCTCAGCAACACCCCTCCTCTTCTTCCCCATTACTTTTAAAACACTGATAGGATGTTTATATATCAGTGGCAGTTTGTTTGCATAATTTTCCAATTACTTTAACAGTGTAGGGAGTGGTCTGTAGTCAGGCTAATTCAAATGCAGAGCGAAAGAGCTGCACATTTTAAAGAGAGGGAGAGCCTTCTCTCTTTCTCACTAAATCAGAAAACCGTGACAATCAATATAGGTTGGCAATTTTTATAAAGATGAAAAATCAGCGCTAAGGAAGAACTTTTCTTGGAAAAAGAAATAATGCAATCATTCTGTCTGTCTATGGTGAGCCTCTGAGAAGGACTTCTGGTTGTGTTCTTACAGGTCATTAGCAAACTCCAATCCCTAGCTCTAGGCTGAGAGGCATAAGGTCAGACTCTGCCCTGGGGGTAATATGGACATATTCCATCTATCAGCTAGGCAGCGAGGTGTGTGGGGTAACTCCCTTGGCAACCTTTTTTGGAGCTTTTTTTCAACCAAATCTTTCACATAGCCTAGGGGTTTAATCAGGCCTCAGTGGAACTGTAGCCTGCGTCTAGTAGACCAGTAGCATACTGGTGCACTGTAAGGCAAATTACCTCTCTTCCAAAGTCCTTTCAAAGTATTTCCAGTGGTGAGCCTGCATACCATGTCTCGTTGTTTAGTTAAGCTGAACAATATGGGTTTATAACAATATCGCTTTTCTTCCTCTTTGTGCTATATTTGCATGTGGCACAAATCCGCTGAAAATTACTCTTACCATATGTTTTCTTCAGCAGATATCTTTGTATATTTTACCTGGCCTGGCTAGACTTCAAGTTCTTGATTCATACTGCAACAGGACGGTATAAAACTATATTTAAAACTTAGCATCCTCTGTGCTTACGCAGAAAGTGACAATTGATAACAGTATTTGTTAGCATTGTTGTTTCTTCAAAAGTACAAAGCGAGAATAAGTCATATACTGTAAATGCATTTTAGGTTAAATGCTTAAGTTTATTCCATGTTTTGTTGTTAGTGCAATATTTTATTTCCACAGAACAAATGTAAAGAATGACTGAATTCAAATGATATATTATTGCGTTAATGACATTATTGCTTTCAGGTTTCCTGATAACACACAAACATATAATCAAGAAAAATGTCGGTTTAATGATACCTCTTACTTTGGAAGGTGATCAGAAAGATAGCTTTCATTATTGTTTGCAGTACTGTAGCTTTAATTTTATCTTCAGTGAGTTAGTGCCTTAACCACAGCTAAGGAACCCTACCTACAGTAATCCTTTTCTGTTGGCTAGCCAATGAAGTTGCTCTTAAATGTACTGTATACAAATTAAAGTGAAAATGAATTTCAGCAAGATGTATAACAAATTTGAAATAGCATTAGTGATAATGATTTAGCTATGTCAAACAGCACAAGAATGGCAGAAGACCTCATTACCCACTGGGGTTTGGAAAGGTGTTGAGTCAGCCACCATTCCAAAGGTGAAGGGCTGCAGTAGCTCCAGAAAATGTCCTGTCTCTCATTCTGCCTCAAAACAGCAGACTAGTGCTGAATAAGGGAACAACTATAGACTGAACTATTGCTTGAAAACATTGGGATGCTGCAATTGCATTGTCTATGCATTAAAGGCCATAATTATTTGCCTTCCTGTGGTAAAAGAGGGGCTATATATTGAGATAAAAAGGAGTCTCTTTCCTGGGAGTGCTATTTGAGATGGGATTGGAGAGGGCAACAGTTCTCTGTATTGGCAGAGCAAACATTCTCCACTACAGATCACAACAAACTATGTGTGTGTTTTCAACGGCACACACACCCTTTCTCCCTCAGGAAACAGCCAGTGGCCTAGCTAGGGCTTGCACTCAGGCTGGACAATGGAAACAATGCCATTAGCTGGTGATTGTCAACAGCCTTTGGGAGAGTTACAGTTGTCCAAGACTTTAGTCCAATATTTGGAGAAACTCTTTGCAGTAACAGCTGTGTGACACCCAGTCTTCCTTGGCGTGTGCACTCTGTGTACAGCTCTTTAATCTGCTGAGGGCTCTGGCACGGGGCGACAGGCAGGTGAATAAACAGGCAAATTGTAAAACAGAACTTTCCGCAAAGGAAGCAGTCGAGTGCTGACCGACTTGTTCCATCCTAACTACTTTTTCTTTTAAATAAGTCACTTTTCTCCATAAACCGTTAGTAACCTGGCTCTAGTTTTCCTCATCCATATTTTTTAGCACCTTTGGATGTACAGATTGAATTTATATTTGAATTATGCTATTGAACTTATTTAATGTTGTTTACATTTACTTAATCCAAACGGCTTTATAAATTACAGGAGGCCATTTAACCAAACTTGAATTTGCTTTCCTCTTAGGTGTATCATAACAGCCTTTAAATAAAGCCCTGCTTATCAATATGTATGTTTCTTAACACAGTGACACAAAGAGTCAAGTGACCAGGCAGAGACTGACACATTGAAGTGATGAAGAAATAAATAGACAGTTTTCTTCTCTTGCATTAACTGCAGCTGCAGACTAAAACAGCCAGAAATTATGATAATGATTAAACAATAATTAGGAAAGGAGTATACGGAGCATATACTCTTAAATATCTTCCTTTTTTTAAGTACTTTGGTAGGGTCCTGTAAAGACTTTGTTGTTTTAAATTCAGTCAGCATTTACAAAATTATTTAAAATAGTTTTTTAAAATTGACAAGATTGACAAGCCAGAATTTTAATTAAAAAGAAAATAATCAAAGCCATCTATTGCCCAACACAGTTAATATATGGCATTGATGGTTTATGATTGGAAGACTATTGAATGTTTTTTATATAACTCAGCTTGATAAGTAAGATTTTGCCAAAATCATTTTAAAATTTGGAAACTGAATAAAGATACAAGAACGATCTAAAGGAGAACAGCGTACAATATGAATGACAGAAAACCTTCAGTAAAGAGCTGTGTGGTAACTAACCTACCCTATTTATCAATTCATGGCCAGTTCTCATTGAGCACAGCCTGTATCACTAGGCTGTAAAAGAAGCTAACATCAATATGAATTATCCAATATTATTTACAGGAACTTTATATAAACTCAATAGCATCTATGTAACACACAGCAGAAGCAAAAAGAAAGTGAAAATGACAAAAACCTGAATTCCACGGCATGAGCACAGCTAAATCAGTTCCCCATTCTTAAAGAGCACCAGTGGCTGAGCACTTGAGCACAGACAAATCACTGACAAAGATCTTACCCACATACTAATCAACCAATCTATATATTCAAACCCCTTTTCTACCAAACCAGTTTTATCCATATTTTATTTTTCAAACCACGCAAAAAGACAGAAAGCTAGTCTGCTCTCTGTATAAATGCCAGGGCTTTGCGTTTGTTTGCACAGGGTTTTAAGACTGCTAAGATACCATTCATGCCAGTCAAGTAATGTCACCAGACCCTTTTTGGTTTGGCCACACAGTGCCACTTTAGTAATGAAAGAAACCTTCAGTGTCTCCATCTCAGGACAAGTGGAGCAGTATCAGGATCCCTTTTCTAAGAGATCAGTCACACTGTGGATACACTTTCATCCTGGCAACCAAGAATGTGTATGGAGCTGTTTACCTAAAGGATGAGCTACTGCGCCCTGGGCCTCACCTGCTGGCCTCATAGTGGTCATGAATATGCACATAATCCTCCTAAAACCATCCCACCAGCCACAGCGCTGCCATGAGCCCCTGCCTTTCACTTGGTTGTTTGGCTCTCTATTATCCATGACAACTCTCATCTCCACATGAAAGTAGGCCTCTGGCATAAGCCACAGTGGAGTCTTTACTCCTGTGTTTCTGCTTCTTTTATTTTGGTGTATCAATTGATGTTTACTGGGCGACGGGTGCCTAACACCAATCTAACAGCAAGTCTTGTTCTCTCATCTGTTCCGTATGTGTGTGGGGGGGTGGGGGGATGTGGATTCCACACAAATTAGGCCAGAGATATAGGTTTGGCATTAGTAATTCATTGAACCCCCAATTTTCATTTTCATTTTCAAGAAGCTAATACAATTCTAATTCATTCCCACCTTTGAATTATTTTTATTTAAGATCTCTTAAATTAACTACAGGTTAATAAATCACTGGTTTCATAAGTTGACAAAATCAGTAAATAAACAACCTGTGTATATACTAAGTATTATTTAGCAGCTAAAAATCAACATTATCAGCTAATGATGGCTGAGGCGGCTGGAGTTCCTTAATCATCCTCTGTGTCAGACAGAACTCTGGGGATTCTAACCTCTGTGACCTGCTCTGATCGGACACCGAAACACACCCCATTACATAGTTAGAAGGCTGTACTGAGGATGTACCCAGCACACATAAATGCAAAACAAACACAATGTAGGTCCTAAAGTATGAGGCCCAAGGGAACAATAATCTAGTTGTTGGTAGACACCACGGAATGAAATCTGTTTCTTCCAGAGAACAGCTTCCACAATTACATTTCATTGCTGCCTAAAGCTGTTACAGCTGAACACTTGCACATAAGTTTTTAATTGGTGAAAAAAAATATCAGATTTGTCACACTGATCTGAGCACTTGCACAAGGTTTATTTTTGCTTTTAGGAAAGCACAGACTTGACTGCAGAAAACACATTGGGACCAAGCAATGTGTTTTTTTTTTCTCCGTGTGTATTTGAAAAATCACAGCATTCCTTTTGGAAACCGGCGGGCACCAGTGCGTTCTGCAGTGTGGTAAGGGGAGTGGTGAAATTAAGAGTGGTGGATTAAAAATTAACAATATGGACAGGTTTCGGTGAGATCGCTTGCCATCAAGAATGAAACGACTGCGAGCACTATTCATCTTGCCATCTTCTCCCCACACACACTCCCCGCCAGTAAAAATTGTTAAAGATGCGGTTGCTCTTCAGCCCAGGGTTACACAGCAGAACAGCGGGGCTGTAGGACAGTTAAGCATTGGTGACCAGTAAACAACAGGCAGAAGTTAGAGAACACTGCTCCTCTCCTCAGTACACCCCCCCCCGAGGTGGCTGGACGTGCGGTATCCTGCACGCTGGCACATTTCTGCTCTGTCGGCTGTGCACAAGGCCCTCCATTAACTCCTAACCTGTACAGAGACCATAGGGAACAAAGAGCAGGCCGAGATGTCCCATCCCTCCGACAAGGCTGCAAACAAACAGTAACACGGACACAACTGTCCACCCCCTGAATCACTGAATTTATTTACCTACCCCAGAGCCCATTCATGAACTTAAAAAAAAAAAATCAACAAAGAACAAGGCGGCTTTTTTTTTTAAAGAAGGGGAAAAATAAAGCTTTGGGGCTGTCTGCTACATTACAAGATTTGACAGGCCTTTACCAGTCCTCGGCTTCTTTGTGTCACCCAGATAATAGGGGAAGCACAAACTGAGCAACCGCCACGTTGTGCCTTGACTATTAGTCAACGTGACGGCCTTTGGAAATGCTAATGGTTGGTATAGTGTGTCCTCCCTGGCCTGAGAACATCGTTATCCGATAGCACAAAAGGATTTGGTGTGGTGGTGGTGGTGGGGAGGGGGGCTGACTTTTTCATTTCTTGAAGAAGCTGAATGAAGTCACAAATTGAAGGTCTAGCTTTTTAAAGGGGGGGGGGGGGAATATAATCATACTCTTTGAAATGGGAAAACTGAAAGTTAGCAAGGGCATAGAAGACCCATAGGGCTCAGCAGCTCGTACGCATGCCCCCTCCCTGACTGGGTTTCGGCATGCCAACAACAATTGCACCCTTGTGAAACGCAAGGGAAACCCACAAGCTAAAGCTTTATTTGAAAAACAAGACCTATACCCCCAGCGTTATCAATCAGCTGACCAGCAGAAGGATTCTCAAAACTGTGCTGAGGGAGAAGGGTGGGCACTTACCTAACCTCAGACTATAGTGGTTTACCAGTCATGGAGTCTACCTTGTAGCTGAAAAAGGTTTATGATTTTGTATACAGAAAATAATCTGAAATAAGGAGTATCTCTTGAGCTTTTCTTTACAGATTTATCCTAACCAGACTCTTTCTCGACATACAGTTAAAAGCAAAATAAAGTAAGTGCAAGCCTGATCCTCTTTACATACTGTGCTAATGGAGAACAAAACCTAAATTTAAGCTGGGGTCCCAATCTATGTCCTCTAATGGTTTAATCACAGGGTTCCTAGATATCCTTAAATCATCTTAAAATCTAGGAATAGTGATCCCTGAGGTTAGCAATCCCTGGTTTATGAAATCAGGATGCTGACAGGGATCTGCCTAAGCATCATGCTGAAGGAAGAAACAGAAGCAGAGATCCAGAAGACACTGTACAGACCATGCTTTAATAAGCAAACCTTGGGCACACAGGATTGAGGCGAACTGAGCAGATCTCAGTGTACTATACTGTACACTGCATGATTCATTGTCATGAAAGACTGTACATTTTGAATTGCCTTCACTTTTTCATGGAAAATGATGTTTTTATTAATGTCCTTTTTTCAACACAATCACGTTTAATAAATACAACACCTTTGATGGGATACAACATGCAAGACCTTAACTGGTAAAACAAAGGAATTCTACAACCCAG
Source organism: Atractosteus spatula (assembly GCF_055471065.1). NCBI lineage: Eukaryota > Metazoa > Chordata > Actinopteri > Semionotiformes > Lepisosteidae > Atractosteus > Atractosteus spatula. Next base: position 64,784,496 of record NC_142709.1, on the reverse strand, counting down.
AAATCTTTCATGTTGATCAAAGCATTAAATACTGGAAAGAAAAGTATGTTCTGTCACTCTCAATTACTGTACTATATCTGTATATAGACAATATTTACTTTTTTTTCACCTTAGCAATGACAACAGGACTCATGATTTTATATATTGCAGTGGCATACCCTTTTTGACCAACAGGAAGTTTCCTGAACAATAAGTTTTTGGCCAAAAATAGGGAAGAAACAACTCAGCCTAAACAATATGCAATATGCAAAGAACAGACTTCCTCAAGTGCCATCTGAGAGTTTGGCTTAAATTAGGTTAAAATGTTTTAATATTGTAATACGTTTCCATGGAGTATAATTATATGAATAGCCTATAGTGCTGGGCAAATGTGTGTGTGTTGAGCATTTGGATTTAGAATCAGACTTTTTGAAACTGCAAAAATAAATGAAAGGTTTTCTTTCACATTCATTTACCTTGGGGATGGTGCTGGTCCTAAGTACTATGAATGCCAACCAAACATTTTGCATTGTTCCAAAATGCTCTGTTTAGAATCTTTTTTGCTCAAGAGGAATTTACTTGTTCTAGAAGATAAAATGCTTCCTGTCCCAGCTGCTTTTATTGACTGCCAGTGTTTAGGGGGCTTTTAAAACTAGGCGTCTAATGGAAATCAAAGCTGTATCCTAGCTGGCTGTGGCAGGAAGGATTCAGTTGCTTTTTTGATCTTGTCAAAGCTTTCTCTGCCAAAGGAACAACACACGTAGGCAAGCACATCAGGAAAAGACAGACAGATGACAACGTGACAGGGAGAAAAAGTACAACAATTTGATAATGGCATTATGCTCAATTCACTGAGCAAACAAAAGCAGAAAGTTCTGGAGTCTGTATCAATACAACTGTGTTATACATAAAGATATCCTTGATGAAAAAACACATTTCTCTTAGAATGTGTTTAAATGATCATTTTTTAATCTACAATGGGTATTAAAATAAAATACTAAACCTAAGTGCTGTATCGACAACAAAGCTGTCCCTTTTTACTTATAGAGAAGACATGAGTTTTAAACCAGTGAACCAATGAATATCCTATTCTAGAGACTGTTCCAGAAACATTAAATCACACAAAGGTGGTATCTACATGTATGTATGCTTTAGGGAAAGCAACCTTGCCACATTCACTTTGCTAACTAAAATAAATGCCTTCGGTCTTTAGCAGAACAAGAATGTAATTCGGTAATGTCTATCAGCTTCCATTCATCTGGTGGAATTCAGAGTAAAGAAGGCTTCAGCCCCAGTCTCTCAGAGCATTCAAATTACAAGCAGATCTGACTGCAGGCGATGATCCAGTCACAAGTTCCTGAATGTCTAGGATACCACTAGACTGAAGGCAGTTTCAGCTCCGAGAGTCTGTCTGTTAACACTCACTTCCTGCATCCTGAGATCCACACCACATTAGTTCAGAGACCAATGTGCTGAATCAGTAACAGATGTAGAATGGTGTACGCGTTTAATAAACAGCAGCAGGTCTTCCATAAGGGGAAAAAGCTTTTCCCTCTCTACAAAACCCCTATTTATTTGAAACAGGCCAAAACCAAGGAAACTTTTTTTTTACATTTTAACAGTTCCAAAATTGTTAGCATCTGGAACATACTTGGTTTGTACTGGATGCTGTGAGCTATTTTCAGAAATATACATATAGCTGTGATAAAAAAACCACAAATAAACTGGTGTGCTTCCTTTATCGGTGACAAACAGCTTTTAGGTGTGAGAAACTATACACAAAGTTCTACTTCACATTCATCTTGCTTGTTCAACAGGCTTAAATCCACCTTGTATTTCAGTAAGAAGATTTTAAAAGGGGTAAATCATTCTTTTGGAAATTTTGTGTGCCAAGGTATTAAGGCCATACAAATTAAAGGTGGGACGCAAATAATTAGCAGTAATTTACAACAGAGTATGAGGACATATTTGTCATCTCTGATCAGTGCATATTCTATGTGATCCAAGGTCTGCATCCAATGTCTCTGAAACAGATAAAAAAAGACATTTGATTTAATAAAGACTTACAAGTTGACTGAGTGCTGATTTCCATGACCTTAAGTGATGATTTTTACTTGATGGTCATTGTACTTCTAGAAAGATGTCTAAAAGGAGTGCTTGTTTTTTTATTTTTCCTCCTGTATGCTAGTTACTACAATATCATTGCTCCTTTATGGTTATCATTAACATACCTACAGTACATCACGACAGTCCAATGCATAGCTCCAGGGTATACGTAAGACTACAGTACTGTACCTGTTTCTCTACTTCTCCTGGTGAAGGGCTTCAATAAAGGCTTCAAGTTTCTCCTGAATTTCTCTGACCTTTTCTACAAAAATGAAAAAGAAAACAGATATACTTGATTATAACTGTGTTTTTCAAAGTCAAGTTGTAGGCCTTAAAATAATTACAAGAAGAACTCAATTTCTAGAGATTATTTGGTAAAACGTCTCACGTTCTAAGGAGTTATTTAAAAGATTTCTCAGGGATTAGAACAGGTACCACAATCTCATTCTAATGTGATTCTTCCTCTCTTTACCTGTTCTAAAGCATCAATCAAGTTGGTCATAAAAAACGTAGCTTCTGAAGGTGTTAACACTTATGAAATAGGCTTGGCTCTTATAGCAAATGCAGCAAACAAATATCATGTTCCCCAATCTTTCTTGCTAAAATAACTCCCTGTCTTCTTTCTATTATACTTTTTTCTATCTTGTATCAAGTACAGTGCAAGAGCAGATGGTACTCTCCTACTGACAGTTTAAAAAACTATAAAGGTGCGCTTTGATGCTGTAAGTAGATCTAATAATGAATAGAGGGTGTAAATTTCCACTTAGCCTGACAAGAGCAGTAAAACATAACCTCATTGCCACATCAAAGACTGTTCTGACAGGTCTTTTGTTTTGGATATGGAACGTATATCGAACGTATAAGCAGTAAGACTGAACAAGGCCTTTTTGGCCAAGATGGAAATAAATTACTTCGGTATCACTTAATGCATGTTTTATTATCATTTTTGATATTCAAAACCTAAAAATGACATCCCTCGCTTGTTATTTTTAAAAGAACCTCAGGTAAGAAAACCTTTTTAAAAAAGTGATCCCATTGTCCCCACCGCCTTCCAGAGGAGATGCTTTCAGATTATTAACGTATAGATTCATTTGCACGTAAAATACTGTGAAAACTAGAACTGGCCTGATTGAAAGAGGACACTTTCATGCAAAAAAAGCTAGGATGCATATCAACATTTCTCCATTACACTCGCATTGTTATACATTTAACACAAATTATGATGACTTCAAGTCCAAACAGAGAGAGCTTTAAAACTTCTTTAGTTTGGCTGTGGAGAATGCATAGGGTTTGGATCCCTGGTGCCCACAGAGCTCGTAGAATATTTTTATGGATCTCGATGGCATATGCAATTGTCTCAGTCTAAGGCTTCTATTTCCCTTCTATTTGCAATACATGCAGTGGAATCATTAAAAAAAACCTTAACGGAAAGCACTGGGAGCTGTGAAAACATGTTCCTTCCCTTGGCGGATGCTAAAAGAAATTCCTTCTCCTTTGATATTCTTAACATATCAGGAAACAAAAGGAGCTCGGGAACGATTACAGCACCTAATAAAGGTATTAGTGAGGGACATGACTCTTTGACATCGCAGGTGCAGAGGTGAAACCCAATATAGCCTTCCAAAGAAAGTAGAATGAGAGATGCTGCTGAGAGAAAAAGTTTTGTTTTTTCTTGTTTATTAAAGGGAAGAGACATGTCAGTAAGTCACTCGCTTTCCAGAATGCAATGTTTTTTTGTTTCTATTTAATTTTAATTGTGCTTACATAACAAGTCTATTTGAAAGCGATGCAACCCTATAATATGGTTAAGTCTTGTAGATAGAGTAAAGGCAGTTGAGCTCTGAAACGAACAGAGCTCCAGGGCTTTCCATGAAGTAGGAGCTCATGGAAAATAAAAGGTAAAAAGCCAATGTGTAAGTCTGCTGACTAGGAAGTCCTCCCAATGAAACAAAGGAAATTAGAAGGTAAACACTGAAATTGTACTGCAAAGTTAATAATTCCGTTATTTCATATATAAAGCTAACAATGTTCAAATAGTTTATGCTGATCACAGACACAACATTTGCAAGCTTACAAGTAAAAAGTACCACATACAGATCTGTAAATTTCCTTATTTGCTTTACTAGCAAAGAAGCAACTGTTCAACTAAAGTGTCTGGCACAAGTGCTCTTCGCTTTTAAGGAAAAATGATTTACACAGGAGGCGGTAAATCATCTCTGTCAGTTTCAGAGAGGGAAGGAGTTAACAAGGGAAGCTCCCTGGGCCATAAACTGCACGAATGTCCCAAGGGAGGAAGATACCTATGGAGTCCTGCTAAGCCATAAATCTCCACACAGAAGCCTTTTTCACCATAAGGAATAAAAGTACTGGTCCCTTACTAAATAAATCCCCTAAATAAAAACCACTACGTTATCACTGACCAGTTTTGGACAAAACTTGCACACAAGAAAAGTATGTACAGAAGGAATAATTTGCATTTTTTCCACTACAAGTAGGAGGTAATGTTAATTTATAACTAATTTATAATTGCCAAATATAAAAACAATTCCAAACATAAACGTAAACATATTAAGAAGTGTGTAAAGTAGTTTAGTTTTGTGGTCATTTGTAAATGCTGTAGAAAGAAAATATTTTACTAAGACATTGCCACTGCTGATACTCTATTATTAAAATGCAATGAAATTACACAGTTTATCACATAGGCAACTATCAGCAAAGGAACCAGAAAACGTTAGTTTATGAACCAGTATTGATGCTAAAAAGTCCTGTCTTCTGCTTTTTTAACAAACTGCATGGAAAAAGAAAGACCAAAAGTCGTTTAGTCACATTTAAACAGCTTGAAAGCTTTTAATAATCTCTGGACACTAAATTAAATGAACAGGAATTCTTAGACATTTCTAAGACAAGTTCTATATTGAATGTAACATATCAATAAAATATAAAAAATATAACCCACGACTGCTTCCCCCTGAACATCACTCATTTTGATGTCAACTTGTGTCTTGTGTTTTGATAGAGTTCTCAAAGGGGAAGACTAATCACCGCTCCGAATCAGGATCTAAGTTTTGTCTGCTAACAAGAATTTATTCCCAACACATCTGTAGAAGCATGTCTTTCTCCATTTGGTACACTGCAACAGAATAAAATGGAGGCTATACAGTGTATAGAACTGAACAAGGAACCGGGATTTAAAACCTGAGTCTTTAGATACTATATGCAGTATATATTTTAACTGGCTACTTGAACAACTTGCACAAAATTTTAAGATGACTTTAAAATGCTTATACTTTATTTTCAAGTTCAGCTACCCCTGTTTACAAAAAGCATAACATGTATTTGCCTGTCTGTCACATCGTTTTTTTTTATTCAATTGCAGTTGAATTCCTAGTATTAAATTGTTTACTTAAAAAAATCCAAAAGAACCAGTATTAGTATCAAACAACGAATCACTGTAAGAAAATATCTCCTTATAAAAAAACATCCTAATAAATGGCCAACAAATTTTAAGAAAGATTTGTGATTTTAAAACACAAAGAATAAGGGAAGTAAATTTCAGGGGGTCTATACGTTTTATTATTTAAGAACACTGTGTGAAACAAGGATAATTATTGTCTTCTACCATCTGTTTTTTTAAGGGAGGAATGCAACAAAATGGGAAAGAAAAGATTGAAACAAACCATTCTTTAAAAGCGGGGAGGGATGGTACACAAATGCATAGATTCCCTGTCCCTGTGCATCTCCAGAAAGCAGGATCTGAACTCCATTTAGTCCCTGTTTACCTAAAAGATGAGCCGCTAGACACATCAATTCATGAGCTGCTTTATCTGGTCATGAATATTCCCATAATCCTCTGGCCTCTATCCCAGAAGCCCTTTTCATAGGCACTGCGCAGGACCTTTTCCCATTCAGGACACCTCCGAATCCCCCCATTCAGGTCCCTCTGCCCTGATCTCCACATGAAATGATATCTCTTTCACTCCCACTTTTTCAGCTTTAAGCTCCCATATGCCCATTGCTGCAGAAGCTGGTAAAGACTATAATTGACCTGTAATTAGAGTCTGAAACACTGTGGCTGAAGAGAACACCCAGCCGACAAAAGGGAGGACTGTGGTATTAAGGGAGGGTTCAGGGCTTGAGTTCTCGTGAACCAAAAAAAAAAGAAAAAAGCACTCTAATCCGTTTAATATAGAATACCCCGCAATATATCTTATGAAAAGAAAGCAGACGTTAGAATTAAAGCTATATTAAAAAGTGGTAACAGGCTAAGCTACAAGATTTCAACAGTACACATTTGGGAAATGACTGGCCGTATTTTCACGTGATCCATGACTAACAAAAGTTGTCTATAAGGGTGGAAGGAGGATTAGAAAACATTTCTGAACTTTCATGCCACAGCTGGATTTTTCTGTATAAGTGGCTGCCAAGCCAAAGGTACACCATTGTCTGTTTCCTGCAGCTAAGACTGAGGAGAAGTGATGACATACTGTTCTAATGAAACGATTCTCAAGACCTGCGGTGCTGCTGAATGCGTCTTAAACCCATGCAGTATGTGTCTAACGCACATTTAACTAGACTTGAGAGGTGAATGCAAAAGTGCCACATAAAACAGGATGTCAACAACACAACACCCAGACAGTGAAAGCCCACAAATCACCATGTGGGCTTATCTTTTAAACAGATGCTGTTTAAAGCATGGCGCGATGGAGGAGGCATGTCCTGATAGTTTCATTTCCAAGAAAGGGTAGCAAAAAGTCACAGTCATCAATTACTGTCTATGTTTGGAGCTTTGCTGACCACTGTGCTTGTCAAAGCCTTCAGGATTCTGGGATCAGTAGTGTTGCTTCTTATTAAAGCAGACCTGCAAATGGCTTTCACTAGAGTTCCACTAGAGAAGCATACTGTACATATAGAAAAAAAAACATTTTCTGAATTTTTAGAGAGATCAAGCCAGGAAAGCAAACAACAAAGTAACTTTAGAATAATCTCTTTTAAAGGCTTACAGATTTTGTGACATTTTTAATAATTCTTCTATACTTTGCATTACCACCAAAATATGTATCCTACTATAACTAAAAACACTACTATGCATAAAATCTAAATGATCAGGCCTTGGAGCAAAGCAAAGACTAAAACAGAAGGTATGCGCCTATACACAGAACATAACAGATACTGATATTTTTTTGCCAAGTTACTGTAACGTTACACCTGGTACAAAACATTTAAGAATTTTAACACAAATTACATCTTCGTGTATAACAAAATAAGAGTAACAGAAAAATTACTTTCTGTTAAGTAAAATGGCCTCAGACACTTTTCAAGCTTCTAGATTTGTACTGTATGTACAAGCCACGATATATTGACTCCCAATCCTTAATGTAAAAAGCACACAAAGTCCTTGCAGGACATATTTTCTCAGAGATAAGTTACAAGCGAATGAGTATAAACGTTTCTTCATGGGGTATTCACGTTTTGCTCAGGTCCAGGTGTACAGTAAGTAGACCACCCGCTTGCTGACTCTAAGGGATTAGGTCTTCTCTACTTAAACATCATGTGCAAATCTGAACTGCTTCCAGTAAGTATTTAATTACAGAGTAAAGATGGGTCAAACCCATCTTATTCTATGAGGGCAAGTCAGAGCCTGGCAATGTTACTTCATTTACAGTGTAGCGAGAGGACAATAGAGCCCTACATGACTGAGGGATCTGAGTCCCTGACACTGGTTATGCCTACAGTACATGCTCTGGCACGCAAACTACCAATTGTCATTCTTGTTGACTATCGGTAGTGACCCTGCACAGTGTCTGCAAATAAGGACTACTGAACAAAAAGACCAAGATTGTTTCAGCAAATAGAGATGACGTTTTTATTTTGTGTAGTATTTTTTCTCAAGAAATTACATTGTGTTTAATTAAGATATAATAATGATTCTGTTTCTTTTCTTCTTCAGCTTAAAAATCATAACTTTGAAATTTTGGTCTTGGTGAAAGCTAGTGGTAAAATAACAGGTAATATTTTTTAACAAGAAATTCTCAATGATTAACATAATATTCTATATTTTAACCCCAAACTGTTTAAAGGTAAAGACATGAACTGAAGCTGTACAAATTGTGGAGCAGGTTAACTTTTTATTCTGGGTATTTTAAACTGTGGACCACTCTTACACTGTACCACTGGTTTGGAAGGTCAGGTCACCTCAAGGTGTTTCCTGAAGGGGCTTAATTTACATGCTCGCCACTAACATTAACAATTTTTTTTTTGTGAAATGATTTCCTGTTGTCAAATTGTAACTGTGAGAACACAGTTAAATCCACATTCACAATAATAATGAATAAACGTCTTTCCACAGAGCACCTTTCAAGATTTAAGGAACAAAATATAAGGTGGTCAAGCCCTGACAGCTAAAGAAGGCAGAAATAGGTGTCCGTTGTGTTTTTCCTCAGCTATGTGTCTTTTTCTCCTGCTGGATGCTGCTCACAGGAAGACAGAGAGGTTTGCGCCGGCCTTTTTTAAAACTTCTTTAAGAGAAAGGAAAACCACCCAATGTGCTGCCCTTCAAGAGGTAGTGCATCATTCATGGCCAGCGATGACAGATTTATATGAGCGGGACCTCCCCCTGTTCCTTTAAGGACCAGAAACAGATGGGGAGTGAATGGACAGTCGATGGGTCAAGAAAACACCAGGGACGTGTCTGTTTGAGGGCCGCCAGTGTGTTTCCCAGCCTGTGAAAGGGGGTCATGACTGTAACCACATGGCTTGGAGCTGGAAAGAGCCTTTCTTCCAGCTGTTACAAAGACGGAAGCCGTTTCCCATTCCGCTGTCAGCGTGCTATAAACATCTATTTGTCAAAGGCAGCTCTAAAATGTGCTTTTAACATCAAGGTTGCTGTTCACTAGGGTCCTGTTCTACAACTGCTGTCACCTTCTGTGTCTGGGGCTGTGCGTGTTCAGGGAGTGTACAGGGGTGTGTGAAAAAAGCACACTGACACAAATAAAAGTGCACAGTACTTCCGTGTCAAATGAAATCCATGTTTTGACAGTACATAATGTGCTGTTCTTTGCCCAAATCCGGTGTGAGGCATGAGGAAAATTCATCATGTTAGTTTATTAAAAACAGCAAATGTCCCTTCAAGGGAAAACAAATGTATTTTTGGTGAGTAACATTTAAGGGATTCATTCTTAACTGGAAAGAAATTTGTTAAAGGTTCATTGTTGATGTCACGGCTTAGAAATGCTGAACAAAGGGAAAAACTTCAAGGACAGAACAAAGAAATATTCATTAATAACTTACATCCAAGATGCTACATTCCTCTTTTTTAGGAATTAAAAGTAACCTAAAAAAAATGGGAAACAGGCGATGAGGCTTTATGAAATTCAGAAGGAAGATGATTAATTGGAAGAAGGCAAAACGCAGAGTTACAGCTCATTAATCTTTGCAGGAAGCCTGCTAGTTTCCAAAACTTTATGGAGAGCATATTATAAGGCCTTAGTGTTCTGGCCGTCTCAAGTCGGGATGACAGGTCTGACAGCAGTTCTTTTTCTCATTTTATTGGATTTTTGTCTTAATTCCGCATTGGAGAGCATTCATCTGACATACTGGAAAGAATGTCTGTCTGTAAAGCACTACTGCAAGTGCCATCATGTAGGATAAGGAAAAAGCACCATAAATGTAGTTCTATACACAATGATCTATGTAGCGTTTGCATCCTCTACATACTGTACCTCTTAAAAGTATTTTTCCAAAATGTCTTATTAATTCAAATAAAGTAATTCTTAACGTAAGGAATTGTAATGGATTACTTTTTGAAAGTAACTTTCCCCAACACGTTCTTAATTAATGCAATGGATAGAGACTTAAAAATCCAACACATTCATAATTTCATTGACGCAAAGCAAAAGATTTTAGCTTATTTTAAAAATTAAAAAGCTAGCAAGTAGTATTCCTTATTTATAAATTCAAGAACATTACCAAGTCACAAAATTCAAGTGGAGTGATTCATTGTTTCAGTGTAGACATTCCTATCATTCTGGCCAGTGCAGTCTTCTCTTTCCTCACGCAACATTGCTTATACTAAACTGGCAAAAGACTGCATTCGTGTTCACATACATTTTTAATGAAATTCTTAAATTTCTCTGAAATTCCTCAGTGTCACAGCAGGCAGGAACCCCAGTACAGTTTTTCCCCTGTTAATATGTCTAATGCACTTCTTTTTTTAATAATAAGTGTTGCAATTAAACTTGACTCAAAGGAGAGGAGGATAAGGGTAGCATTATACTGTAGATATAGCTACACAATAACATACCAGTTATAATAAAATATAAATAAAATACACACTCATGAATTAAAATATTTCCTTTCAACAGTATAAACAAAGCATTTTTGGAATAGAGGGAGCATCAGTATAAAATAAGAATAATAGAGTATACATAGTAATGTAATAATAGAGTATACATAGTAACTGAGTCGCACATAAGTACAGTAAGTTATTAACCTGACAGCTCCTCACCAGATAACTGGATGGCTACAGTTGCTTATAGAACTAAAAACTAAAATTAGGGTAAAAGAAGCATGTACTGTATCACTAAGATGATTCATTTTTTTTTAAATTCCTTAAAAACTCATAAAAGGACACAGAAGACATGAGACAGAAGGTGAAAGCATTCCAAAGTGCAGGCCCAGACAATGAAAACACTACATATACCCTTCGGACTGCCACACATGACACAGACTGATAATAATTCACTCAACTTTGGACTGGGTTTGTGAAAGAGAAGATGTAAAAGAAGAAGAAGCCTGCCTTTTATCAATTCAGTGTACACTGACACCCCATATCAGTTAGTGTGGTCAGAACATGCAAACTGAACAATGCAATCTATAACCAATACAAAAGCCCTTTATAAGTAATGAGATGCTCATTTCCATCCTAGGTAGACGGCATGGCAGGAAATATCCCGGTTTTTAAATCCAGAAATAAAAAGTGAAAGGCTGGGGATGCACTTCCCTATTAGCAAAAAAAAAAATTACAGTAAAAGGCATAGCTTAAGCAAGAGATCCGTCATTAACCACAGCTTCTGGATGACTGGAGAAGACTGATCTTTCTGCTCACAGAGTAAGGGAGAGATTTTTCCAGAGGGCTGAGGTGGTGGAGGTGAACCAGTGCAGGAAACCCAATCTGAGAACAATCAGATGACAGTACACCCCACTGCCAGTTTGTGGGTTAGGAGGATGACTTCAGTATACCATAAAGATAGCTGGTGTCTGAACGGTAAAGGATCCATTAAGCTGCATGAATGCATTGAGAGAGTGTCTCTGATTTTCAAGTTAAATGCAAAAATACCAGCTCAAAACCTTCCAATAGTCCATTTTAAATTCTCCAGAACAATACTGTTTCCAATTTCAAAACACTACTTATTAAGACAGATGCCAAAGCTTTGGTTATCATACTAAGGCTCTTAATATTCTACAAATACCCAGTACCACGATGATCCCTAATGCCTAATGATGAAAGTGACACAAGACTTTTTACAGTGGTTCTTTCATTCTTACTGCTCTAGAATGACTAGACTTATTAACAGAGAAGCGCAGCAATCCTAACTGAAAGTTTATAAATTGAAAAGTTCAGGTGCCTCCCACAGCGACACACTTTCAAACCTAAATTCAAGAGCTTAGAAACAGAGCCAGGAGGTCGGCCAGATATTAACAAGCAAAAAAAGCTTCCAGTCTCACAACAATTTATCACTCAGCTGCTGTGTTGACTTCTGAAGATGCAGCCAGGCCTTGAGGAATGCATGAGCTTACAGAGGATCCATTTTATTCCTGTCTCTGGTGCTTAACAGCTGATAATCAATAACGGTGCTTCCAAGCAGCCTGCCTCCATCTGTGGGGAATTCTCACAGACGGAAACTGTTGACTGTCTCAGGGAATTTCATCTCTAGGGTTGGGGGGAAGGCTTTAAAATTTCAGGATACCTTGACACAAACCAGCACACCGCTTTATCCTATTTTATCAGTGATGAGCCGCTACAGGCTGTTAAGGTGTCAGGCTGAAGAAACCTTTCTTGTAAACAGTTTACACAGCACAAGGAAGGTTACACAGATTGCAAAACGTGTTTGTTCAAATGCATAGAAAGACATTAATGTTCACATTAAAGGGATTTTTTGTTTGTCCATTTAACTATCAGTAAGACAGCTTTCAAATCTGTGTCTCACCAATGTCAGAACTTACTGACATAATCCATGTGAATCAAAGGCCAGTTTATTTTTTTTAACTGACATTCAGGCAGTACTGAGATGGGAATTCTTCGCTGTGCAAGCAATTATTTGGCACCAGGCAGAAAATTTGGAAAATCACCCCTATTAAGAACGACAACCGATTAGTTGGTTTCTCTTATCATTAATTACTAACAGAAATATAGACACATTGTGATTTAAGCAATAAAAAGACAAAAAATATATGACACTTGATGACTGAACTAAGGTCAGCTCATACTGATCACAGCCAGGCACAGTTTCAGCAGATGTATGTAGCGTAAATGACAACATATTGTTTTTTTTTGCATTTTGGACCAGTGTTAAGGGACTAAAAACTTGTATTTCAACACTTAAAAGAAAAATATTCAGCATAACATACTAACAGCAAGAGGTAAAAAGGGTGAGCATCCCAGTCAATCTGTACATTAAGCTTGTTAACAAAATAACAATTTTCTATTGCTTATCAGAGTCCTGGCAATCATTACAGGGAGACGAACTTCTGTAAGCCCTCTGGCCAACATCTTTCAAGCAAAATCAGTGTGAAAAATCTGGGAAACATCTGGCTAAAGGCAGTGTGGAGTAGAGGAGTTAGGGCTCTGGACTCCTGACTTCTACCTTTAATTTAGAGCCAGGCACCTTGCTCACAATTGCTTCAGCAAAGCAAGCTGCAAACATCTATAAAAACGACTATTTTTAAGCTAAGTAAGTCACTTCGGATAAAAGTGGCAGCCAAGTATATGTAACTTCTACAGAAATCCTGCAAAAAGATAGACGATACACTTAACTAAATTCAAACATGGAGCTTAACAGAACCGAGCCTAGCACAACTGCTGTAATGTATTTCCCACCCCTGGAAAACAATACTGGGACATACTCTCATGAGTGTAAGGGAACACTCAAGGTTTCTAAAGGACATAGCCAGAGGAGGCACATTTTTCTCTTTGTCCTAAGAAGTGCCTGGTTTTCCCAGGTCTCGGGCTCTCAGGAGAGCTGTGCAGCGGTGAGCCCTGGTTCAGTTACTGACACCTGTGCAGGTGGCAGCTCTCTCAGCCTGTTGTGCTGACAGAATGACCCCAGGTCGCACCTCTTCTCCCTCGGTAGACACATACCAGCGGCCTTATTAAGGTCTTTGCTTTCCAACCCTCTGTTACCCCGACATGCCAAAGGGCTAACAGGACTGTTTTTTTTCTTTTATCTTTTCTCCTTCTCTTCTTACTCCAAACACAAAAACGAAAAACGTACCGATGACAACCCAGTGAGGAGAATTTAATAGCCCCTGAGTTCAGACCCCCCTGCCTGCAAAGCAACGGTATCTTCCCTGTTCAGTCTTGCAGTGTGGGCAGAGCGCTAAGAATTTTCTCTAAGCAGCATTCACTCCTTTATAATCTCCAAAAAACACAATATTAAGAAGTTGACAAATTATTGTTAATTAACAAAACACCATTATAAGTTTATGGTATAGTTTATCATTTGTTTTGCTCATACTGGCTTTTATTTTAACTGCAAGATTAAATTTTGCCTAGATTCTGTAAATTTGATTGCCTTCAGAATGAACACAGAAACACAAAAATAGCTGAACCCCATTTTTTTTTCTATTCTGTGAACAGCATCCAAAAGCAGAGGAATTCCTTATAATATTCTCAAACCACAGATCATCTTTTGGCCCGGGAGAAAATCTCAACTTCTGCTCCAGCTGCTGTTTAGCTCCAAAGCACGGTACTTACACCAAAACTTCTCACAGAGATGAGCCCTGCTTTGTATTCTGTTAATCAGGTTTATAATTAGGGTACTGGTGTTATTTTAAAATTGCTTATCATTAAATTGCTTAGTGAAATATACAATCTCACCATACAGTTACCATTTCAAAAGAGTGCTCTTTCAAAGTAAATCTGTTGACTATTAAACACAATTAAAATATTTCTGAATAATTTAATTGCTCTTATTATAATAAAAAGAATCAGACTTAATAATAC